>NW_004444161.1:2327680-2381057 GCF_000243295.1 Trichechus manatus latirostris
TCCGTGTGTGTGTGTGTGTGTGTGTGTGTGTGTGTGTGTGTGTGTGTGTGTGTGTACCATTTTATTTTGAAGAGGTATTTTCACACAGTTCAAAAATCAAAACATATAAATACAATATATAGAGAAGATTCCACCTCTGTGTCCGACTTCTGCCTTGTATATATAAAACCAAATTTATTAGATTTGTGTGTATTCTTTTAGTATTTCTTCATGAATATATAAGCATATATGAACATATTTGCTTACTATCCTTCTTTCTTACACAAAACATATTTTATTATAGATACAGCCTTATCACTTAAAATATCACTTTTTTATCACTTAAAATATTTTGGAAATTTTGGTATTTTAGTACCAAGAGATCTTAGTCACTCTTTTATATGTAGCTGCCTACAACTGCGTTGTATGAATACATCATTTTTTGTGACCAGTCCCCTATTATTGGATACTTGAGCTATTTCCAATCTTATAGTGGTATGAACAGTCCTGCAATTAATAATATTATATATATGTTTTTTCTTAAATGTCCATGTGTATCTGTGGTGTTAATTCCCAGCAGCGGGATTACAGGAGCCTGGGTGATGCAAGTGGTTTACAATTGTCTGCTAACCTAAAGGTTGGTGGATCGAACCCACCCAGAAGCTCCATGGAAGAAAGGCCTGGCAAATTGCTTCTGTAAAGATTACAGCCAAGAAAATCCTATGGAGCAGTTCTACTCTGTCACATATGAGGTCGCCTTGAGTGTGTGCGAACTTGAAGGCAGCTAATGACAACACTGGCATTACTAGAAAAAGTTAAATGCGTTTAGAAAATCATATTAAATTTCTTTCCTTAAGACTTGTTCCATTTTGGAATCCCAGAACAACGTATCCTCATACTGGTTTCCCCAGTCTTGTCAGACGAATACGCCAACTTTTTGGATTTTTGCCAATAAAATGTGTAAAAAATGGTATCTCAGTGTAGATTTAATTTGCATTTCTTTTATTGCCATTGAGATGCTGCTTCTTTGTGTTTGAGGGTTATTTATGTATTTATCTGCAAGCAATCTTAACAGCATTTCTTTGGGGTTCTTAGTCAACTTTATCACAGTTTCTAAGAGCAATTTATATATTAGAGAATCAGCCTTTGTCCATGATGTGAGTTACAATCCCCTTCCTCACCTCACCACCACCAATTTTTCATTTATATTTTGAGTTTCCTTAAGGTGTATTTTTTCCATGAAGAAGTTCTTGATCTTCAGGTAGTCAAAATTATCTTTTGGATCTACCAGGGCTTTCGGGCTTTGCATTTTGGTAAGAAAGGCCTTCCCTGTTCCAAGGATATAAAAGAACTCAAAGACACTTTCTTGTACTACTTGTATGGTTTTATTTTTTAAATTTTGACCTTTGACCCATTGGAATTTGTGGCAGTGTGAGCTGTGAGACATTGTCTTTCTGCAGAGGACTAGCTAATTGTTCCGACATCAGTGATCAAAAGTTCACATTTTTCATGAATAGAGTGGACTGAAACCATAGTTCATTTTTTTTATAATCTTAGATTGGAGAAGGCTTTTCTAACTATAATGCCAAATCCAATAGCCATGAAAAGTTAACAGTGATAATTTTGAACACATAAAAATTTAAAAACCTTCATATTTACTCACTGATTTGTGACAACACCTTTATCATATCCTAAATTCCTGTATATATTTTTGTTTACTTATGGACTTTCTATTCCTTTTTATGTGTCTAATCATGCACAAAGGAGTCCTGGTGGCACAGTGGCTAAGCGCCAGGCTGCTAACCAAAAGGTTGGCAGTTCGAACCCACCAGCCGCTCCAGGTGAGAAAGACCTGGTGATCTGCTTCGATAAAGATTACATACAGCCTTGGAAACCCTATGGGGAAGTTCTACTCTGTCCTATAGGGTTGCTATGAGTCGGCATTGACTGGATAGCAATGGGTTTGGTTTTTTGGTTTACCCAATATTTAAAAAATGTAAGCCATGTTCATACATTAATACAATGACCCTATATGCATTAACTTGGTATGAAGTTCATTATGTAATACTAAATTGCTACCAAATAATAGGCATAGCATGATTCCACTTTTGTAACAATTATATTTATTTCAATGTGCATATGTATATGTGTATCTACACATGTATGCATCCGTTTGTTAAAACATCTGTCTTAGTCATCTAGTGCTGCTATAACAGAAACACCACAAGTGGATGGTTTTAACAAAGAGAAGTTTATTTCCTTACAGTAAAGTAGCTAAAAGTCCAAATTCAGGGTGTCAGCTTCAGGGGAAGGCTTTCTCTCTCTCTTGGCCTTCTCATCAGTGTTCCCCTGGACTAGGAGCTTCTCCACGCAGGGACCCCGGGTCCAAAAGACAAGCTCTGCCCCCGGCATCGCTTCCTTGATGGTATGAGGTCCCCAACTCTCTGCTTGCTTCCCTTTCCTTTTATCTCTTGAGAGATAAAAGGTGGTGCAGGCCACACCCCAGGGAAACTCCCTTTACACTGGATCAGGGATGTGACCTGGGTAAAGGTGGTGTTACAATCCCACCCTAATCCTCTTTAACATAAAATTACGATCATAAAAGGGAGGCCAACCACACAATTCTGGGAATCAGGGCCCAGCCAAACTGATACACACATTTTTGGGGGGACATAATCCAAACCATGACAACATCTCTGTTGATATTTCCTCTTTTCCTGAAGCCTTGTTTTTCACCAATGCCTTCAGTGTAGCTTGGACTTCTTCCTTCAACCATTGGTTCCTGATCATATGCTACCTCTTGAAATTGTTGAACGTCGACCGATTCTTTTTGGTATGATAACTCTGTGTGTTCCTTCCGTCTTCTTTTGATGCTTCCCCATAGAATCCTTCATATTGCTACTCGAGGCTTGAATTTTTTCTTCAGTTCTTTCAGCTTGAGAAATGACAAGCGTGTTCTTCCCTTCTGGTTTTCTACCTCCAGCTCTTTGCACATGTCATCATAATACTTTACTTTGTCTTCCCGAGCAGCTCTTTGAAATCTTCTGTTCAGTTCTTTTACTTCATCATTTCTTCCTTTTGCTTTAGCTACTCAACATTCAAGAAGAGCAAGTTTCAGAGTCTCTTCTGACATCCATTTTGGTCTTTTCTTTCTTTCCTGTCTTTTAAACGATCTTTTGCTTTCTTCATGTATGATGTCCTTGATGTCACTCCACAACTCGTCTGGTCTTTGGTCATTAGTGTTCAACGTGTCAAATCTATTCTCGAGATGGTCTCTAAATTCAGGTAGGATGTACTCAAGGTTGTACTTTGGCTCTTGTGGACTTGTTCTAATTTTCTTCAGTTTCAACTTGAACTTGCTTAGGAGTAATTGATGGTCTATTCCGAAGTTGGCCCCTGACCTTGTTCTGACTGCTGATATAGAGCCTTTCCATGGTATCTTTCCACAGATGTAGTCGATTTGATTTCTGTGTATTCCACCTGGCGAGGTCCATGTGTATAGTTGCCATTTATGTTGGTGAAAAAAGATATTTGCAATGAATAAGTCCCTGGTCTTGCAAAATTCTGTCATACTATCTCCAGCATCATTTCTATCACCAAGGCGATATTTTCCAACTACTGATCCTTCTTCGTTTCCAACTTTCTCATTCCAATCACCAGTAATTATCAATGCATCCTGATTGAACGTTCGATCAATTTGGGACTGCAGAAGCTGGTAAAAATCTTCAATTTCTTCATCTTTGGCCTTAGTTGTTGGTGCATAAATTTAAGTACTAGTCGTACTAACTGGTCTTCCTTGTAGGCATATGGATATTGTCCTATCACGGATAGCATTGTACTTCAGGATAGATCTTGAAATGTTCTTTTTAATGATGCATGCAATGCCGTTCCTCTTCAAGCTGTCATTCCTGGCATAGTAGACCATATGAATGTCCGATTCAAAATGGCCAATACCAGTCCATTTCAGCTCACTAATGCCTAGGATATTGATGTTTATGTGTTCCATTTCATTTTTGACAATTTCTAATTTTCCTAGATTCATACTTCGTACATTCCACGTTGCCATTATTAATGGCTGTTTCTTCTCATTTTGAATCGTGCCACATCAGCAAATGAAGGTCTGGAAAGCTTGACTCGATCCACATCATTAAGGTAGACTCTGCTTTGAGGAGCCAGCTCTTCCCAGTCGTCTTTTGAGTGCCTTCCAACCTGGGGGACTCATCTTTGGGCACTATATCAGACAATGTTCCACTGCTATTCATAAGGTTTTCACTGGATAATTCTTTTCAGAAGTAGATTGCCAGGTCCTTCTTCCTAGTCTGTCTTAGTCTGGAAGCTCAGCTGAAACTTGTTCACCATGGGTGACCCTGTGGGTATCTGAATACTGGTGGCATAGCTTCCGGCACCACAGCAACACACAGGCCCCCACAGTACGACAAACTGACAGACGCATGGGGTGGGGGGGAATAAGAGTAGATAAAGAAAAATAAAGAGGAAGAGGAAGCTTAGGAGGAGATGGAGAAGTAAAAGGCGGGAAAAAGGAGCAGGAGGCAGTTCCAGTAATTATACATCAAAGAATTACTTGTATCTCTCCCAGAAACTTGAGAGATGACCTGCCATTTGTTATCAAGGAATGAGAATCTGAAAATAAGGGATATGGAATCAGCACTGACTCTATTAGAAATGAAAGAAGATAAAACTTGAACAGGGTAAAACTATAGGCAAAAGTATCCAAAGTCAGAGGTTCATGAACTAAACCACCCAGAGGTAAATAAATATCAAAAGCAGGCATTGCAAAGTACACATTAGCTTCCAAATTCCCCCAAAGTGGCAGATCTATGACTCTGACTAGAATAAATAAATTGATACAATACAACATTGAAACTACTATTATTACATATAAGGCAGAAATGAGTTTTAATAAAAGATAACTTTAAAAGTTTTCATGGTTTATTGATAAAACAACTTTGGAACAAAATAACTATGAAAACATGATTTAAAATTAAAAATTTAAATAGTGAAATAAACCTTCACTTGGCTTCCCAAAATAAGAGTATAAGACTTAACAGAATGGTTGAACCAAAAACGAAAGAAGGGTGTCTAAGTTGGCTAGCTGTGGATGTTAATTACTTGCTCCCTATTCCTTTCTTGAGTGGCCCTTGAAGCCTTTTCATTTGGCTTGTGAGAATGAGTACAATGCTCCCAGTCTCACTGAGACAACACTGAGCAGGCTAATCACTCTTAAGAACTGCTAAAGCGCACTAAGCAATTACAAGGCACCCAGCAGAATTCTAAGTACTTACCATGTATTAACCTATTTATTTATCACAAAAATCACATACAGTTGAAACTATTGCTAGCCACATTTGACAAAGATATTGAGGAAAATGAACTTTTTAAAGAGATTAAATAACTTGCCCAAGGGCATGCAGCTCCGAGTAAGGGGTGGAGCCAACTCTTAAACCCATAATGCCTCTCCACTCCCAGAGAAAAGAACTAACTGGTAATGTGCATGACTTGAAAAATAAGACTCCCATGGTCTCTTTAATAAAGAAGCTTGAGTTCTAACGCTTGGCCTGGGAGAATCATTGTTATTGTTAGCCGCCATGAGTTAACCCTCCATTCATGGTGATCCCATTCACAACAGATTTTATTGTGGTCCATAAGGTTTCTATTGGTTAATTTTTGGAAGTTGATTGCCAGCCCTTTCTTCCTAGTCTGTCAGCTCCACAGAAACCTGTTTGGCATTACGGCAACATGCAAGCCTCCACTGACATATGGGTGGTGGCTGTGCAAGAGGTAGATTGGCTGGTAATCGAACCAGGTCTCCTGCACAGAAGTTTACACTGAACGACCAGGGCTCCCACTGGGAGAATCACTGGGGAAAGGAAGCCTTCTGAGGGTAAAACAGCACTTCCATAGAGGAAGTGTGAGGCTCCTAGTTGTGAGGTGTTGTAAGATCACTTCTCATGGACAGTTAAGGTTCAACACATCCTTGCTTCTGGCCAGATAGTGCAGTAAAGGAAGAAGTAGTATTGTAAATAAAAAATGAATTTTGGGAAAAGAGACGGTCATTTTTGGGATTAACTGTATGGGTAATATAATGGTCATTATATGGATTAATCAAGACAAATCTGTTTTAGCTGGAAAATTAAAAGTTTAAGAATAAATATTTTAACATTTCAAACTACAGATGACAATCTTCACCCTGGAACAATAGCCCATACCTACTTTAATGTAATGTAGTACACACGGTCCCTTTGGTTGTCTCCAAATTTATTCTCTCTCATAACTTTGGAAATTACCAACAGGTGTACCAATCATTTCTTTCTCATGTTGTGATTTCATAAACTGTTTCCTAATTCATCCTATAAAATTGTAGGCATAACAAAATAATAATTCTATCTGTAACTCTATTAAACTAAAACCTTTGCATTCTTTTTCTGTTGACTTCCTAATTTGCAAATTTACCCAAGGTAGCATTTGTTTATATAACATAGTTTAAATACAGACACTAGTAGAGGGTCAGCAAAGAAGAGGAAAACTGTCAATGAGATGGATTGACACAGTGGCTGCAACAATGGGCTTAAACATAACGATGATTGTGAGGATGACGCAGGACCAGGCAGTGTTTTGTTCTGTTGTACACAGGGTCACTATGAGTCAGAATCGACTCAAAGGTACCTAACAACAACAACAAGTTTGCCTATTAATATTTTAAAGATGCACTAAAGAAGGAATCTACAGAACTGAAATTGTTTATTCCCTGAATAAATGAACACATAAAACACTGCATTGATTAACCAGTATTTTGTTGATCTTTTGCTAAATGGACAGTCATTTTTACAAATGTTTATTAAACGTTTTCTTTACGCTAGATACAGGGTGAAACTCAAGATTGTAGAAGGCATGATGGCCCATGCTCTCTAGGAAAGGTCTGGAAGAAACAATGGGCACGGCTGGAGGCAGTGTGTGAAAAATATCTCAAGAATGGACAAAACAGTCGTGAGTGGGTATGCAGAGAATGAGAGAGGAAGGCATTTGTGCTGGTGGCAAAAACGAACGAAGGAAATCTAGGGCAAAGGAAGTATAACTGAGGGAATGGAAGAGGCAGAGGAGTAAATTGTTCAAATTTGCTGAACTACAGGATTATCAGCTGGAGAAAATGTAAACTAGAGCAAGTCAATGAAAGGCCTTGAAGGCCAGTCTAGGGCTATTTGTTATTACAGAGATAAAACATCTGGATGCCTAATCTTTTCATCCAGATCTTTGGCATTCTCCCAGCCTTTGACTAGTAATTTTAAGATAAAAAAAAATCAAGAAAACATCATCCTTGGGTTAAGGTCAAAGAATATCTGAATTTGATTTTGGAATTTTCTTCCAAGGGGAGTAGTCTTACCATTATCCCTTGAGACTTAAGACAGAAAGAGACCAAGGTTAAAAAAATAAATTCTAACAAAATGTCAAAGAAAAAAAAAAAAAACCAGACAGCTGATGGTATAAAATGGATCTACTCCAATTCTCATTTATCTGATTTTATGGGCATTAATATTTTAAAATTGTCTCTACAGCGGTGTAGTACCCTCACCCTCCACAGCCAAGAACGATGTCATTGCATTTTAAATGAAGGAGTAATTGTACGCTGTGTCTTTGGAAAGTTATGTTGAGGCTCAAGGATCTTTATTTATTAGTGCATGTACTTAAATCTGCAAGTTGGAAAGTCGTGACTTCAATCATAAATTTGGGAGTCATGAATTTGTAGGCAGTCTAGAGTTCAATGATAAATTTTGCAGTCATGAATTTGACATTAGTTTCAGTCTTACCAAAATGTATCCTCCTAACTCTAATCCAGTGACATCACTAAGGTCTTCAAACTATAATCCCCAAACAGGCCCAGCTCCAAATATAAACACTGGGAGTTTTTCACATTTTAAACTATAAACGCCATATAACCAAGAGTTTGATTGTGACCTTAAAATGTGTATAGAGCTCAGATTCTAATTCCTGTAATATAAAATAAAAATAAACATCTTTCAAGCACATGCTTTAGCCAAAAAAAAAAAAAAAGAAGTCTTTCTTGAATGAGGCATGAGTTGAGAATAATCTGTCACCATAACTTAGAACTGCTTGATCTTGGTATGCTTTTTTGGTCTCGTTTTAATGTTTCCTAAACCCAATTTCTCTTGTCTTCTTTAAAATGGACTAATCTCCAATCATCATGGAAATAAGTCAAGTAAATGAAAAATCATAAATTACATGGGGACTTGCTAATTCAGTCAGTTTATTTGGAAACAAATGCCTGGGGCTTCAAAGAAAAGCAACTGCCTTAGCTCCAATTCATCGTATACATCGGCTAATTTAACTTGCCAGGGAAATGAGAAATGATTTGATAAAGTGAGTGAGTGGCCAGTGTGACTTTCTATTCCATCCACAGACATCTTAGGGATGGGAGGGGTATGGGATGGGGGAGGACAGAAATAGTCTAGAGTATTAATTCTAAATCATATTTTTTATGAAACGCTCAGGTTATTTCCACTTTCACCCCTTAAGAAGGTATTGTAAAACTTCCCCAACATTTTCAAAGTTAAATGTTTTCAATTCAATTTCTTTTAATTATACATACTGCAAAACACATGTAGGAAGTCACATGGGCCATGAAATGCAAAATTAGTTATGCACCAATCAGAAAATCATCAAAACTCCCTAATAGTTTCAATTACATTATTGGAAAGAAAAAATATAGCATATCAAGAACGACAACGACAAGAAAATCAACTTGAGATTTAAATGACATTTAACTTTATAGGCATATCGTGAGTTCAAGTTGTAAATCACTTTCTCAGGTGAGATGTGGAAGGGAGATATTATTGTTCCCATTTATCAAGAAAAAAAATGAATAATAGAAGGATTAAATAATATATTCAGGGGCATACAGCTGATAAATAGCAGTGTCAGAAGAAAACAAATATCCATGATTATTCTAACTTTCCACTACAATTCTAATTATTAAAATGGAGATGAGGTTTTATTCATTCGTTTAAAAATGGTTTCATATTTTCATGTTCCCTGGACTTTATTATAAACTGTTGAGTAGGCAAGTTGAAAAATAAAGTACAATTTTATAAGGAAAAGATATGCCGTCAAATATAGAATGTTTGTAGTGGCAATGAATTAGACAAAATTTGTTTTCTCGAGACTTTTGCCTTGGTGTGGTTTATAGAGTTTTTTAATTCCTCCTTGCTAGTCTCCACTCCCACACCCTTTTTTAAATTTCTCTGCAGATATTGGCATGAGAACTCCAAAACAAAATTTCATCTTGGATTTCAAAGTTTCCTTATAGAGAAATTTTCTACCAATTTTCACCTCCGTGTCAGGTGGCATATTTGAAATACAGTACTGTGTTATTGGGCCCAGATACTTTTTTAAAAAATCAATAAGTACATTATGGTGAATTGACCATCTTTACTGAGGAATCAAGTAGGACTTTGAGCTCTCTTTTTAACTCACTCCGTTTTGGATGGATATAATATGGATTGGTAAACATTGACCTACCCCTAAAGGGTAATTTGGAAAAAGATTCCTGAATTTTTGGATTGATGTACAGGAAGTAGAAAGCAAATGTCAAATACAAACGTAAAACAGGACCGAATAAACTATTACAGCAGACCACGCAAGTGGCTCAGTTCAAACGGGCTTGTCTGGGAATTTTGTGCTATCCAGATGGGTCAATTTGATACATACACTTATATACATCCTACGAGAGTCAACTAAAGTCTCTTATAACTGGAATACATCACAAGCTGACAGCTTATAAAATACCAAAGTATTGAAACACAAGCACAGTGTGATGACAATTAAAATAACGTACAAAAATCACCTTTAATTACTTGTGCATTTATTGGATCCAAATTGGTTGTATACTCACAAGTCGATGGATGATGCAGACATCTGCTAGATACGTAAGCAAGGGCAGAAAGCTAATTGTATTTTCAGCTGCTTTAGGAAGAAAATAGAGAAAAGATAGCAAACATGATAGGCTAATTAAATAAACTGGATATTTTCAAGTACTGTACAGTGAATTATCATACTAATCAAAGAATAATCATATTGGTTGGAGCAAAGTCATTTCAAAACAGAACAACAGTTTAAAAAAAAGATAAAATGATCTTGCAGACAACGCGGTTTCTAAGTAAATAAACATATCAGAGCGATTGGGAATGAAGTTTAAAAAAGACAAATAATGAAAGAATGAAACTTCAATCATTTCATGTTTTAACAAGAAAAAAAAACCTTCTTGTCTGCTGTTAACAGTAGTGTTAGTTCACATAAAACCAGAAAGATTGTGAAGGAGGGCCACATTTAGCTAAGATGTAAACAATTAAGTAAATTGGCAGAAAGACCTGCTTCTTCTCTGCCTGCCTATACTCTTCCTTCCTGCCATCTTGAGAAAAAAATATGAAACTATCCTAGCACATGCCCCACCCTGTGTTATGCTCTATCGGTTCTACTTTTAAGTCCTTCTCTTTCTGGTCATTGTACCCTGAATTTCCACCCTGCCCCACAGAGCTGGATAAAATCCATTTCGTTAAGTCTCTTCAAGTTTAGGGATCCTAAATAAACTACCTTCAACAGACTATTTCTGTGCCTCTGTCCATATGTAAAGCCGCGTAACACCTGGACTTTGTGAGCTTAACCTGCTGTGACAAATAAAAATAAATAAGAAAGTTTCCCGTAGTTGACAACCCAGGTGGAAGTTTTACTACAATTTCCATCAGTCATGGGAGCAGGCTTCAAGTGAAATAAACTGTATTTACACACAAGTTTGCTCAGCGAGGCGGCTGGATTAGAGCTTTATACAGCCACTGAAAGTTGCAAAGAGAACTATAGTTATGAATAAACCCCCTTGTCACTTGACATTTTTATAAATTTATTTACCATGCATCTTTTCCATAGCTGGACAAGTTGGATCAAGTGAATTTTGCCCTAATCTAGGGGGAAAAATCTGGGCACTCTACGTTGAATGACATAAACACCATGTAGCACAGCAAAGGACCGCACATGCCCGCTCAGCTCTGTGTCTCACATTGCTTTTGTGATTTTGTCTCCCTTTTTTCTGATTTCCTGAACAGATGGGGCGAGGAAGTGTGACAATTAAAATTCTCGAGACTACCGTATGAGGTCAAAAATAAAAACCTTGATGCAGGTATAATCTAAGAAATAGAACATCAGGTAGAGAAGACAAAATCTAGGATTTGAACCAAAATCTCAAAAGAAAGAATTGTTTTAGCATTTTTTTATTAACTAAGTTTTCTTAAGTGTATGGTATGAAAGTCCAAGACTAGTAAACAAGAAAAGTTATGAGAGGAGACTAGCAGTCAAAGATATAAAAATCTGCTGTACAGCTATAATAGTTAATCTAGCGTGGTGCTGTGGACCCAAAAAGAAAGCCGAACTAGAGCTCCAAGAAACAGACAAGGCTACAGAAAATAAGAATTTTTTATATAAGGATGACACTTCAAATCCATTAGAAAAGAAGTATATATCCATTAAATAAAGTCCTTAGCTTTTCAGGGAAAAATGAAGTTATACCGCCTACGTCTATCAAACAACATGGTGGTTTAACCATCTAAATCATTAAGATGGTTTAATGATCTTTATATGTGAGAGAGAGAGAGAGAAAAAGAAAGGAATGAAGAAAGAAAGAAACCGTAGAAGACCAAGAATAAAATATGAGTATGTATCTGAACTCCAGGTGTGGAAGAATTTAAACACAAAAGCAAAGAAAGATACCATAAAAGCAAAACAGGAATGTTTTTAACAACACAAAACGTATAAACATCTGAACCGCCAAAAACCAGAAAGAATATTAAAAGAAAATGATAAAATAGCTGAGCGCTGTAAAACACGTGCAGATAAATGGACAAAATCCTAATTAACGAAGAACTCCTACAAACAAAATATATAAGCATACCAATAAGATTATACGTAAAAGGCAGGAAAGAACAGCTTAACAAAATAGGAAATACAGTCAATCAGCATATCAAATAAGGTTCTGTTCCATTTTTAATCTAAGAAATATAAACTAAAATGAAATATCATGTTTCCCTTGCTACTTAAAAAATCTAAAAATCTAGATGATGATACCAACTGTCATTTGAGGAAAGCAGATGCTAATATTCTGCTAGCAAGAAGGTAAATTCTAGCAGTTTGAGAAGAAACGTTGCCATTATACATCAAGATCCTTAAAAATGTCTATCCACCTTGGTCTAGCAATTCCATGTCTGGTGATTAATCATAAGGAATTAATTTAGAGAAACAAACTAAGATTTATGTACAAGGATAGTCATCACATCTTTATTTATAATAGGAAATAAAAGAACAATAGCTTGAAAACTCAATGATAAAAATGAGCTGAATATATTACAATACATACATTACATGGATACCATGCAGAAATTATAAATAGTGTCTTCAAATAATATTTCATCACATGCAAAACAATCATATGAAAACTAAGACACAAAATAATATAAACCTTCTGATTAAATTTTTGTGATTACAGACAGATGCATAGAAACACAAACATACAGAGAAAAATACCAGACTGAACGATATCAAAATGTCACCCTGTGTGAAATATCGATCTTGGATTTGCATTTGATTTAAATGCTTCCTCTCCTGTGTTTTTGCGTATTTCAAAATTTCTGCGATTAATGCATGTTGCTCGTCTAATTTAAAGACAATTATTTTATAAAATCCAATGTTTGACCCTAGCCCCACCAGTGGTGTGACCTAACCAGGTCACTTTATTTTCTTTTTAGGTCTTCATTTGCAAAAGCACCCACCATCCCAGATATACCTTTAAAGTTGTTTTCACTTTTGTTATTTTATAAAAAAGAGGGCGTATGTTGCTAATCTCTGACTCCTTCCGGAAAATTAGGAAACAAATCTCAAAAATGGCGCGCGCTCTACCGTCGATAGAATTATTGCGGACAGTTTCACACTCTCACGCAATTGCTGATGGCTGGATGCTTACATCCTCTGCCAATTAATAAATTAAAACCAAGCTGGAAGGAAATTAGGGTGTCGGCATAAAAGTAAAGACATTCTTGTATAGTGTTCTTGTTATTTTGTATAAATATGAAATACGAACACACTTATTAAAGAAAAGTTCAAGTAGATTTCTTCCCCTTGCCCTTACTGAGGCATTCTTTCTGAAACGTGGGATTGTGATGGATGCTGTTTCTCGGTTCGATATCAGAATATCCTGATGTCTAACAGAAGTGGCTCAGTGGTTAAACGCTAGGCTGCTAACCAAAAGGTCAGCGGTTTGAACCCACCAGGCGCTCCGTGGGAGAAAGATGGAACAGTCTGCTTTCATGAAGAAGCCGCCTTAGAAACCCTATGGGGCAGTTCTACTCTGTCCCTCTAGGGTCGCTATGAATCAGAATGGACTCGACGGCAATGGGCTTGTGGGTGAAAAGAAGTGATAGTGATAAGTTGTGCTATTTTAAAGTTCCTCATTTCTTTAAAATTTCTAGCCAAGGTGAAGGTTAGCTTATGATGTTGGTGATAGTTAAGACAGGATGTCTGAGACAAACATGATAGATGGAAATGGAAAGATCAAGATCCATGTCTGCACTTAACTAGAATACTAATAATACTAACAATAACAACAAACTACATTATTGTACACCTCCAAACTCCAGTCCTTTGGACAATCAACCAAAACAAACCAACAACAAAAAACCCACTGCCATCGAGTTGATTCTGACTCATAGTGACCCTATAGGACACAGTAGAACTGCCCCAGGGAGTTTCAAAGGCTGTAAACCTTTATGGAAGCAGACTGCCACATCTTTCTCCCTCCTTGACAATAAGGAATCTTCTAAGTTACAAATGATTTCGTGTCCCTTCATTAAAGTTTTCCAATGTGGTTTTTTTTTTTTTAATATTTAGTGAAAATATTAATCTTAGCGGTCATGTTTTTAAACTACCAAAAATCTTCTGTGGAAGGGCAGAGGGTCTACTGTTGTGTAGAAGTACATCAAAGGTGTAGGGAAGTTCTGATATTTACATGTTTTAGGTATTGGATTATAGAAACTAATTTTCTGAAGTTTTGAAGGGTCACCAAGCTTAGCTCTCACCAAGCATTTATGAATGCAAAATAACCTCCTCAGTGTTCAATTTCTAGTCATATTCTACTTTTGTAAAAACTGAGACCTTTCCAATGTTACAGGAGAGAAAAGGCCATTTCACCTCTGGCATCCTTTGTGATAGCCTGTAACTCAGCCAGTAATTTACAGCAACAGTAATTTCCAATGGCGGTAACATAATGGCATTTGCAACCTTAGCCTTACTATTGTGATTTGTACAAGCTGGTCATCTTTGTTTTTAGAAAGATTAAGCAAGCAACGCTTTATTACCATAACATCAACCTTAGAGTATGTTTCTTTGATGGAGAAACTTGGAAAAACAGGAAAACACCACATAAGAATCCTTTGCTCTTGAAATCACTGTATTTCTTCCAGTTGCTTTAGGAAATTGAGAAAAACTCTCCCATGGAGGGACCAAGTTGATCACAAAACCAATGCATTTCCAAATAAAAACAACAGAAGTTCATTTCGTTCCTCCGATTCAGAAGCTCTCCTCTCAAGCCCTCCTCCTTCCGTATAAAGAAACCAGTTATCCTGGAATTGATTCCAACTCATGGCGACCCCATGTGTGGCAAATTAGAACTGTAGTTCATAGGGTGTTCAGTGGTTGACCTTTCCGAAGTTGATCACCAGGCCTTTCTTCTGAGGCGTCCCTGAGTGGACTTGAGTCTCCAATGTTTTAGTTAGCAGCCAAGCAGGCTAACTGTCTGTAGCACCCAGGGACTCCCTCCCTCTATATAAGTGACAGGAAAGGCTTTGCCCACATGCTGCTTCTCCCATCCACAGTTTGGAGATTTAAGTTCAACACAGTTCTTTGCAGGAAATTACATACAGTATATATAAAATGTTATATCATTCACGTGTTTCACTCTATTTTAAGAGTGTAAGCATATTTATTCTGCAGATCTCTATGTCTTTTCTTATATGTAAAGGTGGTAGAGGCTTATAAATGTGCCCACCATCTGTGTTTTGACACACCTGGAGAGACTTGGTATTGCTTGTGGCAAAGTCAGAGCTACATAGTTGCTAAGGACTTAATTAGCACATTCAATGATAATGAAAACGGCTTTATCACTTATCATTATTAAGAGTTTGACTGTTGAGAGACCATCAGTAACGGCAGAAAAAGTGTGGACCTTGAAGCCAAATCTCCCCTTAATTGAATCTTAGCTCTAATTTACAGGCTCTGTAATAAATGCGTATGACTTAACCTCTCTGATCCTGAGTGTCTTCCGCAGTAAACAGCTAGTTTTTGGACGTGTGGCAGGGATTACCTATGGTGAAGTATGGCAGCGTGATGCTTGCCTAATATGCACTCAGTAAGCGGGAATGGGGTTTTAAATACTTGATTAAAACACACTAGAAATTATTTAACAGGCTACTCTTTCCGAGCATTGAGGACTCACACGTACACTTCCTATCAAAAACCTTCAGAGCACAAGGCGATATTTTAGGAAGTTGTTTGAATGTTCTAGATCTAAGTAATAACTTATAACTGGTACTTCTTTTCCTCACTTTTCTCATTTGTAAGCTTAAATTCAATTTTAAATTAAATGTTTTATTTACTTCTTCAACATCTCTTTGTCTCCAGACTATCAGCTCCATGAGGTTAGAGACCGTATCTTCTTTTTTGCTCCTTATTGCCTCCCCAGTGACTAGCGCATGGTGAAAAAAACAAACAAATGAGAAACAGTTGCCTTGAGTTGATTTCAAGACCCCATGTGTTTCAGGGTAGAACTGTGCTTCGTAGGGCTTTCAATGGCTATGACCTTTTGGAAGTAGATCACCAGAACTTCCTTCTGAGGTCTGTCTCTGAGTTGATGAGAACAACCAAACTTTTGGTTAGTACCTGAGTGCTTAACCATTTGTTCCACCAAGGGACTCCTAGCATGTGGCAGGCATTCGATAAATATTTGTTGACTGAATGGACAAAAACAAATGAACCTCCTTTAAGACAGAGTGAGGAATGAATGCACAGCTCCTCAGGCCTTGCTAGCTCACCAACAGCTCAGTAGAAGAGAATGGGACCAACAAGTTCCAAACTGTCCACATGCCATTTAATCTCTGTGAACAGCGCACTGAATCTCTTGTATTCTCACTGCTACAACTAAGGCCTTAATTTCATTTCACATTTATAAATGGATTTGGTACTTTACTAAAGGATTTTTAAAAAAAAGAATAAGAAAACGTTCTTGTCTCTAAAAGAACTCGTGGAAAATACTCAGAGTCTATCCTGTTATTGTTGGCTTCACATGTGAGCTCTGTGATGACCCCTTCTGAGTATCAGTGGTGTCTTGGGAAGGAACAAGCCAATTCTTCCTCCTCTAAGAGAATGTTAGGAGACCAGCAAGTGGAAAGCGTGAGGAAGGGTGGTTTGGCTTTATATTTTACTGTCTGCCACTTCTTTTGAACAGCATGGGTGGTGCCTGGGGGCTCTGGAACTGTTCCCAGAAGCACTGGCCCTGCCAAGCAGAATTTGCACCTTCACAAGTGCTGACTGACTGCAATAGAAAGATGCAGTCCCCTTTTGGAAGCAGCTTTCTGTGAAAGATATTACACATCCCGTCTGATTGTCGGGAGGACACAAAGAAAGAGGGATGTTTGCCTGGAGTTAGTAGGTAGCGAATAATTTGATTCATTTTTCCATTTATGCTGAAGACGTAAATTCCCTAGACACAGATCATAGGAAAATAATAAAATATCAGCCAGTTTTCCCTCTTTGTCCCCCTTTTTCTCCTTCCCCTTCTTCTTCTTCTTCTCTCTTTTTTATTTCTTTTTTCGCAGAGTATTATGAAAAGTTTGTTTTCCTGGCTAACAGCAGCAAATACGCAAAGCTTTCTTCCTTAGGGTTTGCAGCTCATTCTGGGAGAACATCAAACATGTGTCCACCAGATGCTGGGGACCAGTGCAGCGCTAAGGACCTGACTCCAGCGAACAATAATCTGTGGACAGCGGGTGTGAACCTCAGCTGGGCCAACACCTCATCAGACCGAATGGCTAATTGATTTCAAAATTAGACTTGGTATTTCTGAACAATAATCTTAAAAGGCAGCAATAAAATACATCAGGATCCTTTGAGCCAGCCAAGCTTTCATTCAAATGGCTTATTACAAAGAGCTGGCACACCTGAACCTTGGCACAGTCAAATAAATCCAAAACCAGCAAATGGAAACCACATTTGGCACTGGAGTTTTGTCAGGAGAAGTTTGTATCCATGAGGAAACATGATTTTGGGTTTTGAAAATAATTTCTGTGTTAGTGGCAGGAAGCAATTCATTGAATGTGTTTTACTCTAATGCCTGTGATTTATGCAATAAAATATGCATAATAGGCATTTGAGGGCTTTTGAGTATCACATAATCTTTGGAACACCAGGAGCAACCAGGGCACGGAAAGTTCCATTAGTGATAACCTCATCGCATATGTAGGTCTAACCCCTTTGAACCCAGAATAGCTGTTTTGTGGCACCAGGGCCGAAAAGAGTCTAAATCTGACTGCATCGCAGTGACAATAAATTATACCAACTATTTTAGAAATGCTTGGAATCTTATCTTGCCTTTAGAATGAGGCAAACTAAGATTACAGTCCCTAGTTTAAAAGATGGCATAAATTCTGAGAACGAACACCTAAGATTTATACCATAGCAATAGTATTTTTCAATACCTTTCTCTTACAGAATTTTGGTAGTGTTTCTACAGCTACATATTGAAAGCCTCTTTTAAAATAGAGGCAAGCAATAGTGTTTGTCTTTGTGAGTAAAATAAATTAAAGAATTGACTGATTGTTTTCATTATTCAAGTAAAAATGGGCTTCTTATTTTAATTGTCTAGCTACTGCTAGGAAAAAGCTGTTTATATTTTCTTGATGTCCCATCTAAAAAATTGACTCATTTTTTTTAATTCAGTCTGTGTACAGACAGTCTACTTAACTGGGTATATGTATTAAGCCTTTACACCTCTTTGCTAAACCCTACTGAAAGACAACAAGTAGGTCAAAGAGGGAGAGAGGAGAAGAAAAAAAACTAAGGAATGGAAACCGAATCACTAAGTAGGTCTCATACAGCAAAGAATTATTGAGAGAACAAGAGAGAAGGGAGGGACTCTGGAGAAGGTATTTCCAATTGAAAACATTTTTTTTCTTCACTACTCTTTCCTAGGGCAATCCCTCTTTGATTGTTCAAAAAATGCTGACAAAGTAACAGCGACTATGATTATGAATTTTTAACAAAGAAGTTACTCGAAGCCCATGCTTGGGCTTTTATGCGGTGACAGCAGCTTGGAAATTAGCGGTTAGATCTCTAAAGAAAGGAAGTCAGCTAAGCGTTTGCCCCTCTCATCTCCATCAATTCACTAGCTGACCTTAGACAAATCCCCCTTTCTGGACATCAGTTTCTTAATTTTCAAATGATGAGAATTGGACTAGATGATCTCTAAGGTCTCTTTTCTTTCCAAAATACCATAAAGCTATGAACTAATTCCTTCAGATGACATAAATAAGCTTGCTGCATGCATTGCTTGAAAGAGAACAGAAGTAAACAACAACTTCAGTTGTGGTACTTAATCAAGTGGGTTGGAATACATGCAATGGCCTCAGAAACTTGGCTTATAACCACATTTTTCAGCATAATGAGATAGAGACCTAATCAACACAAACTTTTATGATTAAATATTATTTGAAGTGGAAATAGTTTTTTGAGCTCGAACTAAGTAGATGGTAAAATTACTCATTAACTCTATAGTGCAGGAAAATAGCAAAAACGCTCCAAAAAAAAGTTAGTTTCTGGAAACACATCCTTCCAATCACATTCTCCATTTATCTAGTTAGCCAGCACGTCCTGAGTGTTCATTTCATAAAGACCAATGAATATTCAAGGTACATGAATTTTTTAGAGAATTACTAGTACAGAGTGTTGAATTGTGGAGAGTTTTAGCTGCTTAGGATGATTAACTACTTGATTCTGTTTATGTAAGGTGTCGGTATAAAATAAAAAGTAAATCATGTATTTAGTTTCAAATCTTTATTGATTCAAAAATTGGAATCCAAAAGAATTCTTAAATTACTAAAACGCTTTTACTTTCTACATTAAATTCCAAAATATTTAGGGTTTTCACTCTCAGTATGTACTCAGGAATTAAAATTTCTATTGTGTTGTCTAAACCTTAAATAAATTCATCTGGGGTCTTCACCAATACATTTCATAAGAATACCTATTTTTACTTCATTGAACATGCATTTTGTTGCATGTAGGTAATTTACAATTTTTGCAAAAGCAAAATGGCAATAATAACAATAATGTCTAACAAATGTCTTGTGCAAGTGTTTTAAATGCAGCAACTCAGTAATTCTGCAGTAATTCTACCAAATTATTTGAAGAATAATTAATCCTTCATAAGGTCTTCCAAACAATATTATGGGAAGAAACAATATCATATGAGGCCAGTATTATCCTGATACCCAGCCAAGACAAACGTGTCACAAGAAAAGAAAAATACAGACCAATATCCCTTATAAATGTAAACACAAAAATCCTCAAGAAAATACTAGAAAAGTAAAACCAGCCAAAATAAAATAAAAATATTATACACCATGAACAAGTGGGATCTATCCCAAGAAAGCAAAGTTAGTTTAATGTCTAAAAAACAATCAATGTAATTCACCATGTTAGCAAAGGCTAAAAACCACTTGATGATCTTAATAGATGCAGAAAAAGGATTTGACAAAATCCAACATCATTTCATGATGAACATACTTAACAAAATAGGAATACAAAGGAATTTCCTCAACCCGACAAAGGGTATCTACTAAAAACCAACAGCTAACACCACTCTTAGTGGTAAAAGACTAGATGCTTTCCCCCTAAGATCAGGAAAAAGACAAGGATGTGTGCTCTTGCCACTTCTATTCAACACTGTAGTGGAGGTTCTAATCAGGGTAATTAGGGAAAAAAAGAAGTAAATGCATCTGTATTAAAAAGGAAGAAGTAAACTATTGCCATTTGAAGGTGACCCAATCTTGCATACAAAAAATTCCAAGAAATCCACTGAAAACCTAGCAGAACTAATAAATAAGTTCAGCAAAGTTGCAGGATATAAGATCAATATAAAAAAATCAATTGTATTTCTATACACTAGAAATGAACAATCTGAAAAATAAACAAAACAATTCCATTTACAATAGCATTAAAAAAATACGAATAAACTTAACAAAGGAAGTACAAGACATAAAATGAAAATATCAAAACATTGTTAAAATAAGGACAATCTAAATAAACGGAGAGACATTCCAAGTTCTTAGATCAGAAGATATAATAGAAAGATGGCAATACTCCCCAAATTGATCTACTGGTTCAACAAAAATCCTTATAAAAATCCAAGCTGGCTTTCAATGAATTGATCTTTAAACTCCTATGGAAATTCCAGAGAAGCAGAATAGTTAAAAGAATTTTGAAAAACAAAAACAAAGTTGAAGGACTCTTACTTCCTAATTTCAAAACTTATTACAAAAGAATAGTAATCAAGACAGTGTGGTATTCTCACCAGAATAAACATATAGATTAATGGAATAGAATGGAGCGTTTAGAGGAAAAAAAAAAAACCTTACATTTATGGTCCTTTTCAATAGGTATATATCCAAAGAAATAAAAACATATGTTGACACAAAAACTTGTACATGAATGTTCAGAACAACATTATTCACAATAAACAAAAAGTATAAACACTGAAATATCCATCAACTGATGAACAGATGAAAAAACTGTGGTATAGCCATTCGGTAGAATATTATTTAGCTGTAAAAAAGGAACAAAGTTCTAATACATGCTAACAACATGGATGATCGTTGAAAATATCATGCTAAGTCAATGAAGCCAGTCGCAAAAGACCACTTATTGTATGAATCCATTTGTATGAAATGATCAGAATAGGCAAATATATTGAGACAGAAAGTAGTTTGTGGTGACCTGGGGCTGGAGGATGGGGAGTGACTGTTAATGGGCATGGTTTTTCTTTTGGAGTAACAAATGCAATCTAAAATTACACTGCGGTGGTAGTTATGCAACACTGATATACTAAAAGCTATTAAACCATACCATTTACATTGTTGAACTATAATGTGTGAATTACATCTCAACAAAGCTGTTAAGTACTCACTTTGACAGCACATATATTAAAATAAAGCTGTTTAAAAAAAACTTCAGCAAACATCACACTTAATGGTGAAATTTTGAAGTATTTTTCTTTAACTCAGGAATAAGATAATGATGTCTGCTAATATTCTTCTGGAGGACGTAAACAATACAATGAGATCAGAAAAAAAGAAAAAAATAGGGATACAGAGGTAGAGCCAACATGGCACCCTAGACAGATGCATCATGTCATCCATCTTCAGCAAACACACGAAAATATACGTAAAACAGATACAAATGTCAATCCTGGAACCCAAAGCATCCTAAATGACTTAAAACAGGGAAACAGAAATGTCAATCTGTAATTGACAACCACATCAAAACAATAAAAGACAGAATAAACAGCGTAGGTATAGAACTTTCAAATGAAGAAGAAGTCAAGGCAATATCAAGTAATAAAAGAATAGTTTAAACTTAAGAAGATACGGGAAAATTTCAAGGTAACCATAAAGAAAGTTAACAAACCTCATCAGAATAAAAAATAAGAAAAATATCAAATTTCATTAAACTCAAAATCTATAATAACAAAAGAAAAGAAAATCCACAAACAAAAAGAAGTCGGCACTGGAAAGTAAGAGGAACAAAGAGAATATCAGCACCACAAAAAAAGCACAACAATATAACAGCAATAAACTTGTACCTATCGATAATCACACCGAATGTAAATAGCTCAAATGTACCTGTAAAGAGACAGAGAATGGCAGAACAGATAAAAAAGCATGGCCCATCAATATGCTGTCTACAGGAGACACACCTTAGACACGAAGACATAAATATGTTAAAAACTAAAAGATGGAAAAAAGTGTATCAAGCAAACAGTAATCAAAAAAGCACAGGAGTGGCAATACTAATCTCAGATAAAATAATCTTTAAGGCAAAATCAACCACAAAAGATGAAGAAGGACATTATATAATGATTAAAGGGCCAATCCACCAAGAAGATGTAATCTTAATAAATATCTATGCACCCAAAGATGGGGCTCCAAAATACATAAAACAAACTCTAACAGCACTGAAAAGAGAAATAGACAGTTCCACATAATAGTAGGAGATTTCAACACTTCACTCTCGGTAAAGAACAGAACATCTAGAAAGAAACTCAACAAAGATACAGGAGATCTGATTGCCAAAATCAACCAACCTGACCTCATAGACATATATAGAACAATTCACCCAACAGCAGTTCCATTTCCAAAGCACATGGTACATTCTTCAGCATAGACCGTGTTTTAGGCCACAACGCCACCCTCAATAAAATCCAAAATGTCAAAAGAATACAAATCATTCTCTCCGATCACAATGCAGTAAAAGCAGAAATCAATAACAGGAAGAGCAAGGAAAAAAAAAAAAACCAAATACATGAAACTGAGTATCACCTTCCTTAAAAACAACTGGATAATAGAAGAAATCAAAGTGAGAATTCTACCACCGACTTACCCAAGGAAACCAAAGATGGAATAAAAATAATTCCTAGAATCAAATGAGAATGAAAACACATCATACCAAAACGTTTGGGATACACCAAAGGCAGAGCTCAGAGGTCAATTTATAGCAATAAACGCACACATCCAAAAAGAAGAATGAGCCAAAATCAAAACGCTAGTCCTACAACTCAAACAAATAGAAAGAGAGCAGCAAAAGGAGCCCTCAGGCACCAGAAGAAAGGAAATAATAAAGATTAGAGCAGAAATAAATGAATAGAGAAGAGAAAAACAATAGAAAGAATCACTGAGACCGAAAGTTGGTTCTTTGAAAAGATTAACAAAATCAACAAACCATTGGCCAAGATGACAAAAGAAAAACTGGAGAGGACACAAAAAATTCAAATAAGAAACTAGATGGGGGACATTACAATAGACACAACTAAAATAAAAAGGATCATAATGGACTACTATGAAAAATTGTACTCCAACAAATTTGAGAATATAGAAGAAATGGATAAATTCCTGGAAACACAATACCTAGCTAAACTAACACAAACAGAGACAGAAAATCTGAACAGACCCATAACAAGAGAAGAGATTAAGAGGTAATAAAAAAAACTCCCAGCAACAACAACAACAAAAAGCCCTGGCCCAGGCAGCTTCACTGGAGAATTCTTCCAAACACTCAGAGAAGATTTCACACCAGTACTACTCAAACTATTTCAGAGTATAGAAAAGGAAGGAATAGTCCTGAATTCATTCTATGAAGCTAGCATAACCCTGACACCAAAGCCAAGCAAAAACTTCACAAAAAAGAAAATTACAGACTAATATCTCTCATGAATATAAATGCAAAAATTCTCAACAAAATTCTAGCCAATAGAATTCAGCATCATAACAAAAAAATATAATACACCATGAGCAAGTGGGATTCATACCAAGTATGCAAGTATGTTTCAACATTAAAAAATCAATCAGCTTGATCCACCATATAAATAAAACAAAAGAACAGAATCACATGATCATCTTAATTGATGCAGAAAAGGCATTTAATAAAGTCCAACACCTATTCCATAAAAACTTTCAGCAAAGTAGAATAGAAGGGAAAGTCCTCAATATAATAAAAGGCATCAATACAAAACCAACAGCCCATATCATTCTCAATGGAGAGAGGCTGAAAACATTCCCCCTGAGAACAGGAACATGATGAGGATGACTTTTACCATCACTCCTATTTAACATTGTGCTGGAAGTCCTAGCTAGATCAATTAGGCAAGAAAAAGAAAAAAAGAGCATCCAAATTGGATAGGAAGAAGCAAAACTATCCCTATTAACAGATGATAGGATCCTATACATAGAAGACTCCAAAGATTCCACAAGAAAACTACCAGAACTAATAGAAAAATTCAGTATATTAGCAGGATACAAGATCAACATACAAAACTGAGTTGGATTCCTCTACACTAACACAGAGCACTTTGAAAAGTAAATCAAGAAAACAATACCATTTATAACAGCCCCTAAAAAGATAAAATACTTAGGAATAAATCTAATCAGGGACATAAAGTGCCTATACAAAGAAAACTACAAAACACGATGCAAGAAACCAAAAGAGTCCTACATAAATGGAAAAAACATACCATGCTCATTGATAGGAGGATTCAGTTTGTGAAAATGTCAATCTTTCCCAAAGCAATCTATACATACGATGCAATCCCTATCCAAATACCAACAGCATTCTTTCACAACATAGAAAAACTAATCATCAACTCTATATGGAAACAAAAAAGGCCCTAGATAAGTAAAGCATTTTTGAAGAAGAAGAACAAAGTAGCTGGCCTCACACTACCTGACCTCAGAACCTACTATACAGCTATGGTAGTCAAAACAACATGGTACTAGTACAACAGCAGACACATTGACCGATGGAACATAATCAATAACGTGGATGTAAAGCAATCCACCTATGATCACCTGATCTTCGACACCAGCCCAAAGTCCATAAAATGGGGAAAAGACAGCCTTTTTAACAAAAGATGTGGGCAAAACTGAATGTCCATCTGTAAAAAAAAAATGAAACAGCACCCATACCTCACATCATACCAAAAACTAACTCAAAATGGATCAAAGACCTAAATATAAAACTTAAAACGATAAATACCATAGAAGAAAAGTAGGGACAATGCTAGGGGCCCTACTACATGGCATAAATACAACACAAACTGTAACTAACAATGAACAAACTCCAGAAGATAAGCTAGGTAACTGGGAGCTCCTAAAAATAAAACACTTATGCTCATCAAAAGACTTCACCAAAAAAGTAAAAAGAGAATTTGCAGTCTAGGGAAAATTTTTTAGCTACAACATATCCAACAAGGGTCTAATCTCTAAAATCTATAGAATACTTCACATATATCAACAACAAAAAGACAAATAATCCAATTAAAAAACGGGCAAATGATATGAACAGACACTTCATCAAAGAAGACATTCAGACAACTAACAGACACATGAGAAAATGCTCATGATCATTAGCCAATAGAGAAATGCAAATTAAAACTACCATGAGATACCATCTCAACCCAACATTACTGGCCCGAATCAAAGAAAGAGAAAAATAACAAATATTGGAGAAGTTGTGGGGAGAATGGAACACTTATGCACTGCTGGTAGAAATGTAAAATGGTGCAATCACTATGGAAAACAATATGGTGCCTCATTAAAAAGCTAGAAATAGAGATACCATACGATCCAGCAATCCCATTCCTAGGAATGTATCCTAGAGAAATAAGAATAATCACACAAATAGACATATGTACACCCATGTTCATTGCAGCATTATTCACAATAGCAAAACGATGGAAACAACCTAAGTGTCCATCAACAGATGAAAGGATAAACAAATTATGGTACATACACACCATGGAATACTACAAAACAATAAAAAAAAAAATGACGAATCCACAAAACATCTCACAGCATGGATGAATCTGGAGAGCATTATGCTGAGTGAAGTAAGTCAATCACAACAGGACAAATATTGTAAGAGACCACTATTATAAAGACTCAAGAAAAGGTTTACGCATAGAAAAAAAAAAATCTTTGATGGTTACAAGGGAGGGGAAAGGTGGAGAGGGGAAATCTCTAGCTAGAGAGTAGACAAGTGTTAACTTTGTTGAAGGGAAAGACAACACACAATATAGCAGAAAGCAACACAACTTGGCCAAGACAAAGTCATAGGAACTTCCTAGACATATCCAAATACCTTGAGGGACTGAGTTACTGGGGCTTAGGGCTGGTATCTTAGTTATCTAGTGTTGCTATAACAGAAATACCACAAGTGGATGGATTTAACAAACACAGGTTTATTCTCTCACACTTCAGGAGGCTAGAAGTCGAAATTCAGGGTGCCAATTCCAGGGGAAGCCTTTCTCTCTCTGTCGGTTCTGAGGGAAAGTCCTTGTCATCAATCTTCCCCTATCCTAGGAGTTTCTCAGCTCAGGGACCTCAGGTCCAAAGGACACGCTCCCCTCCTGGTTCTGCATTCTGGGTGGTATGAGGTCCCTGTCTCTCTGCTCACTTCTCTGTTTTATATCTCAAAAGAGATTGACTTAAGACACAACCTAATCTTCTAGATAGAGTCTTGCCTCATTAACATCATAGAGGTAGGATTTACAACACAGGAAAATCACATCATACGATATCTTAGTTATCTAGTGCTTCTATAACAGAAATACCACAAGTAAATGGCTTTAACAAAGAGAAATTTATTCTCTCATAGTCCAGGCTAGAAGTCCAAATTCAGGGTGTATTTAGTCATCTAGTGCCACTGTAACAGAAATAACACAAGTGGATGGCGTTAACAAACAGAAGTTTATTCTCTCACTGTAGAGTAGACTAGAAGTCCAAATTAAGGGCACCAGCCCCAGGGGAAGGCCTCCTCTCCCTGTCGTCTCTGGAGGAATGTCCCTGCCATCAATGTTTCCTTGATCTAGGAGATTTTCCTCCCAGAAATCCCCAGTCCAAAGGGCACACTCTGCTCCCAGTGCTGCTTTCTTGGTGGTATGAGGTCCCCATGTCTCTCTGCTCACTTCTCTCTTTTATATCTCAAAAAAGATTGGCTCAAGACATGATCCTATGTTACAGATTGAGTCCTGCCTCATTAACATAACTGCTGTTAATCCCATCTCATCAACAGCATAGAGATAAGATGTACAAAGCACAGGAAAATCATGTCAGATGACAAAATGGTGGACAATCATACAATACAGGGAATCATGGCCTAGCCAAATAGATACACATATTTTTGGAGGACATAGTTCAATCCATGACAAGGTGTCAGCTCCAGGGGAAGTCTTTCTCTCTCTCGGCTCTGCGGGAAGATCCTTATCATCAATCTTACCCCGGTCGAGGAGCTTCTCAGTGCAGGGACCCTGGGTCCAAAGGATGCCCTATTCTCCTGGCTCTTGTTTCTTGGTAGTATGAGGTCCCCTCTCTCTGCTGGCTTCTCTCTTTTATATCTCAAAAGAGATTGACTTAAAACACAACCTAACTGAGTAGATTGAGTCCTGCCTCATTAATGTAACTGCTACTAATCTGCCTCATTAACATCATACAGGTAGAATTTACAACACATAGGAAAATCACATCAGATGACAAAACAGTGGACAATCACACTATACTGGGGATCACAGACTACCCAAGTTGACACACATTTTTGGGAGGACACAATTCAATCCATAATAGCTGGGAAACATGGTCTTGGGGGACATCTAGGTCAATTGGCATAACATAGTTCATAAAGAAAATGTTCTACATCCTACTATGGTGAGTAGGTCTAGAGTCTTAAAAGCTTGAAAGCAGCCATCTAAGATACATCTATTGGCCACATCATGTTCAGAGAAAAGGAGAATGAAGAAAATCAAAGACATAAGGAAAATATTAGTCCAAAGGACTAAGGGACCACATGAACCACAGCCTCCATCAGCCTGAGCCCAGAAGAACTAGGTGGTGCCCAGCTACCACCACTGACCACTCTGATAGGGATCACAATACAGGGTTCCAGACAGAGTGGGAGAAAAATGTAGAACAAAATTCAAATTAAGAAAAAAAAATCAACAGACTTACTGGTCCAACAGAGACGGAGGAACCCCCAAGACTGTGGCCCAGGGACACAGTGCTAACTTAGAACTAAAGCCATTCCCAAAGGTTACCTTTCAGCCAAAGATTAGACAGGCCTATAAAACAAACAATAACACACATAAGGCATGTGTTTCTTAGTTCAGTCAAGTATATGAGACCAAATGGGCAACACTTGTCCAAAAGCAAAGATGAGAAGTCAGGAAAGGACAGAAAAATTGGATGAATTGACACTGAGAACCAGGGTGGAAATAAAAAAGGGGAGAGTGCTGACACATTGCAGGGATTGCAACCAATGTCACAAAACAATTTGTGTATGAATTTTTGAATAAGAAACTAATTTGGGCTGTAAACTTTCACCTAAAACAATATTTTTTTTTAAAAAGGCATACAAATCAGAATGAAGAAATAAAGCTGTCCTTATATCAAAAGATATGATTGTCTACATGAAAAATACAAAGACTTTATGAAAAAATCCTACCAATTTACCAAATAATAAAGTTCTGTAGGATTGTTGGATGTAATATTATCATTTAATAATTAATAGTGCTCCTAATTGCAAGCAATAACAATTCAGAAAATGTTATTAAAAATTGTCCTTACAGTAGCAGTATCATACAAACAAAAAAAGACACGAAGAAAATAACAAAGTCTACTTAAAAGACATGAAATATGAAATAAGACCTGAATAAATGGAGAGGTAGACCGTTTGTGCAAAAAAATTCAATATTATAAAGGTGTCACTTTTCTCCAAATTAATTAATAAATTTAAGGCAAGTCCATTCAAAATTCCAAAAGGATATTTCATGCCTCTCAACGAAGTATTCCCAAAATCTATGTGGAAGAATAAAGGGCTAAGAACAGACAAGACAATTTTGACGAATAAAAAGATTAGTGGTATTGATTAATCAGATTTCAAGTTTTTTAAATAAAGTTATAGTAATCAAAACAACAAGGCATTTGTGTAAGGATAAACAGACAAGAGCTACAGAATAGGGAGCTCATATATAGAACTACGGTATATAAAAATGGTGATGTTACAAAGCAGTGTAGAAAACGCCAAAGGAGAAACTATTCTAGGATGATTTGCTATTAATATAGAAAAATAAAGCAATTAGATCATTACCCGTTATTTTATATAAAAATCAATTTCATATGATTAGAGACCTAAATAATAAAAGAAAATCATTAAAATTTTGAGGAGAAAAATACTGGATAATATCTTTATTATCTTGGAGGAGGTAAGAATTTCTTAAACAAAGTTTACAACAGTAAAAAAATTATGAAGAAAAATATTGATAAATTTGGCTACATTAAAATATAAAAAACAAACAAACAAAACTGCCTACTTGACCCCATGTATAGAATAGTGCTCCATAAGGTTTTCAATGGCTGATTTTTCAGAAGTAAATTGCCAGGCCTTTCTTCCTAGTCTGTCTTACTCTGGAAGCTCTACTGAAGCCAATTCAGCATCATAGCAACACACAAGCCTCCACTAACAGAGTGCACATGAGGTACATTGGCCAGAAATCTAACCCAGGTCTCCAGCATACAAGGCAAAAATTTTACTACTGAACCACCATTGTCCCCCTTTATGCCCATTATCCAATTCGAAAGCTCCTCCACATTTTGGATATGTGTTAGAGCAGCACCTCCACCTAACAAGATTTATACCCTTATGTACAAGAAAAGGTATTCATATCCTTATATACAACAAAAGACACTATCTATTAAGTAAGATGACAAGGCACAAACTGAAAAAAGATAATGAACAGTTCATTTCTAAACATTTAAAGAACTGTCTCACAAGTGAATGATAAAAAGACAGAGATCCCAGTAGAAAAATACGGACTGGTATGAACCAATCATTCACAGAAACGAAAACCTAAATCATTAATGTTAAATATTTGTAGTAATTAGAAAAATGCAGGAAAAATATTGACTGACATAATATTTCACACTCCATCAGATTTTCAAAACATTAAACAGTCTTACCAAACCAAATGTTGGCAAGAACAGGGAGAAAACTACTCTTATTTGGAGAGTTATTTGGCAATATCTAGCAGAGTTAAAGATGGTATATCTTATGGTCAGTAGTTCTACTTTAAGATTTGTGCCTATCCCACAAAATCTTATCCATATATGTACAATGAAACATATTTTGTTTCTGTTGCTACTGTTGTTGGGTGCCCTCGAGTCAATGCCAACTCACAGTGCCCTATGTATTACAATGAAACTTTGCCTGGTACTGTGCCATCTTCACAGTCATTGGGATATTTAAGTCCATTGCTGTGGCTATTGTGTCAACCCAACTTATTTAAGATTTCCCTCATTTTCACTGACTCTCTACATTACCAAACATGATGTCCTTTTCTAGCGACTGGTCTTTCCTAATGCTGTGTCCAAAGCGAGAGAGCTGAAGGCTACAAGATGTTTATTGCAGATTGTTAATTTTGGCAGCTCTTAGAAGCATCTTAAATATTCATCAGTACAAATAACAGATGAGATGGAAGCACAACGGTGAGCTCTGATCTCTTAAGCCAAGGTGACAAGAGATAACTAAATAGCCTTAGATTATTTTTATTAGTGTAGTCTGTGCTGTAGCAAATACCTCTTGTTACATTTGTATAAATAACACGGGAGAAATAGAACAAGATATACATAGAATTAGACGGCAAGCTACTTGGCTACACATGGTAACACTCTTACAAACACCAGATTTGTTTGGTTTGTTACCATCAAGAATAAGTACATGGGCTAAATCACTATTGTGAGGAATAGTAATATTGTTAGTCGGTATCCTGATAGTATTAGGCATAATAAAATTTATCCTCTATTGTCTTACACACCTAAAAGGCAAAGGAGGCCTCGGGCTAAAATGTTGATGTACATTGTGTCTGCTCACTCTGGAAATGTGATTGCTGAGAACATTGCTCTTACTTAAGATCCTGGTGAAGAACCAGATGGTATCCAGTAGAAAACCAACAATGTGAGTTTTAAAGAGCCTACAATGGCCGCCATCTAGGAGCTCGACTAAGTTCAGGTATTGATCATCGATGTGTTACCTCCAATCTCCGATCAAAAGGAGAGAATGATTTAGGAAATAATATTGGAGTTATTATTCCCTTTCCTTGAGCACAGAGAATGTGACCCAGCTGGAGCTGGGCCCACAAGGACACATTAACTGGGCCCTGAGGTATAAAGAAAATAGCTAAGATAATCTTGGAAAATATAGTTTAGGGAAAGTTGCACATAAAGCCAATCAAACAAAACACAAAAGACTTTCTACTCTTTTTCTATTAGCATTTAGTGAATAGAAATTTGTTGGACAAATGAAGACCCTCCTGACTGTCGTTACTGAAACTTGTACCAATAATTGTTAAAGAGAGACAGTTCAAAATGTGGGATAACAGTTTCTAGGCAATCTGTGAAAAGGTGAAGCTTTCAATGGTTTTGCCCATTTGTAATGTTAACATATACTGATGATTCTGTAATGGTCTTTGGACTCGCGCAGACATGGCTGTGGCAGCATGCTTTTCCATTTTCCCACTCTTGCCTATTCTGTAATATTCTTTGAACTTGGACAGACACGGCTGTGGCAGCATGCGTGTCCTTTTCCTACTTTTGCCTTTTTGTATATATGCCGAATAAAACTTTCTTTTTGCTTTACTAAAAAGAAGAGATGATGGTTAGTGCTGGGGAGTGGGAGGGAAAGAGAGAAGGGGATGTAATGGAGAAGTACAGAAAGGGTTTCAAATATATCTTTGTTATTTTATTTTCTTTAAATATTATTTGAAACAAATTGGCAAAATGTTAATAATTCTTAAAAGCTGGAGAGTGAATTCATGGTACTAATTATCCTCCACAATTTTCTTTATTTTTTAAAATATTTCTTTATAAATATATTTAAAATGAAATTCATTTAAGAAATACAGTAATAGATTAGTGCATTATTGTATAATGGAAAGAGAATGGACTTTGGAGACACACACGAGCTGTGTGGTGTTGAGAAATTTTTTTTAACCTCTCTGAACATTGGATTCTTCTTCTGCAAATTGGCAGATTATAATACTTCCCTGATAGTACAGCTCTGAAGATTAAATGAGTTGACATGTGAACAAGTGTCTGATATCTCGTAAGTACACAATCATATTCATTATCTTACCCTGGACACAGACTTACTACTTCAATATGAGTGCATGCATAATTATTTTTGTCATGTCTGGCAATATTACTGAAAAATTTATTTCTGAGACTATATTAGTTTGGAATAGGTTTGGCTGCACAAAAGAAGATTTTTTTATCTTTCACAATAGCAAGAAGTCTATTGGCAGGCAGTCCAGGGATGATGTGTTGGCTCCACAATGCTTTTAGGGACCCAGCCTTCTTCTGTCTTTCTACCCAACCACCTTCAGTGGGTGGGTTTGTCTGTCACAGCCCTCACTTCTGGTCACAGGATGACTACTCTATGTCTAGCATTATATCTTTGGTCCAAGTATGGAAAAGAAAAAGAGCAAAGTCAGTTGCTGCCCTCTTTTTTTTTAAATTGCTGTTAAAGTCATGTAACACAGAGTTAACCATCTTAAATCAAACAATTCAGTAGCATTTATAGTACATTTACAATGTGGTGCAATTGCCACTTCTATCTGGTTCCAAATCATTTTCATCACTAAAAAAAGGAAACCTTGCACCCATTAAACAATTACGTCCCATTTCCTCTGACCTCCAGCCCCTGGCAACCATCAATCTGTTCGCTGTCTCTATGGATTTACCTATTATGAATATGTCACTGAAACGAAATGATACAATACGTGACTTTTTGTGTCTGGCTTTTTTCACTTAGAATAATGTTTTCAAGTTGTGTCCACGTTGTTCCATGTATATAACTGAATAATATTCCATTGTATGGATATATAATTTGTTTCTTCTTTCTACTGTTGATGGATATTTGGGTTGTTTCTACCTTTTGGGTATTGTGAGTAGTGCTGCTGTGTGCATGCATGTACATGTATTTGTTTGAGTTCCTATTTTCAATTTTTTGACTATATACCTAGGAGTGGAACTGCTGGATTATATTGGAGCCCTGGTGGTGTAGTGGTTAAGAGCTATGGCTGCTAATCAAAAGGTTGGCCATTCAAATCCACCAGCAGTTCTTTGGAAACCCTATGAGGCAGTTCTACCCTGCCCTACAGGGTCACTGTGAGTCAGAATCGACTCGACAGCAACAGTTTTTTGTTTGTTTGTTTTTTTATAGTAACTTTATGTTTAACTTTTTGAGGAACTGCCAGAATGTTGTCCATAGATGTTGAACCATTTTACATTCCCTTTAACAATATAGGATTCCAGTTTCTCCACATCCTTGTCAACACTTTTTAATTTCCTTTTTTTAATGTTAATTATAACCATCTGCTATGGATTGAATCATGTTCCCCAAAAATGTGTATCAATTTAGCTAGGCCACGATTCCCAGTATTCTATAATTGTCTACCATTTTGTCATCTGATGTTATTTTCCTATGTGTTGTAAATGGTACCCCTACGATGTTAATGAGGCAGTTATATTAATGTGGCAGGACTCAGTCTATAAGGTTAGGTTGTGTCTTAAGTCAATCTCTTTTGAAATTTAAAAGAGAAGTGAGCAAAGAGACTTGGGGACCTCACTACCACCAAGCAAGAAGAGCCAGCAGCATGCGTCCTTTGGACCCTGTCTCTGCTCTGAAAAACTCCTAGACCAGGGGAAGATTGATGACAAGGATCTTCCCCTAGAACTTACAGAGAAAGAAGGAAGCCTTCCCCTGGAGCTGGCACCCTGAATTTGAACTTCTAGCCTCCTACACTGTGAGAGAATAAATTTCTCTTTGTTAAAACCATCCACTTGTGATACTTCTGGTACAGCACCACAGGAAAACTATGACACCATTCTAGTGGGAGTGAAGTGGCATCTCATCATGGTTTTGATTTGTGTTTTTCTAATGACTAATGATGTAGAGCATCTTTTCATGAGCTTGTTGGTCATTTGTACGTCTTTGGAAAATGTCTGTTCAAGTTCTTTTCCCTTTTTTTGATTGGGTTGTTTGCCTTTTTATTGTTGAGCTGTAAGAGGTCTTCATATATTCTGGATGTTGTTGTTGTTGTTAGGTGCCATCATGTTGGTTTTAACCCTGTGTTCAACAGAAGGAAACACCGCCCAGTCCTGTGCCATCTTCATGATCGTTGTTATGCTTGAGCCTATTGTTGCAGCCACTGTGTCAATCCATCTCCTTACAGGTCTTCCTCTTCTTTGCTCACTCTCTACTTTACCAAGCATGATGTCCTTCTCCAGGGGCTGGTCCCTCCTGATAGCACGTCCAAAGTATGTGAGATGTAGTCTCGACATCCTCTCTTCTAAGGAGCATTCTGGTTGTACTTCTTCCAAGACAGATTTGTTCGTTCTTTTGGCAGTCTGTGGTATATTCAATATTTTTCACAACACCATGATTCAAAGGCATCATTTCTTCTTTGGTCTTTCTTACTCATCGTCCAGCTTTCATATGCATATGAACAACTGAAAACACCATGGCTCGGGTCAGGGCACCTTAGTCTTCAAGGTAACATCTTTGCTTTTTAACATTTTAAGGAGATCTTTTGCAGCAATTTGCCCAACGCAATGGGTTGTTTGATTTCTTGACTGCTGCTTCCACGGGTGTTGATTGTGGATCCAAGCAAAATGAATTCTGAATACTAGATCCTTTTTAGATATATGATTTGCAAATATGTTCTCCCATTCTATAGTTTTTCTTTTCACTTTCTTGATAATGCCCTTTGATGCACAAAAGTTTTTAATTAAAAAAAATTATTGTGCATTAGTTGAAAGTTTACAGAGCAAATTAGTTTCCCATTAGACAGTTTGTACATAAAATGTTCCATGATGGTTTCATTCTCCACAATGTGTCCACACTCTCCCCACTTCCATCCTAGTTTCCTCACTTGCTTTTGTCCTGATTTCTACCCCTTCCTGCCTTCTCATCTTTGCTTTTGGGCAAATGTTGCCTTTTTGATCTTGTGTAATTGATTGTTCTAAGGAGCACATTCCTCTCAGGTGTTATGGTTTATTTTATGTGCCTGTCTACGGTTTGGCTGAAAATGTGGTCTCTGAGAACGGGCTTCAGTTCCTGTTCAGAAGGGTGACTGTCTTAGCAACATAGTCTCGGGGGTTTCTCCAGTCTCTGTCAGACCAGTAAGTCTGGTCTTTTTTGTGAATTTGATTTTTTGTTCTACAATTTTTCTCCCACTCTGTCCTGGACCCTCTGTTGTGATCCCAGTCAGAGCAGTCAATAGTGGTAGCCATGGAACATCTAGTTCTTCTGGTCTCAGGGTCATATAGGCTGTGGTTCATGTGGTCTGTTAGTCCTTTGGACTGATTGCTCCCTTGAGTCTTTGGTTTTCTTCGCTCTCCTTTGCTCTGGATGGGAAGAGACCAATAGCTGTATCTTAGATGGCCGCTCTCAAGCTGAAAGCTTTTAATTTTGATGAAGTCCACTTTATCTATTCTTTCTTTCGTTGTTTATGCTCTAAGTGTCATATCTAAGAATCTATTACCAAACCCAAGATCTTAAATATTTACCTGTATGTTTTCTTCTAAGAGTTTTATGGTTTTCACTACTGAGAATGATGTTAGCTGTAGGATTTCCATAAATTTCCTTTATTTTGTTAAGGAATTTCCCTTTTATTCCTAGTTTTCTGAGTGTTTTTATCATGAATGGGTGTTGAATCTTGTGAAATGCCTTTTCTGTGTCAATTGAGACGATCGTGTGGTTTCGCTTCTTTATTCTATTAATGTGGTCTATTACATTGATTTTTCTTATGTTGAACCATCCTTGCATTTTGGGGATAAATCTCACATGGCATCCCTAACAACAAAAGAGGCTGGGGAAAGTGATCCCGTAGCTGGGCATACCCCTTGAACAAAAGCAGGGCCCTGTTAGTAAGGAAGAAGGAGAAGATAAATAGGTCTGGGTTGGCACCAGCAAAGACTCCTTCAGAGATTGTTGTTTTAAGCATTCTTAAAGACCTCTATTTTGAATTAAGATTTGCTTTTCTGATGAGTAATGGTTTCTGAATTCCTATCTAGAAATGATTTTGGAGTGACAATGTGATTGGAAATTAAGTAATTTTATTCAAGTCTGTGTGCATAGCAAGTACCCTGCTTTTATTTAAATGGAATGTGTGTGTATTGAGGGACCTGGTACAGGAAGTGGTTGATGGAGCCGATAGATGAATCTGCTAGAGTTCTCAGTTAAACCCCCCAAAACAAAGCAAACTCACTGCCTTCGAGTCAATTCTGACTCATAGCGACCTCATCAAACAAAGTAGAACTGCCTTATAGAGTTTCCAAGGCTGTAATCTTTACTGAAACAGACTACCACAACTTTCTCCCAAAGAGTGGCTGGTGGGTTCAAGTCACTGATCTTTAGGTTAACAGTTGAGCATTTAATCACTGTGCCACCAGGGCTCCAGTTCAACCATAGCTTCTAATACTTATTCTTTTAACTTCTGCAGACGCTAAAACTTAAAACCAAGTTTTCTTTGCTTGTGGATTAAATCTGTAAAGTAAAAGATCAAACTATTGTTAATGATATTTTTTCATGAGGGGGATTAACAGCATTTTGGCAGAATAGTTTTCTTCTTTTAGCATTCTTGTTTCTCTTCTCATGATCTTATAGGAAGAAACTATTAGAACTAATATTTTTTTAAAGAAAAAATGATATTCCTCCCAAGAGGGATCTTGCCTGGAGCAATCTCTTTTATATGGTGCTTCCTAAGGCAGTAAGTCAGCCTTTTACAGACATGGTGCAGCACAGGTGTGTTAGAACTGCACTAATGAGCAGCATATGCTTTTAGTTATATCTTCATTTACGGTGTCATCAGGGTCCAAGAAAGCAAGAATATTACATATTTCAGTAAACATAAAAGGAAAAGGGGAGGACACTGGGGGTCTTCTAAAGGTTAAGTATTCTGGGAATCATGATTAAAATAAAAATTTGTTTGAACTATTACAATGTACCTCATTTATAGAAAAGCATTCATAAGTGAAAATTACACAGAGAAAGAATGTTTTAAGTTGTATGGAACTTAAAGCATATAGAGTCTGAAGTGGGAAAAATATATATAAGTTTTCCTGTAATATGGGCCTGAGGCAACGTTGACCAGCCTTGATTCTAGATCCAAAGTTACGTCTGGTGTGTTGATCTTACATAAGTTCTATTAACCCTGGTTTTTCATGGCATTTAAACAAGGTCAGAATGAAACCAGACTAATGACCTACTCCAAGTCTTAGCTTCCACTGGACACTACAAACCAAGCCTTGGGCTCCTTAAAACCTAAATTGGCTCCTTCACAAAAGTTAACCCAGGTTTTGGTTTTCATTTCATTGGGAAAGATCACTTCTTTTAGGATCGAAGCCAACTATGAATTGCTCTCCTTTTGAGAGGGATGTAAATCTTCAGAATCTCCCTGCAACTATAAATACTGCTGAGGTTAATCCGAATTGATTGGATAAGGGCATATTCTTTTTTCTCTCTCTCTCTTTTTTAACTTTAGATGAAGCTTTCCAGAACAAACTAGCTTCTCATTAAACAGTTAGTACACATATTGTTTTGTGACATTGGTTAACAACCCCACAACATGTCAACACTCTCCCTTCTTGAACTTGGGTTCCCTATTACCAGCTTTCCTGTCCCCTCCTGCCTTTTAGTCCTTGCCCCTGGGCTGGTGTGTCCCTTCAGTCTTGTTTTTGTTTTATGGGCCTGTCTAATCTTTGGCCGAAGGGTGAACCTCAGAAATGACTTCATTACTGAGCTAAAAGCGTGTCCAGGGGCCATACTCTCGGGGTTTCTCCATTCTCTGTCAGGCCACTAAGTCTGGTCTTTTTTTGTGAGTTAGCATTTTGTTCTACACTTTTCTTCAGCTCTGTCAGCAACCATCTATTGTGATCTCTGTTAGAGCAGTCAGTGGTGGTAGCTGGGCATCATCTAGTTGTACTGAACTCAGTCTGGTGGAGGTCATGGTAGTTGCGGTCCATTAGTCCTTTGAACTAATCTTTCCCTTGTATCTTTAGTTTTCTTCATTCTCCCTTACTTCCGAAGGGTTGAGACCAGTGGAGTATTTTAGATGGCCACTCGTAGGTTTTTAAGACCTAAGGGCATATTCCTGAGTTCTTTATGCTTGAATTTCTTATTCTACCCAAATGGAATAATGGAGACATGTGCTTCACAATCATACCCTTTGCTTCTGCACAAATGTTTAAAATTGTCATATCTGCTAATAGGTGTAAACAGTCCAAATATGCTTTCACTTTTATTTTTAGCCCCAAACCATTTGACAGTGAAGATGAAGGTAGTAAAAGCATAGTGACAAGCAAATTCACCAGCATTTCTTGTCTTATGGTGTAGTTGTTTGGGGTAAGAAAAGTGGGAGAAAAATGAAAAATTATATCTATACTATTCTGTACCATTTAGTAGAACAGAATTCCTTCCAAAAGAGACTGAGGACTCAAGAGTTGCGAAGTCAATCACTAGACCCACACAGGGCAGGTGCAAGAACAGGGTCCTAGAGCACATTTAAAATTAGAGCTATAGATTGTTGATAAGGAGGAAAGGAAACTAAGAAATACTTCCCCATTTGAGTAGTCATTTCTTCTGAAGGAATGTAGACTCCTCCCTCAATGGCAGGCTGCCTCTGCTAGTCAAGGGGCAACACTGGATAATATTTCATGAGTTGCCATCTCTCGCACACTCCTTTCTAGTATGATCACATTTTACATAGTTGTCACGCCCACTTTACTCAGACAAGTATGGACGTTTCAGACAAACCAAGCTGTGCTAATACATACATCTGAAATTATTAGACTTATAACTTCTAAGCCCAGGAATTAACTCTATCCCTTCTCCTTCTCTCCTTGGAAATTGATGCCCTTTCATCTTCCCACCTAAACCACTCGCTCTGCCAAACTATCCATTCTTGTCAAAGTCAAAATAATTCTTCCATGCACCAAATCTCTCATCTTTGACTCATCCCTCCCCTTTTCCCTCTGTACGGAATCTCATCAAGTCTGTCAATCTCTGTTTTTGAATAGCTTTTGAATTTGTTTTTCTTTTCTCTCTTACCGTCACCACCTGATCCTGATCACATCAAACCAGGATTATTTTAATAGTCTCCATATTTTCTGTGCTGATTCCAGCCTGTCCTCTTCCTGATCTACGCATCAGTCCCTAGTTCAGGAGAGATCTCATTTTCTATAATACCAAGTCTAAAGTCTGCTCACAGTTCTCAGGATCTGGTCCACTGTTATGGATTGAATTGTGTCCCCAAAAAAGACATGTTGAAGTTCTACCTTCTGATATCTGTGAATGTGACCTTGGCTGGAAATAGGGTCTTTGACGATCTTATCAGTTACATTACCACGTGGTCATATTGGACCAGAGCGGATCTTAATAAAAGAGAAGAAACATGGAAAGACACACAGAGGGAAGACAGCCAGGTGACAGTGGAGGCAGAGATGGTAGGAAGCAGAGCTGTAAGCCAAGGAACCCCATGGATTGCCAGCTGTCACCAGAAGTTGGGAGAGCGGCATGAAACAGATTCTCTTCAGAGCCATGAGAAGGAATCAACATGGCCGACATCCTATTTCAGACTGCTAGCCTCCGGAACTGTGAAACAATAAATTTCTCTACTTATAAGCCGCCCTGTTTGTGGTACTTGGTTTTTGCAGCCCTAGGAGACAGCACACCAAGCCTCTCTATCCAGCCATGTCTCCCATTTACCCCTTCTTACCGCTTGTCCCCCTTTCTCCAGTTTTGCCATACTTTTTTCCACATCTACTCATCGACTTTATTTGCTTAAAATGTTTCCCCCTTTCTCTCCAGCTATCCAAATACTAATTATCCTTCAAAGATGATACCAAATTACCTCCGTAAAGTCTGCTCTGAAAAATGTGTCCCCTTTAAATTCCATAGCCAACACCACATACATAGGTATCTAGAAGATTACATTCTGGTGTGTGTTATTTAATGCTTGCTTTATGCGTTTAAGTTTTGACTCCTTAAACTGGAAAGCAAGTTTCTTGAGACCAATGACTCTGTGATATATTCCTTCTATTTTAAGTTCTCTATCTCCTTCCTCTTCAAGGAGGCACACAATGGATGCTTGATTTACATTTATTAAATGTACCTGAAAACGTGAAGAGAAAAAAATACACTATGTAAGACTCTTGGACAGTCAGCCTGGGTTTTGGAGGGCTTTAAACAGTTTGCACACAAAAATTCGTTTACAGACACAAAGAATGAAATATTCTGCTACCTCTGACCTTTGAGCCAGCAGCAATGCTGGCAACATTCTCCTCTTTATTTTTTGGCCCTTCTACCACAGTTTCTGGGCTGCTTAATTGGCTAGCATTCCAACTTCATCGCTGGAATGTAAGACATCACCTACACATTTAAATAAATAGTTAACTCTGACCTCTTGCTTTGCCAAGTGGAACAATACTCTCCAAATATGGGACCTCACAGCTCCACCATGTCCTTTGTGATTTGGGGAAGGTTCTGTTTCATCTCCTCGCGTCTCTATGCTTCACTCATTTCCCCTGAAAACGACACTAAAACAAGACAATGGTAAAGTCAGAGACCGCAGGAAATAGAAAGATGAAGTCAATTTAATTTTAAACTGAAAAATAGTTTTTATTCCAAAAAAACTTGCATGCATGGTACCTTCAGTTAAGCAAAATATGATTTTTTAGTAATGCATCAAAGAAGCCGAGAGGCTTGGTATTGCTGCAGCTAGCTCTGGACCTACTCAGCAGATGGATGATCTAATTATAAACACTCTGACAAAGGTAGAAAATGCACTCAGAATAGTGAAAATGTACTAAATAACCACAGCAGGGCAAAAATTCTCCTCAGGTCTTCTATATTTCATCTTCAGAGACCTGTAGCAAAACTGTTCAAAGTATGAAAACCGTTTAGATTTTGTAAAATCATAAAGGAAAGGAAAGTTGATTTTAGACTATCAAAACAACAGCAGGAATGGGATTATAGAAAACTGACATGATGTGTATTATCTATTTGCAGAAATAGAATCTGGGAATGATCAAACAATTAATTTAAATAAGGGCACCTCATTTTTACCATTCTTTCTTAAAACGTGTGGCTTAGAATTTCAGTAATCAAGCTATAATGGGCTGAAAATACCAAGCTAGCTCACCAAATTTATGGGTGGATAAGATTAGGATTCAATAATGTGCTGACTAATCTCACTCACCCTAAACGTATTATTTTCAGATTTGACTTAAATGGCTAAGTTACCACTTTATCTTTTTCTTTGTCCAAGCCAATCTATTCCCTCCCTTTCTTTTACAGTACCATCTTTTCTTCTTGCTCAATATTATCAAACTGACCACAAATCTAATTATGCTGTCTTGATGCCAAAATCTCTGCTCCTGGAGAAATGCATCATGCAGCACATCTAGGTAAGTGAATTAAGAGACCATCCAGGCAGGTATCTGGTGTATGTCTTGGTTCATCCTTGCATAATAAACTATCTTCTCCTGCTCATTCATTTGTCAGTCACAGTAACTAAGGATTATTATTTGCTGAATGTACGTGACACCAGCAATTTGCAAAGTCTGTTGGCCAGAAAATCAAGTTAGAATGACAGAGTGAGAAATTAAGCAGAAGCCTGATGTAATTAGCTACAACAATCAGTGCTCTAATTTCTGATTTATTGTTTCCTGTTTTCCTGCTGCACTCCACTCTGTGTATACTGTATGTACTTCATATAGGTCAAACAATTGCCTTATCAGTCCTGGCAAAGCGAGAGGTCAGAGTTAACAATATTTATTTAAACATGCAGGATGCTTCTCGCTGCAATTAGGAAATAATGATTACTAATAGGTCCTTGGCACTACTTCCTCATTTATACAATTTTTGGGAAGACAAAAGAAACAGAAACAAGAAAGAAATGGGATTCATTTCTTACATATGCACGAAAGTTGATTTAGTTCTCCCTCTAGGAAAATTTTTCTTAGTCTCGAAAGATCTATGATTCTAAATGAGCCAAAAAAATCACTATTTCTATAGCTGAATATTTACAAAAATATGGAAAATATCCCCTTCCTGATACAGAGTGGGGTTTTATTTTCAAAGCTCTGTTTAAAGGTTATCGTAGATCCCTCTTGGAAACTCTACTCAAGAGAGAGAGAGCCTTCTTGCTTCCCATCATTCAACCACAAGCAGAGTGGAGTTCACTGTTCTTTTCTTGTTTTAAGGAAGGATTCTTTGAAATTGCATGCATTTGAAGAGGAAAATTATGAGATTTCTTAAATTCAAATTAGAATTTTTTTTTAAACTTCTCAAGTCCAGTAACAAACTTCTGTAAGACAAAACACCACTGTACTTCCCTTAAAAATAATGTAAACATTTCTAAAAAGATGACTGTAACTCAATTCTAGGTAAACTCAAATAAAATTGAATCACTTGCCACATAAAGAAATAGTCTATAGATTCCTTCCAAAACCAAATAAATGTATGTAATGAAATAAATGTTACTATGTATGCTATTAATTTCAAAATTCTATGTCACACTTTCTCAGAACAAGACATACTGATAATATGATGTAGCAGAATTTACTCCCAAGGCCCTCAAGGAATCCACAGAATATAGTTGCACTGCAAAGCATTTCGGGAATTTGAAGGCATATTAGAATGAGCATCAGGAGACCTGAAGTTTTTCCAGACCATTTCTCTCATTAACTACTGGCCTTGGGCAAGTCATTTGACCTCTCTGGACCTCATTTTTCAAAATGATATTTGGACTTAATCTTTAAATCACTTTGTATAAGAAAAATTATTGTATACAAGCACTTTTACTCTAACAGGCACTGATATTCGATGGTTTTTAATTCTCCCGACAGTCCTATGAAATATTTACTTTACAGTTGGGAAACTGAGGCTTTGAAATCTAATTACTTTCCAAAGTCATTCAATTGGCATGAGACCAAGGGAACGTTCTAAATCAGGTTAATCTGTGCCCATAAACCAAGTGCTTAACCTTTTTGTTCTATAGATTTGAATCAAACACATATAAAAATACATAGAGAAAACACGATAGTATATCTTAAACCAAAATGTAGAAATCCACAAGGTCCCACTGAAATAATATAGACTACTTTAATGTGTGAGCATCCAATTGTATTTGTGTCTAAAAACGGCCCAACAAAATGCCAATAAGCAATTCCAAACAAATACCATAGAATCAATCACCAAGTAGTTGCTGAGTGCCTACTATGTTCTCAGTTCAGGATTCCACTCTGTGGGACAGCACGAACATGTAAAAAGCACCCTCTTCTCCCAAGCAATTCATAACCAAGTTGGGTATTATTCATGCTGGTCATTAATTCCATGAAAAAATTTGAGGTATAAACAACAAATTCTGAAAGAGATTAGCTGAAGGAGTTCAGATCTCAGAGCTAGCGCAGTGAAGGAACATTTCATGGATGAGATAAATGAGCATAGTCTGAATTGGCAGAAGGAAGCTAAGAGCTTTCCTGGCAAAGGAAATAATGACAGGAAAGTGTTGGTCAAAGGAATGACATAGGGACATCAGTGTTTAAGAAAGGCTAGTCTAATAGTGTTCAAGAGAGAAAGATGTGTGTGTGTGTGTGTGTGTGTGCACATGTCTGTGTGTGCGTGTGTGCTTATAGAATAAAAGGAGGGAAAGGGAAGGGGAGGATGCCATATTCAAAGAAGTTTCTCAGGCATCATTACAAGGCTCCCCTTGTAACGGTTAAAACGTGAAATGAGAACTGTCGGCAGGAAAGGAGTAGAAAGACAGATGTGAGAAACACGTCCAAATTAAATCTGATGAAATTTTCTGTTATTTACCCATTTATTCATTTAATTAACCTCACTGTATCCAGGAACTGTACTGTTTCTAAGGACACCAAGATGATTAATCAAAATCCCTGCTCTCAAAAATCTTATAGTTATTGAGGAAAATGAAGAAGCCAACACATCAACTGCAGTACAGTGCAGTGCGGTGAGGCCTGAATAGAGGGATCCTGAGGGTACTGGAGGTGCACCTGTAAGAGTCTTCCTACCAAGGTCAAGCTTCAAGGAGGGCGACTTGAAGGAAATGACTGAGCTAAGTCTTGAGGGATAGATGGGTAGCACCTAGGGGAAAGACCAAATTAAGGGCATTCCAGGGCATAAGACAAGCATGCTCAAAGGTGAGACATACCATTGCATGTTTGGGGTTCTAATAGAAGTTTGGAATAGCTGACATATAGGGTGCTAGAGTATAGAGTGAAAGATGAAACTAGAGGGGTATGCTGAAACATCTGGAAGAGTCTAGTATATCTTCATCTAAAGATAACAGGGAGCAATGAAGGGAGTAACATGAGTATGTTTGAATCTTAGAAAAATTACTTTGGCTTCCTGGGAAAGAATATGTTGCAAGAGAATAAGAGAATCAAGACGGGGCAAAGAAAATATTTTAAATGCCTCTGCTTGGAATCTAGGAGAGAAATAGTGATGATGAAGACCTATGACAGTATCCTGAGGAAAGATAGGAGTAAATTAAGGTAAACTCAACAGAATATGGTGACTGAGTGGTTATAGAAGATAAAAAAGGCCAAGGAGTAAAGGATAATTCTTATATTTTTTATGTGGGAGATTGGGTGAACGTTGGTGTCATTCATAGAAATGATGTCTATGTTTATGGAAGTGTCATTGAATTTTACGTAGGCATAGCTGTGACATAAATGTATACATGGTCCATAACAACTGGTACTGTGAAAGGCATGAAGTCAATAATTCTTTTATTTATTCCACAAATATTTACTAAGTGTCTACTAGGCACTGTGCTAAGGGTTGAGAATACAGTGATGAGCAATTAAGACAAATTTTTGCTCTCATGAAGTTTACATTTTAACATCAGCAAGACAGAAAGGAGGTAAGCAACAGGACCATGGGGACAATGTGCTGTGAAGCCAATGATTATGATTAATGTACTTTCCTGTCAGTGAAAGTGGGCGGGGAAGAATGAGCAAGTAGACAGGTAAATGATCAAAATAGATTCAGAGAAGAAAAACCAAATGAGTAGAAGATACATAGAGTGACTGGAGGAAGACAACTTGAAATGAGAAATTAGGGAATGATTCTCCGCAAAGGTAATATCTCAGTTGAGACTTAAATGACAGGAGAGAGCCAAACCATTAAAAAATCTGAGAGCAGAGAATTATAAGAAGAGCAAAGCCCTAAGGTGGGAATGAGTATGGCGTGACTCAGTGACATAAAAGAATCTTGTGTACCAACTGTAGTAATTAGCAGATAGGGTGGAAACGTTTTGAAATGAAGTTAGTGAAGAATGCAGAAGTATAAGAAAAAGGTAATCAATTCTTTTTTTTATTCTAGGTGGGGTAGGGTATCACTGAAGATGAACAAGTTTATAGTATAATCTGATTTGATATGTAAAATTACCTTGACTGCTAGGTGGAGAATTTGGAACAATTTAGGAGATTAGGGCTGTGAAAGACATCTCTGCAGGCTGGGGAAGTCTTGTGGACATCTGTGTTCGGTCATTGTGCTTTATATCCTATAATATTAGGTAGAAGTATTGGGTAAAACATCTCAGGCCAAAGTAGACTTTATTGCCTGATGGATTTATAGATTAAATTTTGTCATTTTATAGTTAACTAAGCTATTTGGTTCCCAACTGCTGTCCAACTGATCATGTAGACCATATATCATCGTAATAATCTTATCAAGATACCAAAAATGTTTGTGTTCTGGCTTTTCCTAGAGATTGTCACAAATAGGTTATTCAACAATTAATGCACCATCTTCCAGCCTGCTGCCCCAGTCAAAACCCTTTTTCCATTCTACTCCACATGCAGTGGAGGAGGAAGTCCTAGCTATTCTAACTTTTTAATGTCTTCATCCATGTGCCTCTATCCCCATTGCTACCACTTAGGTCAACACTCCAACTATCGTTCCTCATCCAGGATCCATCAAGTTCCTAAAGAATCTCCACACATCCTCTGATGCTTCTCTAATACATTCCCTACCCTGCATTCAGAGGAATATTCTAGAGGTATAAATATACCATTCTTCTGATGAAACCATTCGGTGACTCAAGGCCTCTCATAATCGGGCAATGCAATGGAGTCATTAAGAAGTTGGGTGCTGGAGCCAGACAATCTGGGCCCAAATCTTGGCTTTACCACCTCCTAGCTTTTTTGATTCTGGAAAGTGACTTCATTTCTCTGATTCTCAATTTCCCTTTCTATAAAATGAGGAATATAATAGTACTGCTACAACAGTATGGTCATGGGACTAAAAGAGATGATGCTTATAAAACCCTAAGTCCAGTGACTGGTACACAGCAAAAACAAACAAACAAGCAAAATTGTTATCATCAAGCAGGACTTATGACGACCCCATGTGTGCACAGTAGAACTGCTCCATAGGGTTTTATAGGCTATAAGATTTTGGAAGCCAATTGCTGGGTCTTTCGAGGCACCTCTGTGTGAGTTCGAAACAACCTTCCAGTTAATAGCCCAGAGTTTAACTGTTTGCGCCACCCAGGGATTCTGGTACACAGTAAACACCCCATAAAAATATAAAAATTCACTGTTATTATGTCTCTCACCCTGTGATCTCTACAGTTGTAAGAAACTGCTTGCCGTTCTCTGAAGGTTATGTAAATATGGCACAGTGGTTAAGAGCTTGGCTGCAAACCGAAACTTCTGTGGTTCAAACCCACCAGCAACCACTTGGTGGAAGAACGATTCCGCTTCCATAAAGATTACAGCCTTGGAAACACTATGGGGTAGCTCTGCTCTGTCTTATAGGAGCACTATGAGTCAGAATTGACTTGATGGCAACAGTATATATGCCACAGAGGTGATACACACGTGGTTAAGAAATCAGCTGCTAATCAAAACGTCAGCAGTTCGAATCCACCAAGCCGCTCCTTGGAAACTCTACAGGGCAATTCTACTCTATCCCACAGAGTCGCTATGAGACTGAATCAACTCAACTGCAATAGGTTTATATATATGTATATATAATATACATGCATATATGTAATTTATACATATACGTACATATATTTGTTATAGATACAGGAAGCTTCAGTTTTATATATTAGGATATATATAATATGTTTATACACATTATAAGGAACGCTGGTGGTGCAATGATTAAGCACTCAGCTGCTAACCTAAAGGTTTGCAGTTTGAACCCACCTAGCAGCTCTTTGGGAGAAAGACTGGTGATCTGCTCTCATAATGTTTGCAGCTTAGAAGACCTTATGCGGCAGTTCTACTCTGTCACATGGGGTTGATATGAGTCAAAAAATCAACTCAGTGGCACCCAGCCACAACATACACATTATATATTATGTAAAATACATATGTATTAATAATATACAATGTAGGTTGATTTGCTGACTGTTTTCATCTATATGTTGTTGCTGTCGTTGTTAGGGGCCGTCAAGTTGGTTCCAGCTCATAGCGACCCTATGCACCACAGAACAAAACAGTATCCTGTCCTGCGCCAAGCTCATAATCGTCGCTATGCTTCAGCCCATTGTTGCAGCCTCTGTGTCAATCCATCTCGTTGAGGGTCTTCCTCTTTTTTGCTGACCCTGTACTTTATCAAGCATGATGTCCTTCTCCAGGGACTGATCTCTCCTGACAACATATCCAAAGTATGTAAGACGTCTCTTTATGTAGTCTCTTTATGTACATATAAAGTTTACAAATATAAATGTTTCATAGTGTATATATAATGTGTGTATGAATATATATATTATAGACATAGCTTTTTATTATTTTTTTCATGACTATAACTGAAGCTTCCTGATTATTTTTGTACCTTCTACTGGTTCCCAATGAAGTCTACTCTGCACTTCACTTAAAAATTAATTTCTAAAGACTTTTATCATTGTATTTTCTTTTTGAAAAATTTTTAATAGCTCATCAACATCTGTAGATTAAAATCCACACTCAGCTATTCACTGTTCTCCACTCCAGGCACACTGGGACGCTGTGGTCCCACCTCTCTGGCTGTAAACCTCCCAGAAGTGTCTTCTCCCTGGTCAGTGTTGTTCTTACTCTAGTTACAGCCCATCCTCCTCTGAACTGATAATTATGTGATGCCTGATATTGATAAAAGTAAATGTCTTATGTTCCTTTTGATGTAGAGAAAAACTTGACCACTGTTTCCAGTTAAAACAGAGAGGTTTATTAAGGCTTTAAAACAATTGCAGTTGGGAAACTACTAGGTAGTCCCGGGGCAGTTTCATTATGCAAGTATTTTTATCGGATAGAAAGAGGAACCAAACCATAGGGAGGGCAATTACAGGAAAATCAATGAATTGTAATAATCACACTCTGATTGGTTACTAATAGTATAGTTAGTGATTACTGATAGTTTCACAGGATGCTTAGATCATGGTCACAAGATACTTGCATGTATTTTCTTTGTCTATCTTGCAAAAATGTCTTGTTGGCAACAGCACACAGACAGCACTCTCCCCGAGTACGTGTATTTTGAGGGGTGCAGATGATCACTTGGTTAAGACCCCTCAGGGCAAATGGTTTTATATCCTGGTTTTGACCACCAAGGAAAAACATGTTTTTCTCAAAAAACATAGCTGTTAGTCTAGAAATCCAGATTAAAATTAGATGGCATGGTCAGCATATAATGCCTCTGTCTCACTGACTGCACTGGAAGCTGTCTTTTCCTGAGACACTCTCTAGGTTTTTAAATTTTCTCTAAGTGTCCCCTGTACTCAGCATTATGGTAAGGAGTGGGTGCTGAATAATTCCTATTGTTTTGTCTTAGAAGCTGTAGAATTTCATGATGAGAAATAGAATTCTTCCAGAACAATTCAATGAATATATCATAGGAGGCTACAAAATGGTTCTTTAAGTGCACAAAGTGTGTGAGAGCATTTAGTGTATCAAACGAACCAGATCGTCAGTCAATGAACACACGTAACAATCTTCAAAGTGCACTCATTACTATAAAGTTCAAGTTTTCAGTTTATTGCATGTGCTATTTTCAGAATTCAGAGTTGGTCCTTTAGCTTCTCCCTTCCAAGTGATTCACACTCATCTCATGCATTTTATTCCAGTTTTTCCATTGCCTCACCCCCTGGTTAAGGTCCTCGTCACTTCATTCCCAAACTGGTGTATTCACCACCTAATGGAAACCTCTTCCTCCTCTACCTCAGTGATTTCTGCAGTAAGCAAGGCACCCCCTGATGACCATCATCTCATCATGAACCACTGTTAACTGTTAGGAATGAGAGAAAAAAAAATTCCTTTTGAGAATCACTGCTCCAGTCAGTTTCTCCTAAACTTTGTCCTAAAATGATCTTCTGAAGGTATCCCTGTGATCAAGTGACTCCCTGCTCATATACCTTCAATGGTGAATCATTTACATAAAATGAATTTGAAGCTCCTCAGAGTTTCACATTATCTGACACATCCTGGCATCCTTCAAGTTCATTGTCTTAGGTTCCTAGTGTTGCTGTAACAGAAATACCAGAAGTGAATGGCTTTAAAGAACAGAAATTTATTCTCTCACAGTTTAGGAAGCTAGACTTCCAGAAACTCAGAGTGTAACTCTAAGAGGTGGTCCTTCCTTGTCTATTTCCGCTTCTAATAGGCAGAAATCCTTGGAGTTCCTGGGCTTCAGATAGTGTATGTCTTCCCTCTGTCTGCTTGCTTGCCTCTGTGTCTATTGTTAGCTGCTGTCTAGTCAGTTTTGACTCATAGCAACTCTATGTAAAACAGAAGGAAACACTGCCTGATCCTGCTCCATCTTCACAATGCTTGCTGTGCTTGAGCCCATTATTGCAGCCACTGGGTCTATCCATCTCATTGAAGGTCTTTCTCTTTTTTGCTGACCCTCTACTTTACCAAGCATGATGTCTTTCTCCAGGGACTGGTCCCTCCTGATAACATGTCCAAAGTATGTGAGACAAAGTCTTGCCATCCTCACTTCCAAGGAGCATTCTGGCTGTACTTCTTCCAAGACAGGTTTATTTGTTCTTCTGGTGGTCTGTGGTATATTCAGTATTCTTCACCAACACTGTAATTCAAAGGCATCAATTCCTCCTCGGTCTTCCTCATTCATTGTCCAGCTTTCACATGCTGTCATGGACTGAATTTGTCCCCCAAAAAATGTGTGTTATCAATTTGGCTGGGCCATGATTCCTAGGACTGTGTGATTGTCCTCCATTTTGTGATTGTAATTTTACATTAAAGAGGATTAGGGTGTGATTGTAACACTCTTACTAAGGTCACATCCCAGATCCAATGTAAAGGGAGTTTTCCTGGGATGTGGCCTGCACCATCTTTTATCTTACAAGAGATAAAAGGAAAGGGAAGCAAACAGAGAGTTGGAAACCTCATACCACCAAGAAAGCAGCACTGGGAGCAGAGCACAGCTTTTGGACCTGGGGTTCCTGCGCGGAGAAGCTCCTAGTCCAGGGAAAGATTGACCACAAGGACCTTTCTCCAGAGCTGACAGAGAAAGCCTTCCTCTGGAGCTGATGCCCTGAATTTGGACCTGTAGCCTACTAGACTGTGAGAGAATAAGTTTCTCTTTGTTAAAGCCATTCACTTGTGGTATTTCTGTTACAGCAGCACTAGATGACTAAGACACATGCATATGAGCCAATTAAAGAGACTATGACTTGGGTGGCACACCATAGTCCTCAAGTTGACATCTTTGTTGTTTAACACTTTAAAGAGGTCTTTTGCAACACTTTTGCCCAAGGCAATACATTGTTTTTTTTTTCTTCACTGCTGCTTCCATGGGCATTGACTGTGGATCCAAGTAAAATGACATTCTTGACAATTTCATTCTTTTCTCCATTTATCATGATGTTGTGTCTGTGCTGCTCCTTATATCAGGCAGCAGCAGTTAGGTTTAGGATGCAACCTGTGCTGATAGGACCTCATTAATATAACAAGAAAAACTTTCTTTCCAAATAGGGTTACGTTGACATGTATAGGGGTTAGGATGCCAACACATATGTTGGAGGGACACAATTCAATCCATAGCATTGGTCTACCACTTGACCCCAGAACATCCCAACATTCCCCTCCTCTGGGTCTTTGCTTATCTGACTCCTTGTCCAACAACCTGCACAGACTCATGGCACATTTTAGATTACAACATTCTTATTTATTTTTATGACTTTGTTCTTTCTATCCCCACCTTGAAACTAAACTTCGTGAGCACTAGAAATCACATCTTAAAGCTGTTTTCTTAGCACTGTGTTTTAATGCTTAGTCAACAAATCAGAATAAAAAAAAAATCCTTGCTCACTTGATTCAGTTTAGGACTTCACTTTCTTTAGATGACGAAGATAAGGCTAAACAAGATAACTGGGTAGGTTTCTGGTTCTGGATTTCTACGCTCAGTCTCCTGCATGTCTGAGACTAGAGATAGGATGTAATTCAAAGGAATCCATTTGTTTGTAAATGCATCTGAAGCTCTCAAAGAGAACACTGACCACACTGTTTTGCATGAGTCATTTTCTGAAAAGTTAAATTTGCACATTTATGTAATTTCCCTGATAAATCTAAGAAGTTATTTTTATTTGTTTTATAAAATAAACATTGTTAGATGAGTCATAAGTTCATGACGGCACAGAGCCTCTGAGTCTTTTTTCTGTCTATGAAACAAAATGTCTATGCAAATTAGTAACTGGTTTTTTCCTTTGCAGCAGTAGGTGTGACCATGGCTGGAAAAGTATAATAAAATTTGGGATGCTAAGATCCAATTCAAATTAGCAATGCCTCTGTTTTTTTCCTCTTACAATTTTTGAAAAGTCTCTGATAATAATGAATATTAACCTTAAAAATCATAATCATTTTCAAAAGCTAATTCACCTGTATATCTGACTGTATCTATCTATCTAAAATATGGGTCCACTCTAGGAAAATATCACACTGTGAATAAAAAGTGTTGCTCAATCTTGAACTGCAAAGTAAAATTAAGTATAAGAATGTTGTTGTGTATGGTTGAGTGGATTCCGACTCATAGCGACCCTGTAGCACAGAGTAGAAGTGCTCCATAGGGTTCCATAGGCTGTAATTTTTATGAGAGCAGATCATCAAGTCTTTTTTGTAGCAGAGCTGCTGGTGGGCTCCAACTGTTGAGCTTTTGGTTAGCTGCCCAGTGCTTAACCATTGTGCAACAAGGGCTTGTTAAGTGTAAGAATATCCTAATGCTTATCATCATCTAAGCATGAAGAGTCAATGCCTGAGGGTTTGAGTTTCACAAACATAAAAATAAACTATGTCCTCTTCATGACTACACTCATGGAAAAAAAAAACAAAGTGAAAGACACCACTTTGCTTCTTTAAATGTACCAAGATCCACATATTTTGGCCAAAATAGGCGCATGCTGATTTCTCCAGAAGTCGTTGAAGAACACAGAGTAACTGCAAGAAACTATCCCTAATTTGCTGCAGGGTATTTGTGGTACAAACCAGAATTTCAGCTTGGCCCTGAATTTTATAATTTAATACCAATATTACTTACCTTATTAGTTTTACTGGTAAAGCAGGAGCAAGTTGGAGTCCAGCTGTGACCCCAAGGCAAGAACTTTTTGCCTGCTGTCACCTTCTGACAGTTTAGGCTGTTAATGACCTCAATCAACTAGAACACAAGCACCTCTCTGTCTGCCAGCTGGCAGGCTCAGCTTCAGAAACTGGCAGCTTGGGAAGATTTAAAACCTGTAAAAAGGGCTGCTATGTAAACAGTTTATTGTATAATACGCAATGGCAACAGTAGACCTGCACTGTAATCAAAGGTAGGCTCTGCTATTGTGCCTTGATAGTTTAGCAAAGAAGCAAGCTAAGAATAGCCTTTGTTTATACCTCATTTATCCAGGAGAAAGAAACTAGGCATTCTAGTTCTGGAGGCATTATGTTGGTGCCTTTGAGGAAGGTGGATCATTTAGTTCTGCCAAAAAGAAAGATAAGTCAGTAGTTTAGTTTATCTTGCAGAAATCACAAAATAGATGAACAAGTTTAAAGCCCACTACTACTGGTTAAGGCTATGCTATGGACATTCACTATAAAAGGGAATCTGACCCCACAGTGCATGTATGTAGATTATGTATGATGTATGATGCAGCTGATAATGCTTGCCGTCTTGGAAGAAGGACAGCCAGAATACCCCTTAGAAGAGAGGATGACGAGACTTCATCTCAAGTACTTTGGACATGTTATCAGGAGGGACCAGTCCCTGGAGAAGGACATCATGCTTGGTAAGGTAGAGGGTCAGCAAAAAAGAGGAAGACCCGGGGGACCTCATACCATCAAGAAAGCAGTGCCACGGGCATCTATGCAAAACCAACGGCCAACATCATTCTTAATGGAGAGAGGCTGAAAACATTCCCCTTGAAAACAGGAACAAGACAAGGATGCCCTTT
>NW_004444161.1:2383872-2391973 GCF_000243295.1 Trichechus manatus latirostris
CCCTTAATGAGACAGATTGACACAGTGGCTCCAACAATGGGCTCAAGTATAGCAAGCATTGTGAAGATGGCACAGGACCGGGCAGTATTTCGTTCTGTTGTCCATAAGGTCCCTATGAGTTGGAACTGACTCAATGGCACTTCAGAACAACAGCTCTATTCTAATGAAAATGAGTTTCAGAACATTTCACTGAGATCTAAAATACACTTTTCAAAATTCGCTCAAATTTTTGAGATTGTATCAGTTGTACTATCTCTTTACTAAGCTCCATAGAAATTTTTTTAAATGTTGAAATTAGTCTATAAAGTGATAAAATGTTTAAAAAAAAAACTGACTTGATACTTAATTCTATAGCTTCTATTTGGATATTAGAATTCAGAAACACCTGACCTTTGTTGATTTAATAGTTAGTTTCATAGGCCAAGTGGCTTAAGTTCAAATCACAATTAAAGTCTAAATTATTTATTTGCTTTGAAGGAACAAAAACAAGCATAATACACTGTAATAAAATAACACTAATTAATTTTCAGCGAAGAAATGAAACCAAATTAGCATACATCTGCTTCTGATTCATTGGTTTGAGGCATTTCTTTCTAAGTCTCTCCAGAAGGAACTAGTAGCCTTCCTAATATGTTCCTTGGGACTTATTTTTATAGAAATTATCAGACCTATTTAGAATTTACTATTCAGGCACACTGTGAAGTGTATGCGTATACACATACGTGTACATACCAAACAAGTTGTATCTCTAAATCCCACGTTATCATGAAAATGCTGGTATAAGGATTCTGCTATCTGATTCGATGGGGTCATACACAGGACACTTATACAATGTTAGCAACTGAAAATCATTATCATGTACAGGAGGTAAACAGTAAACAACAGGAACAGATTTGAGGTGAACTGGTCCCTTCCACCTCCACGAGTATTGCACTTAGTGTCATAGGAGAGGAACCCACGTATGTGTAGAAGGGGGCCCACTCACCCTTCCCAAGTTACCATGTCCATTTATGTGTCACTGGGTGGGCACACCATGCACCAGCTGTCATCAGGTGTCTCTCTTGATCCCTCTCTCTCTCTCAGCAGGTGTGCCGTCTGGTCAGGTCAGATGTGGTGTGGCTGTGTTTGCTCTCTCTCTATCTCTCGTTTGAGGTATTTCTCAATGGCTGGGTCGGGCCCCCTGTGCTTGCTGGTCCAGTGTTCAGCCAGCAGCTTTGGGACAAGCCAGGGCCAGTGTCAGGGTTATGCCAACATTATAACAGCCCTTGAGGTAAAATCCTTTTATGGGCAACCCCTGAAAGATGTGACCACTCCTCTGTCAGCTTGTTGTACTGCAGTGGCTTGCAAGTTGCTGTGATGCTAGAAGCTATGCCACCAGTATTTCAAATACCAGCAGGGCCACCCATGGTGGACAAGTTTCAGCAGAGCCTCTAAACTAAGACAGAATAGGAAGAAGAACCTGGCAATCTAGCTCTAAAAAGATGGCCAGTGAAAACCTTATGAATAGCAGCAGAACTCTGTCTGATATAATGCTGTAAGATGAGCCCTTCAGGTTGGAAGGCACTCAGAATACAGCTGGGGAAAAGCTGCCTTCTCAAAGTATAGTTGACCTTAATGACATGGATGGAGTCAAGCTTTTGGGTGCTTCATTTGTTGATGTGGCACAACTCAAAATGAGAAGAAACAGCTGCAAACTTCTGTTAATAATCGGAACATGGAATGTATGAAGAATGAATTTAGGAAAATTGGAAGTTGTCAAAAATGAAAGTTGAAGATAGATACTCTAGGCATTAGTGACCTGAAATGGACTGGTATTGGCCATTTTGAATTGGAGAATCATATGGTCTACTACTCCAGGAATGACAAATTGAAGAGGAATGGCATTACATTCACTGTCAAAAACAATATTTCAAGATCTATCCTGAAGTACAATGCTGTCAGTGATAGGATAATATCCATACACATACAAGGAAAACCAGTTAATACGCTATTATTCAAAAGTATGTACCAACCACTAATGCCAAAGATGAATAAATTGAAAATTTTTACCAACTTCTGCGTCTGAAATTGATCAAACATACAATCAAAATGCATTGACAATTACTGGTGATTGGAATGCAAAAATTGGAAACAAAGAAGGAGGGTTGGAAAATACAGCCTTGGTGATAGAAATGATGCCAGAGATCAAATGATAGAGTTTTGCAAGACCAATGACCTATTCATTGGAAACACCTTTTTTTCAACTACATAAATGGTGACTATATACACATGGACTGCAATGGATGGAATACACAGAAATAAAATCAACTGCATCTGTGGAAAGAGATGATGGAGCAGCTCATTATCATCAATTAGAACAATGCCAGAGGCTGACTGCGGAACAGACCATCAATTGCTCATATGCAAGCTCAAGTTGAAGCTTAAAAAAAATTAAAACTAGTCCACAAGAGCCAAAGTATGACTTTGAGTATATCCCACCTGAATTTAGAGACCATCTCAAGAATAGATGTAACACATTGAACACTAATGACTGAAGACCAGACGAGTTGTGGGATGACATCAAGGGCATCATACATGAAGAAAGCCAAAGGTCATCAAAAATACAAGAAAGAAAGACAACCAAAAAGGATGTCAGAAGAAACTGTGAAACTTACTCTTGAAAGAAGAGTAGCTGAAGCGTATGGACAACATGATGAAGTAAAAGAGCTGAACAGATTTTAAAGGGTGGGTCAATAAAACAAAGTAAAGTATTATAAAGAAAGGTGTAACCTGGAGTTAGAAAACCAAAAGGGAAAAACACACTAGGAATTTCTCAAGCTGAAAGAATAGAAGAAAAAATTCAAGCCTAGAGTTGCAATATTAAAGGATTCTCTAGGCAAAATACTGAACAACACAAGCAGCATCAAAAGAAGATGAAATGAATACACAGAGTCACTGTACAATCATTTCAGGAGGTAGCATATGATCAAGAACCAATGATACTGAAGGAAGAAGTCCAAACTGCACTGAAGGCTTTGGCAAAAAACAACGCTCCAGGAATTGATGGAATACCAGTTGAGATGTTTCAACAAATGGATGCAACAGCAGAAGTGCTCACTCGTCTAGGCCAAGAAATTTGGAATACATTTACCTGGCCAACTGACTGGAAGAGATCCATATTTGTGCCCATTTCAAAAAACGCTGTTCCAACAGAATGCAGAATTTATCAAACAGTATCATTAATATCACATGCAAGTAAAATTTTGCTGAAGATACTTCAAAAACAGTTGCGGCAGTATATGGACAGTGAACTGCCAGAAATTCAAGCTGGACTTACAAGACAGCTTGGAACAAGGGATATCATTGCTGACGTCAGATGGATCGTGGCTGAAAGCAGAGAATAACAGAAAGATGTTTATCTTTATTTTATTGACTATGCAAAGGCATTTGACTGTGTGGATCATAACAAATTATGGATAACATTGCAAAGAATGCGAATTCCAGAACACTTCATTGTGCTCTTGAGGAACCTGTACATAGACCAAGAGGCAGTTGTTCAAACTGAACAAGGGGATAATGTGTGGTTTAAAGTCAGGAAAGGTGTGTGGCAGGGTTGTATCCTTTCATCATACTTGTTTAATCTGTGTGCTGAGCAAATAGTCAGAGAAGCTGGACTACATGAAGAAGAACAGGACATCAGGATTGGAGGAAGACTCATTAACACCTGTGTTATGCAAATGACACAACCTTGTTTGCTGAAAGCGAAGAAGACTTGAAGTACTTACTGATGAGGATCAAAGACCACAGCCTTCAATATGGATTATACCTCAACATAAAGAAAACAAAAATCCTCACAACTGGCCCAATAAGCAACATCATGATAAACGGAGAAAAGACTGAAGTTGTCAAGGATTTCATTTAGTTGGATCCACAACCAATGCCTATGGAAGCAACAGTCAAGAAATCAAATGACGCATTGCATTGGGCAAATCTGCTGCAAAAGATCCCTTTAAAGTGTTAAAAAGCAAAGATGTCACTTTGAGGACTAAGGTGCGCCTGCCCCAAGCCATGGTATTTTCTATAGCCTCATATGCATGTGAAAGCTGGACAATGAATAACGAGAAGAGAAGAAGAATCAATGCCTTTTAATTATGGTGTTAGCAAAGAATATTGAATATACCATGCACTGTCAGAAGAACTAACAAATCTGCCTTGGAAGTACAGCCAGAATCCTCCTTGGAAGTAAACATGGCTATACTTTGTCTCACATACTTTGGACATGTTATCAGGAGGGACCAGTCTCTGGAGAAGGACATCATGCTTGGTAAAGTAGAGGGTCAGGGAAAAAGAAGACCCTCAATGAAATGGACTGACACAGTGGCTGCAACAGCGGGCTCAAACATAGCAAAAATTGTGAGGACGGCGCACGACCAAGCAGTGTTTCATTCTGTTGTACACAAGGTGGCTATGCGTTGGAATTGACTTGACGGCACCTAACAACTACAATCTGTATGGTGTATGTCCAAACCTCTGCTCTATTGATAACCTCCTGCCTGGAGGTGTCCAGCTCCACCCTGTGGGCTGATTTGTCCACCACTGCTGTTTGTAGGTCTCATGGTTCCCATTGCTGGCACCGCTGCCATCTTTCCTCTGCCATTTGGCTCTGCTGTGCTTGCCATCATTTATCTTAGTCCTCAGTGTTATTAGTCAGTGTTACCAGCTCCACATAGCCCTTTCACTTGGAACTACTAGGTTCTAACTCCAGGGATCCTGGGAACAAAGGAAGCACTTCTCTCCAGGCTCTTGTTGATCAGGAGGTCTCTGTGTGAGCCTCTGCATTCTAGGCTTTTTATTTGTCAGAGAGGGCCCCCAGCCAGTCCTGGTAAAGGTGAGACTGGGTGAGCCTCCCTCCCCACCCCCCAGCCTATCCTGATAAAGTCAACTACTGGGCAGAGCCCTTCGCAGCCAATCCATGTAAATGTGGATTGTAAACCAACCAATTCCTTGTAAACCACTTATGTGGACAGCAAATTGACCAATCACTTAGCATATTGTGGCCAGACCAATCATTTTAGGGGTAAAACCCAGAGCGAGAAAAGCCACACAAAAGACATTCTGTTGTGCAAACACACACACACACACACACACACACACACCATCCAACCATTCTACAGGTAAGAACGATAAACATACCTCTCTTGAGAAAAGACTTGAAAACCCCCATATCTAAGTAAGAGTAGTTTCTACACATTCGTAACCTTTGCCTGACCTTCCAGAGAAGCAAAACTTGCATTCTCTTTTTCCTCATACTTTTCAACCTCCCTCACGCTTACAAGGTTACTGTGTGCCACACAAAGGGAAAACTACTTAACGGGCATTAGCTCTCATTTATTCTTTGCAACAACCTTGTGAAATAGGTAGTAAAATGCCTTCACTCTACAGATAAAGATTGTGTAACTGTCTCAACGTCACGCAGCCTACAAATGTTAAAGCGAAGATTCAGTACAAAGTCTTTCTGATTCTGGGTCCAGACTCTTAACCACTCTACTACACCACCTCCCAATCACCAGCACTTTCTTGAAACTCTTTCTGGAAAGGTACTATATCTCTATGCTTTTCAGGTTCTCCTCCTTCCTTCTGCCAGATTCTTCTCGATACCTTCACCAGCTTTCCATTCTCTACATATATATGGAAGATGTTCCCCGTTCGCTGGGCTTCTTTTCGTCCACTGTTGCCATTTATTTCCATTGCTTTGACTTTTACTGCAATGGGTGTGGCAGCAACATCTCCATTGCTTTTCTCTAGTTCCAGAACCTTCTATTTGGTTGTCATTATGCTTCTCTCCAGCCAATGTGTTCTTTCACCTGTGATTACATCTTAATTAACAGTATTAGTGTCCTACCGAACCTCAGGATTATTTTTTATGTCTTTATTTGCCATGAATCTTCATTTTCCTTCAGGTGAAAAAACTTATGAGTTCTAAATTTGAAAAAAAAAAAAAACCTTTTTTTGCTCACACCCATATCCATGGCCCTTGTTGGAGTCCCCATTATTTCTCACCAAAGTTGTATCACAGCAGCCTCCTAACTGCTTTCATTGTCTCTTGTCTCTGTCCTCTCTAGTCAGTCCCACACTGTGCCACCAGAAACATCCTTCTTAACACAGAAAAGTTTTTAAAACCCCCTTCCTCGAAAAGCTTCAGTGAATTCCCAACATAGGCTGACCAATACCTAAGCTCCTCAGTTTAGTAATCACCTTGACTTTGTTCTGCTTTATGGTAATCCAGCTTAACTTCTACTTCAACACCCCAAGATGCCACTCTGCCATTCTCTAATCGTGTCTTGCCTGGCTTCTTCCTGACTACCTCTGTGCTGTCCTTTCTTTATGGACTTCTTTCTCTCTCACCTTAAGCCCCTCTTGATCCACTTCTGGTTTCCATCTCTGAAACTCCTCAGAGCCCTACGAAAAATTCATCCATCTCTTTGTTTATTTAACAAATGTTTATTGAATACTTACCATGTGCTCAACACTATACTAAGCTCTGGAAACTTAAAAATAAAAGGCAGAGTCCCTTCCATCAAGGAGTCTTTAACAGTCTAATGAAGGAGACAAATGAGTAAATAAGCAATTAAAATGACATACAGTTTTCATAAAAGACACAAAATATCAAAGCTCACTCAAGAAAAAATAAATAAGCTCAATAGCAGTATGGCTATTTACAAAACAAATAAACAAAAATAAACAAAAAACTCCATAGCCAGATGGCTTCACTGGTGAATCCTACTAAACATTTAAAAAGAAATTATTTTAATTCTACACAAACTTTTCAGGAAATTAAAGAGTCTACCATTATTCTGATATTAAACCAAAGACTTTATAAAAATGAAAGCTAAAGAAAAATATCCTTTATGAATATAGATGCAAAATCCTACACATTTTAGCAAATCAAATAAAAAATAAATACAGGACTTCTGGCAAAATTGCACTCTAGGCAGAAGCACCACACCGTCCCTCCACAGCAAAGATCCAAAAAACAGAGAAAACAACAATCCTGAAACCCTAAAACATCAAATGAAGAGATAAAGAACTCAGCCAAGCACCAAATGGACTGAGAAAACTGACAGTGAACGGAGAGCGAGGAGAGATTCATGCAGAGGTCCCCTATCAGCTAACGTATTGTGGATCCGCTATCTTGGACTCCTATCGGAGACCAGCAAATAGGGGGTACAAGAAAGCAGCTTCACGGAGCTTCCAGCAGGAGACAAAACAACCAGTAATTTGCGATATATGCTTTCCCACCCCCCATCCTTCTTCACCCCAACTCGGCCTCCTCTGCTTCCCACGGCCACAATCTCTTGTCCGGGAAGCACCGGCTGATTGGATTTCACACACCCGAACAGGTGGCTGTCTGAGTGCCATTTGTTGGCTGCTGGTGTTGCTTTTTTCTACTTCTTTTGATTTCTTCCTTACCTCTCACCACCTCCCCCCCCCTTTCGTTCAAATACCTGGCTCCGTGCACCATCTTTGCTTCTTCCTGAGGGGCTGTGGAGCTCCATTCGAGTGTGGAACTGCTTCCCAGTCTGGGTTGCCACGCTGGTGGGATCCCGGGGCTTTTGTTCATTTGTTTGTTTTGACTTGCTTGTTATCTTTTCCTTTTCTTGACTTGGGAGCCCATTCTGGCCAGGCGGTGCGGCATGGCTTGGAAACTACCCCCTCAGCTTGCACAGATGTGCAGAGGGATCCCTGAGAGCATTTCTTTTTTTCGTTTTTTTTTTCTGTTTTTTGGGGGGGTTTTCTTGTTATTTTTTTTTAAATTTGTTTTGTTTTCTTTTCCCTCTTTTTCCCTTTTTGTCTTGCTTCATTACTCAGTTTCATGTCTCTCTGTATCTTCCTTCTCTTTCTGTTCCCTGAATACCTGGAGTTGTATACCTCTATGCCTTCTAGCCAGGCTGTAGTGCAACACCTGAGAACAACCTCCCCAGACCTCATAGCCACACTGGTGGGATCCCTGGGAACTTTGCTGTTCTTTTCCCTTTCTGATTTTTATTTATTCATTCTTTTCTTTTTTTTTCTTCCTCTTCCCCTTTTTGTTTTTCTCCATTTCATAGTCTCTCATCTCTCC
>NW_004444161.1:2392699-2472639 GCF_000243295.1 Trichechus manatus latirostris
AGAGACACACCTTAGAAACAAAGATATGAATTTATTAAAAGTCAAAGGTTGGAAAAAAATACATCAAGCTAACAACTACTGAGAAAGAGCAGGAGTGGCAATACTAATCTCAGATAAAATAGACTTTAAAATAAAATCCACCATAAAAGACAAAGAAGGACACTATATAATGATTAAGGGGATGATCCATCATGAAGACATAACCATAATAAATGTCTACGCACCCAATGACAGGGCTCCAAAATACATAAAACAAATTCTAACAACACTGAAAAGAGAAATTGACAGTTCCACAAAAATATATATAAAAAAGATAATGTATCTTGACAAAGTAAGGTTCATCCCACAAATGTGAGGTTTTGGTTCAACGTTTGAGAATCAATTAATGTAAGTCATTATATCAACAGACTAAAAAGGGAAACCATATGATTATCTCATATCTAATACAAAACTTATAGCCAGAATATAGAAAGAGCCCTTATAGTGAAGTAATAAGAAGACAGACAGAAAAGATTTGAATGGACACTTCACCAGAGAAGATATGTGAATGACCAATAAGGACATGAAAAGATGTTCAATATCGTTACTTATCAAGGAAATGTAAGTGAAAACCACAATGAGATACTACTAAGTGCCCACTAGAATGACTAAAATTAAAAATACTGATAACAAGTGCTATCAAGGACCTGGAGCAACCGGAATTCTCCTACATTGCAGGTATAATGCATAGTGTTCCAGCCATTTTCTAAAATTGTTTGGCATTTTCTTATAAAGTTAAACATACGCTTGCTACTTTATCCTATATGTCCTCCATTCCCTTGATAAATTGGAAGGTGTATCTTCCAGTACCATAAATTCATTAATTTATTCATTCAAATAATTTTTCAGAAGATAAGTTTAATCAAGTACAAAATTTCTACCGTAAGAATTGTTTTAGGTTGAAGCAATTACTCCTTGATCAAAAACTTCCAAAGCAAATGATTCCTCTATGGTTAAATGGGCTGTCTTAATTAGGTTGAGGCATTGGTGGTTCAGAAGTAGAATTCTCCCCTTCTATGAGGGAGACCCATGTTTGATTCCTGGCCAATGCACCTCATGCTCAGCCACCACCCATCTGTCAGTGGAGGCTTGTGTGTTACTATGATGCTGAATAGTTTTCAGTGGAGCTTCTAGACTCTAATAGACTAGTAAAAAAGGCCTGGCAATCTGCCTCTGAAAAACTCAGCCAGTGAAAACTTTATAGATCACAATGATCTGATCCACAAATGATCATGCGAATATAGTACAGAACAAGGCAGCATTTCTTTTCATTGTGCAAGGGGTCACCATGAGTGTGCGGCTGCTTGACACTTGATGGTGGCTAAGAAGAACATTCATCAGGTTATGCAAACTAACAACCCAGTATCTTAACACAATGGAGGCTTATTTCTTACTCTTGTTACCTTCGTTTTCAGTCTGAGGGTAGTGTGGAAATGATTCTTCTCTACGCCGTCATTCAGATTCCATTTCCCTTATCCCTGTGTTTTTACCACCTTGTAGGGCCTCGTGTTCCTCCACTGGCTCCTCCACTTCCAGCTGGAAGACCAACAGAGATATAGAGTGCAGGGGATCACAAGCCTGGTGTTGAACACAAGGTCTGAAAGTGGTATATTTGACTTCTGCCACATTCTGTTGGCCAGAACTCAGTCCTACGGCCCCACCTTAAGGCACAGAAGACGGGGAAATGTAGTCCATTGTGTACTCAGGAGGAAAGTCAATCAAGTGAATACACAAGCCGTCTCTGCCAGCATGACCGTGAGAAGAACACACGCTTAGCCATTTTCCTTTAGCATTACATATAGTTTTGTTGCCTCAAATGTTTTTGTAAAAAAGTGAGGTATGAACCAATCAATTACACCTTTGTTATCATTAAACCATAACCGATTTGCTAACAGAGCTATTCTCCATACTGAAAAGTTTCCGTAGTTTCTATTATATTTACGATTATCAAAGGAGCTCACTGGACTCAAGAAATGACCTACAATGAAACGAAAATCCTCTTCATGTTTGCATCTGCATGTATAAACGAAATCAAACATTTCTGGGCCCATGTTTCTAAAATAATTCAAACAGGAATGCCTAGGGTATGTGCACTCATTGTTTATTTTCTTTATTTCTACTTCTCACCCAGGACGAAAGAAGTACACGTTGACTACCTCATTATATCATAATGTGGTGGAAACAGACGTGAATTATGAAGTGGGAATCCCAAGTTCTAGTTCCAGCTCTATCAGTCACTGTGGCTTTGACAGGCCAGTTTATCTCTCTGGACCTTGTGCTCCAAAGAAAGCAGTGTGTGGATATATACTGAAGAATATATATATATATTATATAATATTATCCTAGCAGGAAATTTTTCTAGAACCAGGTCGGAATAGCTCCTGAATATTACAGCTGTGAATGACTTAGTTTCCCTCTAAATTCATTTTGCTGTTAGATGTCATACACCAAACATCCTACAAGTGCAGTGGTTCAATTGTATGATTACAATGTTTTTTATTCTTTTGGTTATCACTCTAGGCAATGTGACAATCTTGAGATCTTTCAAATAACTCACATTTGATCTTTGAGAGAACAGTTTTGCAGTTGAAAGACAAAGACTGTTGTTTAACTACTCAGGTCTTAGGACAATCATAAGAATTTAGATTCATAAAGCCAAATAAACAAGAACAGGTTTTATCTTACTGACCACAGGATGAGCACCAATTTCTTTTGCTCTGAGCAAATAGAGACTGTCATTGTAAATTTCCTCCCATAGAATAATGCAAAAAACACTGAAGATTCACAAGACAGTTATTCTAGGTTCTCGTGCAGGTACACACACACACACAGACACACACACACACAGACACACACACACACACATACAGCCTTTCTTGGAAACGAGAAAAAACATGCTCTAACAGCTTCAGCAAAAAATGCCCTCTTAATCCATGGGTGAATCATCCTAGGAACATGTGGGAGCTGAAATCTTGATCAGGGTGGGCCCTTCTCACCAATCATTGACTTCTTGTGTTAGAAACATCTCCTAGTTCTTTGTGTGTTACCTACAATATTTACAGTAAAAGTGGTTCTGAGTATAGAAACAAGTTAGAAATTTTAAAAAAATAATGACTGAAGTGGCATTTTCCAATTGATTCCCTTTCGTAGTACATATCCACGATAATAATTTTTTAAATGATGCTTTTTCTCCTTGATTTTATGTAGCTTTCCAGAGGCTCTTTCGAATCTCTGGATCATCCATGCCTTTGTTCTCAGCTACAGTCCTCCAATTAAAGAAACAAATAAATACGGGGGGTTAGGGGTGAGAGAGAGAAGGAGAAAGAGAAGAGAAAAGAAATAAAAAATAGTAAGGAGAAAAGTAGGAAGTAAACATTGCTTAAATAATAGTAAAACTCTCACTGCACTGAATTGGGCAAGTCTTCTGCAAAAGACGTCTTTAAAGTGTTAACAAGCAAAGATGTCACTTTAAGGATTAAGGTGCGCTACCCAAACCATGGTGTTTTCAATCACCTCATATACGTGTGAAACCTGGACAATGCATAAGGAAGACTGAAGAAGAATCGAAGCCTTCGAATTATGGTGTTGACAAAGAATGCTGAATATACCATGGACTGCCAGAAGAACAAACAAATCCGTCTTGGAAGAAGTATAGCCAGAATGCTGATTGGAAGTAAGGATGGCTATACTTTGTCTCACATACTTTGAACAGGTTATCAGGAGGGGCTAGTCCCTGGAGAAGGACATCATGCTTGGTAAAGTAGAGGGTCAGCAAAAAAGAGGAAGACCCTCAACAAGATGAATTGACACAGTGGCTGCAACAGTGGGTTCAAGCATAACAACGGTTGTGAGGATGGCGCAGTGCCCGATAGTGTTTCATTCTGTGAGTTGACTCCATTGCACCTACAACAACTCATTCGAAATTATTACTCACGATTTTCAACATTGACAGTGGTGATAAAAGCTTCTAAGGTTTGAAAAAGTATTTTGAAAAATTTCTCATACTCTTCAACTCATTAACTATAGACAGAGGGAAACTATGTTCTCGTTGTTATTAGGTACTGACTCCTAGCGACCCTGTGTACAACAGAATGAGATACTGCCCGACTTCATCTGGAAGATCCATTGAAACCTGTTCAGCATCACAGCCTCTCACAAGCTTCTACCGACAAGTGGGTGGTGGCCGCACTTGAGATGCAGTGGCCTAGAATTGACTCGGTTCTCCTGCCTGGAAGGGGAGAATTCTACCACTGAATCACCACTGCTCCCACTCTCTAAGAATATAATATTATGGTAAACAAACCCTGAATTTGACAAACGCTTTGGGAAGCCCATTTGTTAAAGCTATAAACCTCTTACACCACCTAGCAACTTCAATTCTATTGATATAATCACAATGTGTGCTTGTTGCTGTTAGGTACTGTCGAGTCAATTCCGACTCTTAGCAACCCTATAGGACAGAGTAGAACTGCCTCCATAGGGTTTCCAAGGAGCAGCTGGTGGATTTGAACTGTCAATCTTTTGGTTACGCAGCCGAGCTCTTAACCACTGCGCCACCAGGGCTGCAATATGTGCTTACACACCACAGAATAGCAGTAGAGAGCTTACTTAACTCTGCAGGTATAATGCCTTTCTCTTTCTTTGTTTCTGTAACAGATTACAGTGATCAAAATGGAATTGGCAGACAAATAGTCTGCTTATTCTCTCTGAAATCATCCTGAACAAAATTTATTTATAGTATAAAACACCAGAGTCTATAAAATTACCAAAGCCTCATCTTCCATGCAGATCAGAGCTTGGCCATAATTCTATTAAAGTGATCTTGAACCCTCTCAAAAAGCTAAGCTAACGATACTTAAACATAAGTCATATATTTAAATATCAGACAAACTGTACATCTGAAAAATGAAGAGGCAGCGTGACATAGTAGGTGGAGCAAGAGGGTTAAAGAGGTGAAATCAAAGAAGATCCAGGTCCAAATTCCAGTCAAGTCATTTAGCAAACCAAGTAGCTTTGGGAAATTATTTACCCAGTCTAAACCTCAGTTTCCCCAAAGATAATTGGAAATTACAATATTTACTTTACAATACTGTAAGGATTAAGCAAGAGATATATGAAAATTACCCAGCACATAGGAACAGATGAGTAAGCGGTAGTACTGTGAAAACATGAACCCACCTGCCAAACAGACTGTAGTGGGTGCTAAGGTTAGTAGAGCCCTCTAGATTTATTTTCTGGGCTGACTTTATTCAAAGGCAAAATAGGCAAAGATTTGCATCAGCTCTGGAGGATACCTCAGTTCCCAAAGATCTCAAAAACACTGTTGGAGCTTCTACTCTCGATTGTTGTTGCTGGTTGCCATCAAGTCGATTCCAACTGATCGCGACCCCATGTGTGGAGAGAAGAACTGCTCCATAGAGTTTTCCAGGCTGTGATCTTTCACAAGCAAATCACCAGGCATCTTGTCTGAGAGAAGGTGGAAAGCACCAGTGATATATTTTGTTGCGGTGGGAAGTTGCTACTACCTGGACAGGAGAGCAGATCACAGCAGGATGAAGCAGACTTGGGCACACCGCAGCCACAGGGTGTGGCGTGGTGAGAGAAAAAAAGGGGAGCTGCCAAAAACAAAATTATTTCACTTGGCAATTTTTTGTGAAGTACTTCTGGCCACAGTCATAAAAGCACTGTTTTTCTTGAGACACAAAGGATATTTTCTTGGTTATTTTCACTAATACGCAGATTTGAACAATTTTGTAAATATTTTGTTGAATTACTTAGGCTCTTTTTTAATTGCGGAAGGCCATCTTCTGAGGTAGCTACCAGGAACAAGGGCTTCAAGTGAGTTAAACGTATCTCTTCAAATACTTGTGCATTGCTGGTGGAATGTTAAATGGTACAGCCTCTGTAGAAAACAGTTTGGTGGTTTCTCAAAAAGTTGAAACATAGAACTACCATATGATCCAGTAATTCTATTCCTAGGTATGTGCCCCAAATAATTGAAAGATACTTGTACACCATGTTCATTGTAGCATTATTCATTCTAGCCAAAAGGTGGAAACATCCCAGACATTCACCAACTGATGGATAAACACAATGGGAGATATACATATATATATGTAGTGGAGTATTATTTAGCCATAAAAAAATGAAGTTCTAGTATGTGCTATGACACGGATGGACCTTGAAAACATTATGCTAAGTGAAATGAGCCAGACACTAAAGGACAAGTATGGTGTGATTCCACTTACATGAAATAACTAGAACAAGCAAATTCATAGAGACAGAAAGTAGATCAGAAGTTACCAGGGGCTGAAAGGATCGGACAAGGGGGAAGTTATTGCTTTATGGGTACAGAGTTTCTGTTTGGGGTGATGAAAAGTTTGGAAATAGATGGTGATGATGGTTGTACAACACTCAGAATGTAATTAATGTCACTGAATTATACACTTAAAAATAGTTAAGATGGCAGATTTTGTGTTATATATATTTTACCACAATAAAGTAAAATATTTTAAATAAAGAAAATTTAAAATTGAAGTATCTCTTCATGTTGTATACTCTAGGAAAAACACATGAGCTTGAGTCCCCAAAATAGCAGATAACTTCATCTAGGTGAGAAATTAAAGTTGAAGCAAAGGCAGTGGCAGCTGCAGAATCTGTACATGGGAGAGGCACAGAAGTAGTCATCTGGTTGGAAGAGAAGCTAGGGGACTATCCTTGACACAGTATTTGCCAAGTAAACACACGGCTTTTACTTACAGAATACATTTATTTAGGGCAACTTTGCACCAGGAGTTGAGGACAGGCCTGTTAGAGATTATGAAGGAGCTAAAGCCCCTACAAGACCAGGAAAAAAAAAAATCCCACATTTCTTTGCCCATATACCTGCAATTGCCAAAATGAGAAGGGAATGAAAATCCTAAAATTAAACACTTAGCTGAAAAACTCTACCCATTATTCTATTTGATTATAAGATTGATAGCTGATTTAATCATGAATCAATCAATCAATATTTATTGGTTTCCTACAGTGTGTTTGCACTGAGCTTGGTACTGGGTAGGAACAAGATATGCTCCCTTGTCCTCTTGTACTGGAGTAGGGAGATATTTCAGAAGTTACCCAGGCAAAACCTGGGATGGAACAGGTGGGAGGGAAGGAAGGAGAACACGGACAGAAAAAGACTCCTAGCGGAGAGAACTGAATGAGGGAAAGCCAGGCAGCAGAACCATAGACAGTCTGAGGAGCTTAAGAAATCTAGTCTATTTTGAGTAAAGAGGGTATATCAGTCAGGGTCGATTAGGAAACAGAAATCATACTGATTATTTTAACGGAAAGAATGGGGAGTTGGTAAGCAAAACTTGACCAAGGTAAAGTCATAGACGCTTCATAGACACATCCAAACTCCCTGAGTGACTGAATTACGGGGCAGAGGGCTAGGGACCATGATCTTGGGGAACATCTAGCTCTATTGATATAACAGTTTATAAAGAAAATGTTCTACATCCTACTTTGATGAGTAGTGTCTGGGGTCTTAAAATCTTGTGAGCAGCCATCTAAGATACTCCACTGGTCTCATTCCATCTGGAGCAAGGGAGAATGAAGAAAACCAAAGACACAAGGGACAGATTAGTCTAAAGGACTAATGGACCACAACTACCACAGCCTCTACCAAACTGAGTCCAGCACAACTAGATGGTGCCTGGCTACCACCACCAACTGGTCTGACAGGGATCACAATAGAGGGTCCTGGACAGAGCTGGAGACAATATGCAGTATGCAAATGACACAACCTTGCTTGCTGAAAGTGAAGAGGACTTGAAGCACTTACTGATGAAGACCAAGGACCACAGTCTTCAATATGGATTACACCTCAACATAAAAAAAAACAAAAATCCTCACGACTGGACCAATAAAGTAACATCATGATAAATGGAGAAAAGATTGAAGTTGTCAAGGATTTCATTTTACTTGGATCCACAATCAACAACCATGGAAACAGGAGTCAAGAAATCAAATGACACATTTCATTGGGTAAATCTGCTGCAAAAGCTCTCTTTAAAGTGTCGAAAAGCAGAGATGTCACCTTGAAGGCTAAGGTGCTCCTGACCCAAGCCAGGGTGTTTTCATTGGCCTCATATGCTTGTGAAAGCTGGACAATGAATAAGGAAGCCTGAAGAAGAATTGACACCTTTGAATTGTGATGTTGGAGAAGAATATTGAATATACCACGGACTGCCAAAAGAACGAACAAATCTGTCTTGGAAGAAGTACAACGAGAATGCTCCTTAGAAGCAAGAATGACAAGATTGCTTCTCACATACTTTGGATATGTTATCAGGAGGGATAAGTCCCTGGAGGAGGACATCATTCTTGGTAAAGTAGAGGGTCAGCAAAAAAGAGGAAGACCCTCAATGAGAGGGACTGACACAGTGGCTGCAACGATGGGCTTAAGCATAACAAAGATTGTGAGCATGGCACAGGACCCGGCAGTGTTTTGTTCCATTGTACATACGGTTGCTGTGAGTCGGAACCAACTCAATGGCACCTAACAACAACAACAACATGGCTGCTTTAAAACTACAATGGCAGAGCTGAGAAGTTACCACAGATATCAAACGGCCCACAAGCCTAAAATATGTTCTGTCACTTTATAGAAAAAGTATGCTGATCCTTGAATTGTAGGAATGCAGAAGTGATTGTAGGAGATCTAGTATAATTTGTTTATTGTTGAATCCACATGCATTATTGTACAAGTACAAAATGGTTTTCTTCCTTCCAAAAATTATCCTCAACTCATACTATGGGAAGACTGGATTGGGTCCTATAATTTTATAGCCACTTTCAGAGCAATAGCATTCTGGTAATTTAATTCAGTTCTGTTGAATTAAAAAAAAAAATGAAAAAACAAAACCACTGTCATACTCCATTCAAAACTTTCCTCTACTTGGTGGTCACCTTTCGTCCAAATAATAAATTGTCTTATAAAATAAACAATATCACCTGTGAATACTGTGCTCCCTTAAATAATCAAATATATAAGACCAAAAGGTCAACATTTACCCTAAAACAAAGATGAGAAGCTAAGGAGGGGCAGGGAAGCTAGACTTATGGAAATAGAACAAACAGAATGGAAATATGAGAATGTTGACACATTGTGAAAAATGTAACCAATGTCGTGGAAAAATTTGTATAAAAATTGTTAAATGGGAACCTAATTTGCTATGTAAACTTTCACCCAAAACACAGTAAAATATTTTAAAAAAACAAAAAACTTTTGTCTTTCCCTTGCCCCAGTACCGGTTGGCTGAGGCCCCTCCTCAGAAGTCTGGGTACTAGTTCTTCATAGGCAGCACCAGCTGAAGCGAATAATCTAGCTCTGGTTCACCTACTCCAGTGTTGGAGGAAATGGAAGAAAGATAGACAAGATGAATTTTTCCATTAAGTTCTGCCCACATGTTGGTGGAAAGGTGTCCCTAGCCTCTTTCTGGTTTAGGCAGTTTCATCTGATGCTGCGGATACTGTGTTCTCTACAACGTGGTATGCATGCTTGTCTCTGGGCCGTGTTTAGCCTCTTAATACGTAACATGTCCAGTGAAAACAATAGAAAACTACTACCCTAAATTCTAAGATTATAGAACCAGTTATGGGGCCCTGGCCCCCAATCACTCCCACCTAGCCCTTACCAACATGGTCTCACAAGTATGCTACTATCATAGGAAGTAGGAGTTTGTTTCCTTAGTCTTGGAAAGGTAGTGACATGAACCAGGGTGATATATAGGAGTTATTTAAGAATAAAATTACGAAGATTTTGTGATGAATTCCATTGGAAAGTAAAGAAAAGGGAGGAACCAAAGAAAACTCATAGATTTCCTTGAGTAAGTAGGTAGATAAACCCCTTGTGGTCTAGTTGATTCTGACTCATAGTGACCCTATGGGACAGAGTAGAACTGCCCCGTAGGGTTTCCGAGGAGCAGCTGGTGGACTTGAACTGCTGACCTTTGGGTTAGCAGCCTGAGCTCTTAACCACTACACCACCAGGGCTCCAAGTAGGTAGACAGTAATGTCATTAATCAACACAGAGAAGCCAAGAGGAAGAAGAGGTTTGAAAAAGAGCACGCATTTATTTTGTGATGGGTTGAATATAAGATAGCTGTAAGACATCCAAGAAGCAGAGAGGGGTTAGACTTTAAGAGAAACAAAACAAAACAGACAAAAATAACCTGTTGCCTTTGAGTCGATTCCGAACTCATAGCGAACCTATAGGACAGGGTAGAACTGGCCCATAGGGTTTCCAAAGAGCGACTGGTGGATTTTAACTGCCGGCCTTTGGGTTAGCAGCCGTAGGTCTTAGCCACTGTGCTACCAGGGCTCCTTAAGAAAAACTGTGATCTAAAATTACAGTTTTGGAAATAATAGAGAGCACAGATGACAGTTGACACCACAAAAATGGGTGATCAGATTTAGGAGAGTATATAGGAGCCCTGGAGCCCTGGCGGTGAAATGGTTAAGCAGTCAGCTGCTAACCGAATGTCAGCAGTTCAGATCCACAAGCCGCTGCTTGGAAACCCTATGAAGCAGTTCCATTCTGTCCTATAGGGTCGCTATGAGTCGGAATCGACTCAAGGGCAAAGGGTTTGTTGTTTTATTTTTTTAATAGGTCACAGAAGAGGGCTTTGTACAAAATCCTGAAGCAGAGTTTAAGGGCGCTGTATGTTACATAGGTTTGAGTTTCTTAATTAAGTTCAGTACTGCTATGACGTGGACCCATGATGTGGACGAATATCACTGGAATATGAAAGACAACAACAGGTCAACAGGAGAGAAGAGAAAACCTTATAAATTGAGATTTTTCTGGTTTTTACTAAGTGACTTAAACCTGACGGAAGTCTAAAGTTCCTTTCTCAATAAAATTATGTCAACCTTTTCATCAACCATTGTCCTCCACCACAGGGAAAAAAAATGGAGTTGGATATGCAGCTCCCCTAAAGAAAAATCTTCATTGTGTGCATTCAGCTGTATATTGACATGAAATTGGCCCCTTTGTTTATACTGATACTTGACTTACATCCATATTTTAAGGTCTAAAATTATTTTATCAAAATATTATCAAATTACTTTATTCTCCATTAGTTTACTTTTCATTTAATCCCTTCAATTTCCATCCTGAATTAGAAATATTTCACTTTGACCAGAATCAGTTTCCACTAAGTCAGTTCCAACTCTTTGTGACTCTATGTGCGTCAGAGTAGAACTGTGCTCCATAGGGTTTTCAATGGTTGATTTTTCAGGAGCAGATCACCAGGGTGGGAGCCCTGGTGGCACAATAGTCAAGCGCTCAGCTGTCGAAAGGTCGACAGTTCGAACCCACCAGCCACTTCGTGGGAGAGCGATGTGGCGGTCTGCTTCTGTAAAGATTGCAGCCTTCTGTAAAGATGGGGCAGTCTACTCTGTCTTTTAGGGTCACTATGAGTTTGAAATCAATTCAGTGGCAACAGGTTTAAATTGCCTTTCTTCGGAGGAGCCCCTGGGTGGACTCAGATCTCCAACCTTTTGGTTAGCAGTTGAGTTTGTTAACTGTTTGCACCACCCAGCGACTCCACTTTGCCCAAACCTACTGTCAGTTGTGCAGCTGGAATAAGTGTGCTCTTTTTTTAAAAGGACATCACTCGGTTCTCCACTCTGCACAGCTAGAGGAGCAAAACATGCAGGTTCTTCTTTCAGTAAAAGCAAGCAAAGAGAAAATGAAGCTGAGTGCTTTGCCTTTCTCTAGCTACTTTAAAATGAGGACGCTAAGAAGAGCTTCAATTTCTGATGTGTTTGATCTTGAAAGCAAGTTCAAATAGGATGAGTAAATAAAGAGGTGGGATTTACCCTGTTTTCTTAATCTAGGTTACTGACATTTCTAAGTATTCCTAAAGGGGAATGACAGGGTTAGATCTCTACAATGGCTCCCATGAGTGAAATAACCAATACAAAATTTTATAACATTTTTAAATACTAAAGTCTTTAAATTATGGTAGAATATAATTACAAACTTCAGACAATTTGCAGGACTTTTTGATTGATTTATGTATCTTTTCTCCCCAAATCACCCTACAAAGTGTGAAATTCAATAATTGGTTAAACTAGTGACAACCTCCAGAATTTCCCATTTTATTTTTCTTCGGCTCCTAAGTCTCTTTAAGAGATACCACGGCAAGGGTTAGAAAAGTCAGGGGGAGGGAGGAGGGAGACAAAAAAAAAAAAAAAAAAGCAAGCTTGCTTCATTATTTCATCAGAACAAAAATGTATTATGTACATAAATACAAATCCAGAGTGTCCCAAATGGAGATAATTTGCCCAGTGCAATGTTTGATATCTAGGTGTATTTGTAACATCTCAAAGTGCTCTGGGCGGATTTTTTAGACAGATTTTACAGAACCCAGATTAAGTTAACAGAAGTTGTAAATTACATCTAAGCGGAATTTATAAACAAAAGTTAAAGTTGCGCATGCGAGAGAATATTGAAAAGTTTGCATAATGCTGTCAACATCTACAATGTCAATGTTCATCCTTTTATTATTAGCTGAATTTTTTTCTATGCATATAGATGTATGTCTAAGTAAGTATGTGCGTACAGATTTATGTTTTCAAATGAAACAAAGCTGTGCAGTTACGATTGCAGGGGTCGACTGGTCTCTGTGAGCACGTGCTTCCTCGTGCTTAGGAAAGTACAGTACCTAGATTTCCCTTTTGTAGCTTTGTGAGTGTGATCCGACCTGAGCTTGTGTTTTTGGAAAGTGCCTGGAGAATAGCAATTTAATTTAGAAACTGCTCGCTTAAATGTTTCCTAAGGTTTGACAGCATTGCATCAGGTGATCAAATATATTTTCAGAGATACCACAAAGAAAAGTTGGAAATTTCACCAAAAGCTCACGTGAAATGTAGTTTTCCTACAAAGGAATTAATTTTAAACATAAGTTAAATTTATAATACCTGCCAGATTTCAGGGTTTTGTTACATTACAGAATTTAGATGCTAGTTCTCTGCTTTCAAACTGTTTTAGTACCTGATACTTTTTCTGAAATTGCAAACATTGCTATTCAGTCGCACCTCCAGGCTAATGGAAATTCTTATGTAATAGAGATGAACAAATATTTCTCTTGCTGGTGGAAATACTGTAATGATGTCAAAGTCATGACTTTGATGAATGATTTTTTAAAACAATATTTTTGGACATGTTCATTCTATCTTGCAGGGGGTTTTTTATGCCTATTGTAGAGTCAGATAAAAAAAAAAAAGGTATAAAATTCTATAGTTAGATTAGCCCTGTAATGTCTTTGCAAAATATATTATAAAATAATTATCCTTACTCACACGTCACCCCCATCTAAAAAGCATGCGTTCACCTCAAGTTTGATTAAACATACACAATGCATCTTAATAATTATCCTATATTGTCCTTAAAATTAATTGGGGAGAAAAAAAGAAGTATTCAGGTCTAGATGAAAATCTGACTGTGGTCATCACAGTCAATACAAAGATACGTATTTCCAAAGATAATCAGCTTTTTTTTTTCTTTTGAAGATACTTTGAAGAGAGTAAAAGTAGTTTAATTCAAAAATCGGAATATTTCTTCTAAATAAGGCTTGCTTCTCTGCCTTTTTATTGAATCCATACTTTGTATTTCAGTGGCCCATTGAATTCTTCCTTCTTTTTAGAGTTGCTTTGAAAATATCTGGTGAATACGGTGAAGAATTGGGCTGAGAATCTTGCAAACCTCCTGCATTCTCTAAACAAGTCAGGGCATGTCTTTGGGTTTTGTTTTGTTTTGTTTTTTAAGAAAGAGTAGAACATTAACACACGACAGCAATAAGATTACACAGATAGATTTCTGAGTTGTTTTAGCTAATAAACATTCTAACGATCTACTTCAAAGGCAGGCGCACGGAAGAAGCTGCCCCGCGTCCTCTGCAACCAGAGTGAGCCGCGAGGCACTTTACCGCTCATCTGGGAGATACGAGGGGCCTTTGAATGGATCATTGCTTTTTATGAGTAGTAATGAGGTGAGAAGTATTCTAGTGTGTGGCACAGGCCTTCATTAAAAAGCGTGAAGCAGAATGGCTTACCGTTAAAGGGGGTAATTTGTTCTAACATACTTGCTAAATAGTGCTGTAACCATTCCAGTTAACGGCACTGTATTTTCTATACGATTCCTGAATGCGTTTGTGTGCAATTATTCCGCAAAGTGGAGGGATTTTTCCAATAGCTTGTGTTAAATAGTTGACAATGCTTGCTCCTTCAGTGGAAGGTACACTGAGCCCCACAGTTAAAGAGGGGTGGAAGAATCCAGAGAGGTTCTCATTCTGCTTCTGAAGTCAAAGGGTTCTGTAAAAAAAAAAAATTTACAGAGCCCAATTTTAAATGAATACCATTTGTCTAAAAGGCAGTATCAGAAGTAATAGTTAGCCAGGTTAGTATCTAGAAAGCTTAAAGTTTTAAAATACGTATTATAATAAATGCAGTCCATACAAAGAAAATCAGAGTGGGTAGTTTCAAGTCCTCCATTTAAAAAAGAAAGAAAAACCGAAAAGTAAGAGCAATAACTTTGGAACAAGTGTGAAGAAATTCTGCCCCTAAAAGAACTTGAAGTTCTACAACATTCTAAGAAGTTTTCTTGTTCAAGTTCTTACTGGCACCTTTGTACCTAGATTTTATTCCCTGGAAAAACAATTCTACTTAATAAAATATAATATAAAGCAAGAGATCCCATTACACTTTTTTTTTTTTTTCACCTAACTATCAAAAAACATTTTTGTAGAGTGAAAGATAAAGTTTTGGCCAAGACTTAAAATTTGGGTATATCGTATAGGAAAACTGTTATATAAGTGACAACTTTTTAAGATACTTTTACTATGACATTAAGAATGTTATATCATTACATTTGGAGGAAAAAAAACACTGCTGTGAATTTTCTACAACTTTTTTGAAAGGCACAACTAATATAAATATTTATTAGTTGACAGCACAATTTTACTGGAACACTAATATACTGATAAAGTACAATTGATATACCACTAAAAAGGGAGGCTTAAAATTAAGCACCAAGAAACTTTACAGTGTGTGTTCACCCAATGGAATTTCCATGGCTTACGATTTGGGAGAAGAAGTTCAGTTCTGGCACTTTCCACCGGTTTCATTATTCTTTAATTTTTGCTTATTAGATATTTTACAAGGAACCCTGATGGTGCAGTGGTTAAAGTGCTGGGCTGCTAACCAAGAGGTCAGCGGTTCAAACCCATCAACGGCTCAGCAAAAGAAAGATGTGTCAGTCTGCTTCTGAAAAGATAGCTGCCTTGGAAATCCTACAGGGCTGTTTCACTCTGTACTACAGAATCACTATGAGTCAGAATCAACTCATGGGCCATGGATTTGGTTTTGGTTTAGATGTTTTATGTTTTGAAAAAAAAAAAAATTTTTACCATCATAGTTTAGTATCTTATCCTAACTTCAAAAATAAATACTGTCAAACTTAATGGAAATCAGGCACTGGGCCTACAGTAAACATAATAGATTCAGCCTCTCATTTCTATTTCCCTTTATTAAGTTTTCAGGAGAGTCTATGTAGGGAAACTAATTGCATTCGCTCCCTACAAATGTTTGGGTTATTTTAGCCTTAAAAAGGGAACTGGTAGCCCTGGGATATGTGGTGGAAACAAAGATTTAAAAAAAAAAAAAAAAAACTTTCAAGTTGAATAGGTGAGCACAGTAACAAAATTAAATTTACACAATGCTTGAGCCTCATCTTGTACCATAGATGGCAACAAGAAGTCAAATCAGATAAATTTAAATCAGATAAATTTAAATACAAAACAACAGCTTATTCTATGCTAAATTCACTGTCCAAAACATTGCCCAAGTAGAGCCAATCTTTTTATCTATACATGAGTAGTTAAGCTCTCAATAATCAGAACTCCGCCTTCCTTCCCTGTAGCACAAATGTGGGCACTCATTCTGAGTCAACTGATAAGACTAGGATAGGCATAAGGAGAGCTGACGGGGCAATGGTTAAACACTCAGACGCTAATGGAAAAGTCAGCAGTTTGAACCCACCAAGGGCTCTGTGGGAGTAAAGACCTTGTCATCTGCTCCCGTAAAGATTACAGCCTAGGAAATCCTATGGTGCATTCTACTCTGTCCTATAGGGTTGTTATGGGGTCAGAATCAACTTGACGGCAAAAAAGCATAGAAGTGCCTAGCTGGTGCGAACAAGGTTAACTTGCTTGACTGTTAACCGGAAGGTTGGATAACTCACTTCCACCCAGAGGCACCTCAAAAGAAAGGCCTGGCGATTGACTTCTGAAAAAATCAGTCATTAAAAACCCTTTGGGGCAACTCTGACACACATGGGGTAGCCATAAAAGCAACCTGTTAGAATAGAAACCTGGAAATAGACATGGTAGTAAATGTGCATTGAAGAAACATTTATCATTATTGAAGCTTTCTTTTGCATTGTACCTCATTTATATATGATTGTAGAGATGAAGACTTTTCAGACTATAAAAAGAACCAGTTCAAGAATCAGGTGAATATAGTGTGAAATTAATATATTTCATCAAAAATATTCTGAGCTAAGGTTGTCTATTTCCCTGATGACCTCATGACTTCCCATGTTTGGGAATTCCTATGGCCTTGTGATGTCAAATGCCTCCACTTTTCTGCATTTATTCTCATGGTTTCTGTGAAATTATTATTTTTTAATTAAGAAAAAACAATCATGAGGAGACAAAAAGATAATAAGTATTAGACAGAAAAATACTTATCAATCACCTCATATGCATGCGAAAACTGGACAATGAAAAAGTAAGACAGAAGACGAATTGATGAATTTGAACTGTGGTGTTCCAAAGACTATTGAATATACTGTGGACTTCCAAAAGAATGAACAAATCATTCTTCAAAAGAAATACAACCATGCTTCTAAGAATGCTCCTTAGAAGCAAAGATGGCAAGACTTCCATTTGCTTACTTTGGACAAGTCATCAGAAAAAAACAATCTCTGGACAAGGACATCACGGTTGGTAAAGTAGGGGGTCAGTGAAAATGAGGGAAACCATCCATGAGATGGGTTGACACATAGCCACAATAGTGGACTCAAACTTGGTGACAGTCTTGGAGAAGGCACAGGGCCAGACAACATTTTGTTCTGTTATACGGAACAAAATGAGTTGGAGCCAACTGGATGGTAACTACCAACAACAAATGAATACATCAGTCTGGGGAGAAACGAGTTAAAATATCCCAAAGAAAGTATATCTATACACTCAGGAAAGTTTTATTGGGAGACTACTAGTGGCTGCATTTTCACAAGAAATTCAGAGCTATTAACAAAGCTGACACACACACCCAAAACCTCTGTAGAGTCTGACAGGTGTGAAAAAGAATATGAAGCTCCTGGTCAGTGAGGAGGAACTACCTGAGCAGTTTAAAAGGTGTTGCAGCTCGATTCTCTATGCTTGTGAGCATCGCTACCTAAGTATGATTAAAGCAGTGGAATGCATAGAAAGATTTAGAAGAACATCTAATTTTATTGTTGTCTGAAAATCTGGGAGTATAAAAGAGGAGGTAAAAGTATACTTAGAACAATACCATCATGGTTAGACTTCAAAGACCAGGTCATTATTTGAAAATTGGTGTTATGTGAAAATGGAGGATGACTACATCAGATCAGATCACAAAATGGAGGATGATGAACTCATTACATAACTGCCAAATTACATCATTACATAATTGCCAAACCACTGAGAATCATGGCCCAACCTAGTTGACACGTAACCATAACTATCAGAGCCAGCGGTTATGGGAAAATGGAGGATGACCACATCAGATCAGATCGCAAAATGAAGGATGACCAAATCGTTACATAACTGCCAAATTACATCATTACATAATTGCCAAACCACTGAGAAACATGGCCCAACCAATTTGACACATAACCGTAACTATCAGAGCCAGTGTTACTCTCCCCTCACATCTCAGCATTCCTTACTGCCAGACGTAAGTCATTATTGCAAAAACAGATAGTAGATTTTTTACTATTGTGGTAAATTTGAAATGTCAGCTAACAAGATAGTTGATAAGTGAGGAGTCGGTGCATATATTATTTTTGTTTCGTTAAGAGTAATTAACACACAAAGGCAAAATAATATAAAAGTAGAAAGACTAGGGGAACATACTACCCTCAATACCTTTGTTCTCATTGCATATATTATATCTTTTAAGGCAATTTTCCTGCCTTATTGTCTAATTTCCAATGAACCCAGCAGTGAGATGTATTATCATCCAAATAAAGAGAAAAGAGATCAAAATGGCAAACAGCAAAACAGGAATATTTAGATAAGCATAAGTTTGTGGTACTCCTTGAAATTTTTCCTCTGCTGTGATTGTGTAGAAAATGAACAAAAAAATGAAAGTTAAAAAGAGTCTGAAATTCAGGATGTTTGGAAACAGATGAGAGGCCAGTTTGAAGGAATATAGGAAGGCCAACACACACTTGCATTTTTGAAAGCCGTTTTTCCATAAGTTCTTCAAGTGCTGAATATGTTAATTTAGCATAGGGAACAGTGATTTGGTTTATCCAGTTCTAAATTTCTGCAATATTAAGAAATTATAACTATATCAAAGGCCTAAAAATAGCAAAGCACAACCAATTCTGTTTTCTCTTTATTGAAGAACACTAAATGAACATGACATGTGTTTGTCCTACGCATGGTATTGAAAGAATTTTCTTTTATACCTCACTAAACAAAATGCTTTTTATTCTTTTAATCAGAACAGCACTTTTCCACATTACTTCCAAGTCAGAAAACTATCTCTTACAGTGTGATTTGGCATGTTTGAAGTCACTTGTCAAAACCCCCTTTGAATTAGCTAGTAAGTCAGCTATATGAACAAAAAACACTTAGAATTAGGACCTCCCCGGTAAGACTGATCCTTTTCATTTTCTCATTTAGGCTATCCATAAATGGAGAAATTTAAAGCGACTAAGAAGTGTTACCTCATTAACTTTCTCTTTGCTTAATTTCTAGGTAGAATTTATTGAGATTTTATTCCACTTTACAGAGAAGTGCCATATTTAGGGACAATTAACAAGACATTCCAAAGCTATAAATAAAATTTCAACTTAATTCCCAACACTGTTCTGTACCCCACTAAGTAGAACCACAGAAAATAGCTGGCGGGCTGCCAAAAATTGGGGAACGGGATAGAAAGGCCTTCTCATATCCCCAAGTTAGTGAAATGAGAAAACCAAAATGAATGCTCGTTATGATGTGGACAAATCTCTTTTATGCTTAGGCCAACTCAATCCATTCAAGTTTTTAAGTTAATAGCCCTACTTAAAATAGACAACTGTGAAATGACTTCAAGAATTTGTCTAAATAATGCTTTTTTGGAGGTGGAAGGAATATATTCCCCTATTACACCCTCCTCACAATCTACAAGTGAAAAGTGATTACCTCCCTTGTAATTTCTCTTTCTCAACAAGAACATGCTAAAATCCAAGCATTTCTCATTATACTATTATAATTTTTTAAATTGCTGGTTTATTCAGCTATGATCTGAAATGCCTTTCTCTAATTAGTGTCCTTGTAAAATTCAGCAGACAGATTTTAATCCTTCATTTACTGATTTTATTTTAATGCTGTTTCTCAGCATATGTTGGCTACACTAAACGATTACAGTAAAAATTAACAGGAAAGTCATATGATTTATCCCCCTTTAAAAATGCTCAATCAGTCTAATAAAAGTTGTGCCAAATACCAGATGTCTCATTTAAAAGAAATCCTGAACAAGAAGGCAAAAACTCTCCCGTTATTACTGCAAGGTATTTAGTTGAGATCAGTGCCATCCAACAAAAAAAAATAAGTTACATATAATTACAGATGTATTAACATATTTAAGTAAGAAGGCTCAGAGACTAAAAATAAAAATATATGAATAGTGATCTTGATTATTCTAAACCCCTATCTTGATAAATAAATTTGCACTACACACACACACACACACACACACACACGCATACAAACATATATATATAATGAGTCCTGGTGGTGAAGTGGTTAAAGTGCTCGGCTGCTATCTGAAAGGTTGGCAGTTTGAACTCGCCAGCCACTATGCGGGAGAAAGACGTGGCAATCTGCAGTCGAAAGATTTACAGCCTTGGAAACCCCATGGGGCAGTTCTACTCTGTCCTATGTGGTTGCTTTGAGTCAGAATCAATTCCACGGCAATGGGTTGGATTATACAGTACTTACAACATTAGAACCCTAGTGCCACAGTGGTTAAGCACTCAGCTACTAACCGAAAGGTCAGTGGTTCAAACATATCACCTCCTCTAAGGGAGAAAGATGTGGCAGTCGGCTTCTGTAAAGGTAATGCCTTGGAAACCCTATGGGGCAGTTCCACTCTGTCGCTATGAGTCAGAGTCGACTCGATGGTAACGGATATATATATATATATATATATTAAGACAACTTGGTATTTTGAAAGGAGAATGAGGATAGCTTTTCAATGTAGAATGCAGAAGGACAGAGTGGGAATACAAAATATAACCAAGATAGATATTTATAATCAAGTTTTGCTCATTACCTTTCCTTCGAACTTTAGTTCTTCCTCACTATTTAGTATCGGTATAATTTCTATCTCAAATCTATTGTCTGGGAAAGTAAATTGACTTTTCTCAGTTTTAGAGAAAGACATTTTCAAAAGAAAGAGCCAAATAAAGGCATCTACCTTTTCAGTTTTTATTACAATTTAACATGACTACTCTGTACTCAGGTAACCCTGGTGGATTAGTGGTTAAGAGCTTAGCTGCTAACCAAAAGGTTGGCAGTTGGAATCCACCAGGCACTCCTTGGAAACTCTATGGGACAGTTCTACTCTGTCCTGTAGGGTTGCCATGAGTCAGAATCGACTCGACAGCAATGGGTTTGGTTTGGTTTGCTACTTTGTATTTGGCCTCTTTAAAGTGCGGAAAAGCAAAGATGTCATTCTGAGGACTAAGGTGCGCCTGACCCAACGTATGGTATTTTCAGTCGCCTCATATGCATGCAAAAGCTGGACAATGAATAAGAAGACCGAAGAAGAATTGACGCCTTTGAATTATGGTGTTGGCAAAGAATATTGAATATACCATGGACTGCCAGAACAGCGAACAAATGTGTCTTGGAAGAAGTACAACTAGAATGCTCCTTAGAAGCAAGGATGGCGGGACTTTGTCTCACATACTTTGGACATGTTATCAGGAGGGACCAATCCCTGGAGAAGGACACTATGGTTGGTAAAGTAGAGGGTTGGTGTAACCCTGGAAGACCTTCAATGAGATGGATTGACACAGTGGCTGCAGCAATGAGCTATCAAACATAGCAAAGATTGTAAGAATGGGCCAGTGTTTCGTTCTCTTGTCCATAGGGTCACTGTGAGTTGGAACCCACATGATGGCACCTAACAACCAGAACAACAACTCTGCATTCACTCCTCCCAAACACAATTATTTTCCCCAACTCTAGATCTTTGCCACATCTTTTTTCTTCCAAGAACAGATTTTCTCTTTCCAAAACATAAGACCTATGCCTCAAAGATGATCTCACAAAGCATTCCTTCCATAATTTTTTTCTGATTATTCTTCCCTCCCACAACTACAATACTGCTATGGTATTCACTGGCTAATAGTTTCCAAAACGCATTTGCCTTTCCTCCTGAACACAACAAGATTACATTTCCTAGCCTCCTTTGCAGTGAGGTTGGCCATCTGATGGTAGTCTGGTTCATTGCCAGCCCATTGGCTGTCAGCAGAAGTGGTAAAATCCTTCTCTTGGAGCCTCTACTGTCTCTTCCCCAGATGCTGGCTAGATTTGATTCATGAAATGATGATGGCAGAAGCTTCATGTTGGAGATACCAGAGTTTCCATCAGCTGGGGTTCCAGAAGACTCTGTACAATTGAGCTTCCTTTTTTCCACACCCCCATTTAACCAGAGTTTTTATTACTCATGAGAATATTGCTTTTTCCTATCTTGATTTTTTTTCTTTTGTTATTTTGCCACTTGAGGGTACTACAAAACTTGTAAAAGCAAATATCAGCAGAAGTCAAATGCAGTGGTGTCTGAAAGAGTGAATGAAGGGAAACTTTGAATTGGGGTGATTTTGATGAGACAAATTGGAAAGATATGAGGTATTAGTGAGACTAACGTGCAGGATTTAGGGATTAATTACACCCAGGTACAACAGAGGCCAGAGTCAAGGATGACTGAGTTTTGAGCATGAGTCATTAGGAAAACTGTGTGAGACGGGACGCTGGTTTAAGAGGACAATAATATGAGCATTCTGCTGCATTTTTCAGGTTCTCCATCCTCACCGTGTATCAAGATATCTGGAGAGCTTTAAAATGCCCCCCTCCAGCCACAGGGATTATCACTCAATTGATGGAAAGTAGACTCTGGGCATTAGTGTTTTTTAAAAGTCTTCTCAACTCCCACGTCCGATGACTTTAATATGTTGATGGATTGAGAACAAACTTTATTTGAAGTGTCTGGCCCTTCCATGTAAATTCTTGTTTCTTTATTTTCTAAAGGATCATTCTACTTAAAGTAGTAAAACAACTATACATACAACTTGGAAAGTATAAAACAAACAAAAAAACAACAACAACCATTGCCGTCAAGTCAATTCGGACTCATAGCAACCATATAGGACAGATACGGAGCTGAAAATAAAGGCAGAGGAAAAGGGGAGTGTTATGTACTGAGCTGTGTCCCCCTACCCCCCCAAAAGTGTCTTGCAATCCTAACTCCTACACCTGTGGATGTTCTTCTTTGTTATATTAACGAGGACATATCAGTGTAGACGTGTTCTAAACCAGTCACTCCTGAGTTATAAAAGAGATGAGACACAGAAGTGAGGACAACCTGGGGGAGATAGATGTCACATGAAAATTGCCAAGGCCCTGAGGAATGTTGGGTCTGTAGAAGCTGAAGGAAACAAGGATCTTCCCCCAGAGGTGACAAAGAAAGCCTCCCCTAGAGCCAGTGCCCTGAATTTGGACTTCTAGCCTCCTAAACTGTGAGAAAATAAATTTCTGTTCTCTAAAGCCACCCACATGTGGTATTTCTGTTACAGCAGCAGTAAAGAACCAAGACAGAGACAAATGAAAAAGGAAAATGAAGCAACAAATCTATTAAGTAATACACAGTGTTGGAAGATATACATTAAAACGTCAATGGAATCCATTTTCTAAGTCCTCTTTTTGCAGTTCCTTGTCTTTACCTTAGGTACTGAAGCTTCTGATGACTCAGAAAAGCCCAATGGCAAAAGTGACTCTGTGAGACAATTGAAGTCCTACTTCAATTCCTTGTTTCTGCTGAATCCTCAGCCTTTCTAGTGACTCTCAGACCACACTTGGTGAATGTCTGTCCTTCTTATTTACATAGTTTGCTGCTCCTGATGGTTCTGATCTCAACTTTTCAATGTTCTTTGAGTTGGAAAAAAAAGAATACCATAGGCTAAGTAATTATCCAAAGCAATTATTAATTGATAATTACCTATTAAATAACTAGCTCCTAATGGACACTGAATGAATGAATGAGTGGCCACTTAAGAATCAACTAGCACTTTATCTGTTTTTCTTAGCCCCAAAGTCAACAGAAGAGACTTTATCCACCGTTTATTAAACTGAACACAACCAAGAACTGAAAGTAAACTCAATTTCTCCTCCCATACAGACTAGACAAGACAGATGTATCAAGGACGCAGAACCCACGTAATGGAAAAAGTAGAAAATTATGGGTTTGGTTTCAATGGTAAGTGTTCTGAAAATAGCAGTCAAACAGCAAAAATCCACCAAGAATGGATGGTGTATGTGTGCATATGTGTGGTGTGTGCATAGGGAGGGGTTAGATTCCTTTTCAAAGGAAAGTGCATCCGCATAAAATATATATTATGCCACCTAGTGGTAGAAAATAAGCAGATTCCTTTCTTACAAAGCAACTTTGCTTTTCCATCAGAAAACCAGATGAATTTATTCATATAGTCGAATCTTGATTTGACAAATTAGACATTATTTAAAATTTAAATGTCATGACTGTGTTTGAATTTTTCACCCACCAATGGCATTATGAAATTTGGTGAAGTTTAAAGAGTCTTGGAATCAAAGTTAGGGTAACTAGGTCACATTACTCTTTCTACCAGGTTTCAGCCACCCTGAAGCCCAGTTTCCTCTATAAAGAGGCAGAATAGATGTACTCTTAGCGGCTACCTTGTCTTAAATTCCATGTTTCAAAGTAAGCAATAAGAGATGATATAATAAGAGTACTCTTATCTAATGCAAACCCTTGGGACAAAGTGAAGTCATCATCTCTACCAACCAAATGCTTGGTTACCTAACATGCTTTCCAGCCCCTCAGTCCCTTTCTGGTCAGGTTTTACAGGCCTCACTCTCTATTACAAGCCCTTGTTTATTGTTACTTTGCAAAATTGGATACCCATTGCCGTCTAGTCAGTTCTGACTCATAGTGACCCTACAGGACAGAGTAGAACTGCCCCATAGGGTTTCCAAGACTGTCAATCTGTACAGAATTGTCCCTAAGTTATACTTCTTAACTTCTGTAAACCTCAATGGTGCACATTTGTAATTTATTTCTCTGACTTATATAAATGCTGCATATCACACTTTCCCTTTGAAATCAGGTAAACTATTCCACAGACAGGAAGAAAAGGAATTTGGATTATTTAACAAAATTTCTCCAGCATTGTAATCTCCTTTTTCCTCCACTTTCACTAATAATACACATCCAAGGGTGACCTTGCTAATTAGAATAGGAAAACTCTTTAAAAACCCAGAGTTAATCTGAGCTGTGTGGAACAGTTACTTTCCTAATAAGCAGTCTGTTCCTGTAACCAAGAAACAAGAATGTTAAGATTTTCTGAATTCCAAAATAAAGACACATTTCTGAAAATATGACATTTTCATTATTTCAAATGTGTTGGAAAACTAACAACACTCCCCTGAAGCAGCTGTCTAAAAAGTGTCAGAATCATCCGCAAACGTTCTTTTCAATTAGAAATCTTACGTTCTCTACACCAAAGCCTTACTTAGCCCACGCCCTGGCTCAGTTAATTAGCAGGGATAGAAAATAGCTTTCTTAAGAAGCATAAATGGTTGATACAAAAACATGTTTATTTACTCCAAAGAGCCAGCCTCGAAGTTATGCTCTCTAGCCTTATTGTGTTGACGACACCGCATGTCACAGGTGAAATTACGCGTGGGGGAAAATTAGTATTTCCTTCTCCAAACTGGAGAACAGAGAAGATAGATGGACAAGCATAGGAAAGGTATAGTAAGCAGACTAGCACTCTATAAGCACACAGAGCACCTGGCAATATTGCTGGAGTCCCCTGACATGAACTCAAAAGTATACGATAGGAATAATTTTTTTAGAACATGCTTATCTTTATATTTACTTATTTCTTTGCTCAACTCCCTTTTTATATCTTTCCCAGACAGGCTTTAAGCCTCCAACCTTCCCCACAGACATGCACAAATGCATCTCAGTACTTCATCTTTGATTTCCCCTAACACCTTATATTACCTATGGTAAAGCCTGTAGCTCATTATGTTACATACTTACTTGTCTATGTCACTAGGCTGTTAATTCCAGGAGGACAGGGATCTTCTCTTTAGTAAAACCTAGGACCTATTACTATGACTGTCATGTAATAGGCACTCAATAAACCTTTATTGAATTGAATTGAATAGACAGTGTTAATTTAAACAGAGTGTGTTATCAATACTGGAGCCAGATAAATCTATTTTACTCCTCGCTCTTGGTGATGTGGATTTCCAATAGGAGAGTCCCGTAAATGGAATAACCTCAAGTATCACACTGGAATGACTCAAAAATACTGCTTTCCTCTGGACTCATTTCAGAGTCTATTCAGCAAAGTTCCCTGCAGACTGTTAGACACTTCTGATGGCTGGGGAGCAATGAGGAGGTCCCCTTCAATGAGGTAGGAGGCAAGAATCAAAAGAAGTTCTCCCCCCCATATCCTGAATATTATGTGACAGTATGAAATTTTAACTTTGCTTTTGACATTTCATTCCTTCATCTCTTCACCCTTAGTAAGGAGAAGGTCTTTTAACACAATTACACATTGAAGTTAAACAATTAGACATGGTAAAATTTAGCCTGAGAAAGATGTTGTTTTATTGTAGCTGATGTTTTCACTTTGTAAATAGTTCTCTCTGGGAAAATCTAAAAGAACAGCGTATGTTTGTTCCTAGGAAGGATCTAACCCTATAGATGGAGCCAAGCATGAAAGTCGCCGAGGGTTTGGCCTTGTCATGCTATAAAAACGATTCCAGGACCCTGGGTTAAAGGAGTGAGGTGAGGGCAGATGGGTGGGAAGAACAGGAGGGATAACCCTAGACTTCTATTGGAAGCTGACTCTGCCTGAACTAAAGGCGTCGTCATGGAGAAATACTTGGCAGCATACGCCATGTGTCTTTAATAGGCTAACATTAAGATATTAAGATTATTCTCCAGTAAAATCACCTTCTGGTAATGGTCTCTACCTACATATCTTTCCAGATATTGGAGGATATAATGGAGTGGCTACAGTTACAATGTTCCTGAGTTTCTAGACATGAATGAAACAGTTATATGGTGCTTATTATGGAATAGATAGGTAGATGGATGGATGGATGGACGGATGGATGGATGGACGGTTGGATGGGTGGATAAATAGCTATCCCAGAGTAGACTCCGATTCATGGTGACCTTATGTACAACAGAACAAAAAGTGCTGGTCCTTGTGATCGTCAGCATGTTTGAGCCCATCATTGAGGCTATCGTGTCAATCTGTCTCACCGAGGGTCTCCTATGCCCTTGTGGGCCCTCTACTTCAACAAACATGATGTCCTCTAACAACTGATCCTTCCTGATGGGGTGTCCAAAGCAAACGAGTAGGACAATGTTCTATCGTGATTTATAAGGTTTTCATTGTCTAATTTATGTAAGCAGATTACCAGGCCTTTCTTCATTGGTGTTATAGAAACTCCACTGAAACCTGTTCATCATAGGTAGCCCTAATGGTATATGAAATACAGGTAGCATAGCTTCCAGCATTACAGTAACACACAAGCCACCACAGTGTGACAAACTGACGGATGGACGGTGGTATTATGGAAAAACCAAAAAAAGAAAAACCCTTTGCCATGGACTACATTCTGACTCATAGCAACCCCAGTTTAATATCAATGGAGGAGAAGCCACCTCACTCTTTTATGTCCAACTACAACTAGCTTAATTGGTGACGATTTTCTTTCATAGATGCATTGCTTTGGAAAGCTTCTTAGTTGTTTAGTAAGAACACTTATTGACTCCTAAACTGGATTATCCACACCTTGAGGGTAATGGCACTATTTGCTGTTTCCTCCTATATCCTGTCTGTTCTTCTCACTGTCACCCACAAGCAGTAATTTCTCTCAAAAACAAATTCTATGTGTGACAAAATCTTGAGTTTATTGTGTATGAGCTGATACTGAAACTAAAGGAGTTTAAAGAGCATATCTAGGTGCAAGAAAATGTAGAGTCCATGATGAAATACAGAAGTAATTAAGGCAAGTGTGATGAATTAGATATTTGTCTGCCTGATAATTTTAAATAGTAATAATAACCCCTATTTAGTGAGCTTTGATTTGGTAAAAATTACAATACAATTCCTTCCATATATCATCTAATTTTATCCTCACAAACACCTTGTAATACTGGATTATTACTAGTCCAGTTCTTCGATGAAAAAAGTCTAAGATTGGAGAGATTAACTTGCCCAAGGTCACACAGCAAGTAAGTGGTAGAGCCGGTACTCACACCTGGACCTGTCAGGCCCCAAGTTACTGATTTCAGCCCCAACACTAGAAAGCACTTCCTGTGCTTCACCAGGGGTGTGTTTTTTCATTTGTGGGAGAAGATTGTAGATTTTTTAAAAGATAATTTAAGAAATGTTATAATAAAGAGAGTTGCAATATTCCAGGTAATATAAAGAACATTATAGTAATGTCTCCAACATGTTTTGAAATTAAGAATTTCATTTATCATCACATTTCTCACTTAAGGACCAGGCTTCTTCTCTTTCTGGGGATCCAAATATTCAGTGGTTCACTACATAGCTCAGCCTAGATATCTCACAAATCTCCAGTTCAGCTGGTCCAAAACAAAGCACAAATTTTCCTCATCTCCATCAAATGTCCTCTTTCTCCCTCCATTGTTCTTTGTCTTGGTTGATGGGACCTACACACAATCTTCCAAGTCAGAAACTTGAGAATCACTGTGGTGGTTGCCTCTTGATTTGCCTGCCCATCATCCATCCCTTTTCTTCCAGCAACAGCACTCTATTTGGGAGCGCTCTCTCTTCCACTGAGGAGCCCTGGTGGTGCAATGACTGAAGTGCTTGGCTGCTAACCGAAAGGTCAGCGGCTTGAACCCACCAGCTGCTCTGCAGAAGACGTAGCAGTCTGCTTCCGTAAAGATTCCAAAAAAAAAAAACCCAAATCCGTTTCCGTCAAGTCATTTCCAACTCATAGCGACTCTATTGGACAGAGTAGAATTGCCCCATAGAGTTTCCCAGGAGAGGCTGGTGGATTCGAACTGCTGACCTCTTAGTTAGCAACCAAGCTCTTAACCACTGTGCCACAAAGATGAGAGCCTTGAAAACCCTATAGGGCAGTTCTACTCTATCCAGTAGGGTCACTATGAGTTGGAATCAACTCGATGGCAGTGGGTTTGATTTTTTTTTTTTTGGTTTGTTCTCTTCCACTGCATGGTTAGGTGAGGTTAGACTCTCCTTAGATGAGTCCAGCATCCTCTCCCAGTCTCAGCCAGGGCTCAGAGACGGGCTAGTGACCTACACAAGTCCAATCAGAACCAGTCTCAAGCCCTTGCCTCTTGTTATTTGACCCAGTTGGCATTCTTCAGTCATTGTCTTGAACTATCAGCAGCATGTGATGTTACGTTACTCCCTCCCTGAAATGCCCTAGCCTTCCCTGAGACCAAATCTGATTTTTGCCTCCCATTTCTCTGGCTCCTTTTTCTCAGCTCATTTGTGGGTTTCTCCTTCTGTACCAGTCCTCCATGTTAACGTTCCTTCATTCTCAGGTCTTCTGCTCTTTACTGTTCTTTCTATAAACTCTCTGTATGTAATTCCATTGATGCTAAATGCCTTAAATATCATCTTAAAATGCTAATAAATCCTAAATCCATATCTCCAGCCTAGATATAACACTCTTTCTCTCCCTCCCCCTTCTCTTTCTCTGTCTCTCTCTCTTAACAGACATCTCCAACAGATACCTAAAAATTAAACATCTATAAAACAAAATTTTATCATCTTCCCCCCCAGGACCTGCTTTTTCTGCAATGTTCATTCTTTTAATAAATGGCACTACCATTCACAAAATCCCTTCCCAATACCACTTTCACCTTAAGAACTTCATCTTTAAACTTAACTTTCTCAGGAAACTTCTTAAGAGCCCTCTCCACGAAGTCCAAGCTACTTGTCCTTTTGATGCGTTCTAATGTACGCAGTAACTAAAATAACCCAACCAGTTGCCGACAAGTCGATTACTACTCATGACAATCCCACGTGTATCAGAGCAGAACTGTACTCCGTACTGTCTTCAATGGCTCATTTTTCAGAAGTAAATCACCAAGTCTTTCTTCTTCCGTTAAAAGTGAAAGCACTAAGCATTTGCACCACCCAGGGACTCCCAGTACTTCTAAAAAGAAAGTTGTTTTTACTCTTTATTTCATTCTTCAAATTTGTATGATCAGCACCTAACAGAGTGTTAGGCATGTGGTAGCTTCTCAGTAAATGTGGTGAATGAATGGATATGAGTGAACAAACGAATGATGATCAAAACTAGATTATGCTCAGAGCTACATCACACAAGTAGGTTGGGGGAAAGGTAAAGGACAGTTAAAGAGAGTGTGAGAAAGAAAGAGGGACAATAATTGATTCTATGATCACACCCTAATACTCATTATGTCTTACAGTTAGAAGGAACATTAAAAGTCATTTGACAGATAATGAAATTGAGGTCAATAATATCCATGACATCTGTTTCCTAGCTTAATACTATTCCCTTCTAATACACAGTCTCATATTCTGTTGAGCTTCAGCTAATCTAATGAAAAGAATCATGCCCTTTACTGGCTGGGTATAGAAATGAATCCATCATAATTAGAAATATTTTGAAAGTATATGAATTGAAGGGAAAAGAGGGAGCATCAACCCCTCCGACAATAGATCACCAGGCACAGTATTCTTTTACATGCAGTCATTTCTGAAGCCAGCAGATAGTGATGGATTGCCCCTGGGAGTTCCTCACCCTTTTGCCTTACTCACTCTGCTGTCCAATATGGTAGACACATGTGACTACATAAATTTTAATTAAAATGAATAAAATTAAAAATTCAGGTCCTCATTCACACTAGCCATATTTCAAGTGTTCCGTAACTATACGTGGCCACTGGCTTTGGTAATGGACAGTTCAGATAGAGAACACTTACATCATAACACAAGGTTGTACTGAACAGCACCAATCTATAATCCTTTACAAAGCAGATGATGATAACTCCTGAACTGGATTCAGTTAGAAAAAGCAGAGTCTTAAATAGGATGATCTGGAGAAAGCATGGACACTTTAGAAATGTGCTTTTTTCTTCTTCGTCATACAATAATCTTTTTAAAAACACTTTTCCTCTGAATCATAATGTAATGAGAAATTGCTTGCTGAATGAGACAAGGCAAAAACATCCGCGGTTGACGTGGCTGAACATAATGAATGATTGTCATTGTGAGAAAATGCATCTTACAAACATAACAATGATAGACGTGTTTTTTGTTTCAATGCCATTATGAATCCAGTGATCAAAAGTAACTACATGTTAATTTACAATCACATGTAGTGAGAAGGGTCACAAAGTCACCAACACCCAGTGGAACTGTAAAAATGAATTTTTCAGAGACTTGCCAAGAGATGTTTGAAAAGATGGAAAAAATAGAACATTATTGAGAAGCTGAGTCCTCCAAATAATCAAAAACAGCACAATAGGCCACCAACTGAAACAGCTAATAAATGAATAGTCTAGTAATTGATACATCTCAGAAGAATTTTTCTTTTATTTTTGTTTAATGTCATCTTTAATAACAGATTTTATTCATTTTAAAATTTTAATTAAATTAAATTCAAGTAACCTTCATTAAGAAAAATAATCCATTAAACCATGTACCCATACTATTTGGCCTAATAAGTAAATATGGTACCCATATGCAGATGGAACTACATGAAATTGCCAATATTTGGCCATTTCGTCTGAAAAAAAAGAGTAATCTCATATGATTCAGCTATGTAATGTAGGAGAAAAACTATATCTTTTTGTCTTTGAATCAATAAGATGGTGTGTGTTAGACCTAGAAAACAAATATCATTTTGATACAATGTTTTAAATGGGAAAAAAAATATTTCAAGTTTCTTTGAACATTTAAACTTTTTTATTAGTATTTGTAATATTAAATAATACTACAAAACAATGATATCTACTACCCTTTTGTTGATTTTCAAATTTCAATTAGTTTTAAAAAATTTACTATTACTTTAGTGAGTTACTTCTGAAATTAAATTTTTGTGTTTTATTTTTTCCTGTTTGGAATCATTAAGGCTAGCTTTTTTTCTTTTTTGAGAGAGTAGATATAAGGCAAGTAGCCCCAAGAAATGTATAACAAGATATTTGTATTTTTCCAATGTAAAAGAAAAGTATTCCCACCACCTCTGAAGTTGATCAACATCGAAGGAGGCGATCAAAAGTGTTAGCTTTGGGGGGACAGATGTGGATTCATGGCACACCTGAGGCCAGCTTATGACCTGAAATATGGTCGTGAATTTAAACTCATTACCAGGAATTGTCACACTTTGAACGCCTTCTAGAAAGTGCTAACGACACAACCAAACTTGATACTAATAACTTAATTGGAAGAGAGCCTTGTTCTTGTTCCCATGAGAACAAATTAGGGAACCCAGTACAGCAAATTCTCACCCCCAGCCTCCGTGGCTCCATGCTCAGTCTTCAGAGAAACAGCCTCCCTGAGGGCTCCTCCGTCCATCTTCCTGTAGCCCACATCTCCTACTGGAGAGACTCAGCTGCCTCCCATTACTAAGTAGCCTTAGCTCTCTCACCAGCAAGGTCACCATCGCTGAGGTGTTCCTGGGCTACCTTGTACCAAGTAAGAGGCATTTCAGTGCCAATATCAGTGCTATTGTTCTGCCACATCAAAATCTCTTCCCATGAGGCAGGTGAGAACTGAAAAAGCTTTCCAACAAACAGCCCTAACCTAATAACCTGGGATCCCTTTCACGGAACATCGTTTTGAGAAATGAGTACCCACCTCCTGAAGATTAGTTTCTGAAGGCAGCAACAGAACTGGGGCACTGTTGTGAGATGGGAGCCACACCCAGTGGTCATGCTCTGGACTCCTTAACTCAACCGCAATGCGCTCAACTGCCATCAGCAATTTGAGGTGAGATTGAATCAGGCAGGTAATTGAGAGGGTTAGAAACTAGGATTTGACTGGAGGTCAACTTTCTGTTACTACTAGAAAGTGGAGGCCTCAAGCATTTGCACTATGAGGTTGGACTGTGGTAAGTTAATTATACCTTTAGAGCTGTGAGGTGTAAGGCCCCAGTTACATAGGCCTTTGCACTTAATTTTGCTTCGTGTTATTCTGCTTCTCATATATTTCTCAAGCAATGATTATCTTAAAAGAGTATCCAGATTAACATGTTTGGCAAAAGAAGCACTCCTAACATGAGCTTAGACATGGAAACATCATTTTCTTGGAAAAACAATTAGCCAAGTATCAAATACTATAGGAAATTTATTTAATAAAGTTTTGGTTTGTCAAACGTAAACAATGTCCAAAAGTGTTCTAAATTGGTTGTTTCACCTGATCAAACTGTTTAAATTTTTAACAAAATTTTAACAAATTTTCCAAACTCAAACGATGACTGTATCATGCTGTTGTGGATCATGTTTTACAAGTGACTGTTTCTTCTTTATCTGAGTTTTATGATAGTTGTATGCAATGCTATGAGTTATATATTCACACAAACTATCTGCATGAAAGGGAGACTATCATGTAATAAGCATGAACTAAGAAATATTGTTTCCATTGGCCAAAGCTGGGACAATTTAAGCATAAAAAATTATAATAACAAATGAAATCAATTTAAACACATTGAATTGCTGTGATACGCAAAAGTATGAAAAAAACAAACAAGTCAAAACAAGCTGAGGGCACCATTGGCAGTAACTCAGGCACTGAATCTTCACTGTGCAAAAAACAGTGAATTGAGCACTTAACCTGACTTTCTCATACTAATTGTACTTCTGGCTATTTTTCCGATAGAGAGATTTAATTGTGAACTGGATATTAGATGATATAAGTGTTATTATCAATATTGTTAAATGTGATTGTACTTACGCCCCTACAGCTTAGTATGTAGGGGTAAAATGACATATTTTGAGATTAAGAAAGAAATACTTCATTAAAAAAGTAGATGAAGCGCAGGTAACAAAATCTTGATAATTACTGAGTCTGGGAAATCTATTATGTATGATCTATTGTATCATTCTCTCTACTTTTGTTTTCATTGGAAATAATTCAAAATGACAATTTTATTTAAAAAATGACTTTCTTAAGTATTGGTTAATATCAGTGTAATAGGGTCTAAATGTACCGTGTCAGGTAGATACCATTTTAGAAAAGTGGGGCTCTAAAATCTGTCCACTTGTCTCCATTCCCACTAATGGCTGTAAGCTTTCATTATTTCTTGCCTCATTTAATGACATACTCTCCTAACTGCCCTTCTTAAACCCAAATCCTATGATACATTTGGTGTGACAGAGGCCCCAGCCAGGCACCTACCAAAAATGTTGAAGCAGCAATTAGGAGACAATTATTTGAGACAGGTCACACAACTTCAGAGAATAAAGGTCCTACCAGTGAGAAAATATGCAGGAAAAAAATGAACTTCTAATGGTGGTTCCATATAGGATTACTTTTTGTTCACTAGATGGTAACTCCAGGTGAGTATGGGGCATTTCCGGCTGCCAGGATTTCTTTTCTGATACATACTCTTCCCTTTGTAGCAAATATTAGGTGCTCATAGAGTCTACCATGTACTTCTGGTTTCTATGATGCATTTTGAGAAGTAGGTATCAGGATGTGGTAGTGAAGTCTAGATCTTTACTCTTTGCACAGCTGGTAGAGGTGGAGTGGTGAGTGTATCTGCATGGATAGGCCTCCCATGATGGGCTAGCATTGGATGGAGCCACCACCTGAAATGGCAATTTGAATGAATTGTCCTTGCTTTTGTGTGATTTTTGATCCAGGGAGAAGAGCGTCTCTCAATTAATAAGCTTACTTTTCTAATTGTTCTTCAAATTAAATAAAAAAGCTTCATAAAGAATGTGAATTTTCAGGTGATTCTGGAAGGAATTAATAGAATGAGGTTTAGAAGATGAGATGGCATAGGAAGGTACTTTCTTCCAGGTGTTGTAGTTCGGTGCCATCGATTTGATTTTGACTCACGGTGACCCCATTTGACAGAGTAGAACTGCCCTGTAGGGTTTTCTTGGCTGTAATCTTTACAAGAGTAGAGTGTCAGGTCTTTCTATCACAGAGCCAATGGGTAGGTTTCAACTGCTCCAACCTTTTGGTTAGTAGCCAAGAGCTTAACCATTTTGCCACCAGGGCTCCTTATCAATTTTTTAATCGGGTAGGGGAAATGAAATGTACAAAGGAGCATGGGGTTTCCTATAGTTCTGTGGGTCCGGCATGTAGAGTATATAGACTATGTATTACTTGCCATTATGTGCATTGCTAATTGTTCTTCAAATAAAATAAAAAGCTCAGTTCAGGGATACAAAGATGAACCAGTTAAGTCAGGCATACATTAGTGAGACAGATATTTATCAAGTGTGTGCTCTGTGTCAGATACTACAAGAGATGACGAATAAGGCACGGTCCCAGTTCTCTTATTATTGGGAACTTCAGGCTATTGTATGTTGTTCGGGGAAGTGGGGGCAGTGCAGGGGAGGTCCAAGCTGAAATTCATTACCTCATCAGTGTTGACCAGCAGGTTGCTTTTGCGCCTCTTGCCACACCTTTTTCAGTGCTTAGAAAATTGCACATAGGAAGTGCTCTGAAAAATAATTGCTGGGTTATAAAAGTTAAAAATCACATGTGCAATGTAGCGGTATGTTTTTTATAAGCGTAAATGTTCTCATGATAGATAATTGCTATTAGAAAACGAGAAGCATTTATAGCAATGGGAGCAGAGAGTAGTTCAACGTGTGTCTGTGTGTCTGTGTCTGCGTGTATTTGCAGCAATATTTTCTAAATCTATTTTGACACAATCGAATGTATAGATTACAGTAACTTAATAAGAAATCACTGACTAAAATTAAAACCTTGTAAGGTACTAAATATAAATTCTTTCTAATCATTGAATTTTGCATTTTGAAGTCAAGAAGCAAGTGATCTGTGGATTTTTTTTTTATTACAGAATTCAAAACCTCACATTTTACTTGCAATGCATCTGAAAGTGGCATCATAGTCATTATAATTTCTTTTTCTCAAATCACAGTGAAAGATTCCTACTTCAGGATCTGGGGTCAGGAACTGGATGGATTGAAGGAGTGCTATAAAATATGAAAAATAGCTGGTAAGTGTTCATGTAGAAAGGGGCCAGGGAGAAGTGAAATATATTCTAGCAGATTGGCACTAAAAAGGAAACCCTCAAACAAATCTGCCTGATCTTACTGTTATTAAGTTCAGAGTTTCTTTCATTTACATAGATTAAGAGAAGTTTGAAATTTTTAAAAATTGGTAGTGTAGGTCACTAGTCCCTTTTGTGAACACTAAAATCTCAAAGGAGAAAATGTAAGCAGGCTATTAGTAAATGTACTATTACAGTAAAACTCCAAATAAATGATGGGTGGAAACAAAATCGTTAGGGCAAAAGCAGGAGATGCTTGTGGCCTCAGACATTGGAATATTTCCTCTGGCTGATAAAGGGCAAAGACTAGAGAAACGATCCCAAACTTGTTTTAAATACTTCCAAGAATATGGCAGCTAGAATGTGTGGGCTATACTTCCATCTGAAAGACTTCTACATGAAAAGGTCTTTAACTCAGTCTTTTGGAAATTGTTTTTCCAATGGAAGTATCCTTAATGGAGACCGAGCAGAAAATGAATTCACGTCACCAATCTTTGTTTTACAATCGTTTTTTGCTAAAACACTTGTATTGTGTAAAACAAGGACAGCCTCACTTCCTATAATGGTGATTCTGTCAATCAAATGTTTTGAAAATAATCCCAAAACAATGAAATTATTTATGAAGATGTGAGAGAAAGTAATGCAAGCCCTCCAATTATATGACCCTCTGTCACTGAAATGTCCCTATTTTAAAAATGAAGAATTAGAATGCTATATTTATTTGATGGTTGTAATGAAAATACACTACTTGAAATTATTCTTGCAAATATCATTTAACTGAAAGTTATCTTTAGGAATAACTATTTACTATAGCTACAAAGATTGTTTCATTACTAAGTAGACTTGGTGGGGTATCAAATTAATCAATTCATTTTTAAAAAGTCATTTCAATAAAAGGTTATAATCCAAACCAGTGGGAAAACCTAGTAGACTATAGATTTCCATAAATTTATAGACAGTTCTATTTTTAACAACAAAAAACAAAGCTTAGCAGTAATTCAAACATATATGCAACTTATGCCAATTATCTATTACTTCCTTTCCCTTGGATAAAATTTTTACATGAGTACAGAGACACAATTTTATTTATTTGCAGAATTTTCCTACCAGTAACCAAACTATTTAAAAATATAAAATAGTTAACGATCTTTGAGGAAAATTGATCTTTCTCACAATGAACTAGAAGTAAGATATCTACATTTCATGATACCAAATAAGAAAAATAATCAAATAAAGTGTCAGAGTTATTTCAGAACTTGAGGTAACATGACAAAGTTTTAGTTGATTAAATAGTATACACTATATTGTGACAAGTAAAATAACAGATTAAATCTAAAAATCAAAGGCACAGAAACCTCTTTTTGGAAATCTTCAAAAAAACTCTACTAATAATTACAAATAAACAGGAAATATAATTTATCTGTTTGGAATTTTGTGAATCCTTAACTCTTGGTAAGATGTGTTTCTTCATTCTTTCAGTTATTAACTCTCAAGATGACAAATGATCCAAACAATTGTTTTTATAACATTTTCCAAGGACATTTTTTTCCAGATTTTTCAACTGTGAGGGAGAAGGAGAAAAAAATATATAAATAATGAGAGGGAGAGATCTATATAAACATCATAAAGGATGAATATATTCCATATAGTGTTTATTAAAAATTAAATGTGACTAAAAAATTTTTAGAAATGCAATTTTTTCCAAATCCTACATATGGTTCTTTGTTTTGTAACAGTCAAAGATCCCACTATGACTTTTATCCCACTATCATATTTTAGATTTTTTTCTTTTGTTATTTGTTTGAAGAAACAGCTCGTATCTTTAAAGCCCTGGAATGGTGTAAATCATTACAGTGGTTTCACATTTTCATGGGAGCGAGGAAACAACAGTAAGCTCATAAAACAGATACCACTAATTATGTAGGGAAGAAGTCATAAAGTCACTGGGAGAAGCATGTTTTATATTCATGAACACATCATTAAAAGTTTAAGACGTGCTATCAAATTCTACATTTTAATACTATACCCAACAGCATTAAACCCTCCCAACAAGAAAATCAGATTGTTTAATGATCCTTTTTTGTCACACTGGTTTTATATGTCTGCCGTTGAAGCAGATGTGGAATTTGTATTGCTGAGCTTTTTTCTTTTTTTTTAAATCACTGGACAATTAAAAAATTATTTTATCCTTTATATCTTGTTTTTAAAAAAAGGTCTAAATCATCTGCTTACATACATGTCTTAAATTAATGTATATTTATTGAGGAAATACGCCTTGATTCTATATTCTGTGTATGGATTTTAAAAAAAATGATTTGGATTGTCTTCAGAACATATAAAAATGGGTGGGAGTTTAATAATGATACAATCGCTTCCATTTTAAATTAATTTCTAAAATGAAAGTTAAAACTGGGAAATGAAATTTCACAAGAGCACATAAAAACTCATAAATATGTCCTATCACTGAAGGAGATCACTAGGAAATCTAAGAATCATGCAAAATGTTAACATTACAGCTAGCAATTACAAATTTTAAGAAATGTTCATAGCTAGGACATCATAAGCCTTTCCCAGTACTGGCACACATGTTTAAGCTGCAGCCTTTTTTCCACTTGTCCGCAAAGAGATTGAAGGTGCTCTAATATCCTAATTTGTGGACGATTCTAACATTTTTCCATTGGTTCACAAGCAAATGTTTGGCATTCCACGATTTAAGCATGTCTTGTATTCAGCTCTAAACACACACTTTCTTGAGTATTTTAATGGGAATTTTACATGCTGATAAGCTTCAAGCATAATCTCAAAGTGAAAGTAAAATACAGACATGGCCAATTCAGAGATGAGACCAAAAAGACATAAAATGGAAGAAAATAAACTGAAGAGTAGTTAGTGGCTATGGATAAAAAAAGGAGCCGTGGAAAGTTAGGACATTGAAAATACTTAAAATCTACAGAAGAGATTTCTGTCCCAGCTCAGGGACTGAAGTAAAGAAACCCGCCACTTCAAGGAATTTAGTGAGGGGTTATTACTAGAACCGGGGAAGGCGGCGTGGCCATGGATGCAGCTGTGAAGAAGACTAGAAGCCACACTTGGATTTTGTTAGAATTTCATCCTCTTTCAGTGAGTTCCTTTGCATTTTGTTCACGCATCATAGCGGACTTCGAATAGTGAGAATGCGTGGATAAAAGGCTGGGATAAAAAAGAATTCTGAAACTTCAATTTGAGGACTCACCAGATCAAGGCAGACCATGTTTTAAAGTTTAAAATTGCCAACATGCGCCATCAAAATGCATCGTAGCATGTTGCGTGATCCCAAATGAGAAACACTGTGCGCTACAATGTGAATAACATTTCCTCAAAACTATTACTATAATTTTGCTGAATTGAATGGAAGAAAAGGTGTATGTCTAAACACATACACACACGCATGCACGTATACCTACATTCATACATACGTACCCAAAAAATAACAAACCCATCGCCGCTGAGTCAAATTCCGACTCATAGCGGCCCAATAGGACAGAGTAGTACTGCCCCATATGGTTTCCAAGGCTGTAAATGTTTAGGGAAGCAGATTGCCACATCCGTTTTCCTCGGAGGGGCTGGTGGGTTCCAACCGCCGACCTTTTGGTTAGCAGCTGAGCGCTTTAACCACAGTGGCACCAGATCTTCTCCCATACATGAATGCATACATACATACACACACAAAGATTATGTTACGCCAGTTTTCCTTTTGATAGACCTATATTTGATTTGCATACAAACACAAACAACAATTAGTAAATGTCAAGCACTTGACATATATTCATTTATTTAATCCTCATGACAACTTAAGAGGTACTATTATTGTCCCCGTTTTATACTGAGAAGACTGAGGTAAAGTAACCTGCCCAAAGTCTCAAAGCTTATAAATGGGGTGGCCACGATGTAAAACCAGGCAGGTTATAAAAAGTTCTCAGAATGTTATAGATCGGTCTATTTCACTAATCAGCCATTAGGCATACACCAGTTACAGAGGCTTTTAATATTCCATAGATATTCTTACAATACATACATCTATTTTACTGACGTTTAAAAGCTTGTATGGTTTATACTATCTGAATCTCCACTTGTGAGCAAATCTTCAGTGTTTGGCATGCAAGGACATGATGACTTTGGCACGAAATCCTTTTAACCGGTAAACCTGAAGAAATGCAGATTTGGTCCTTTGAGGTTAACTGATATATAAATATTTTATATTTATATAAAACTACTTGTACATGGACAAGCACAAAGTTTTTCTAAGCTTTCAGGAATCCGATTTTACAGGTTCCGACCTGGTTCTAATTTAAGAGCTACAAGCGAAGGACGACAAACTTGGAAGAAAATATGGTTCTTCATTTGCATCTTCAATTTAATAATGCCTGTAATTGTTCAGTTACCAAAGTTAGACCCAAATGCTCCTTCTCTGCCAAACGCAGCTGCTCGGCAAAACGAACACTGATTTGATTTTTGCTGCCGGGTCTATGTTCACTGGCTGTTCTCATGATGAATAAATAATACCATCAGGCCGTGGAGTTGCGGACCTTGCCCTTCTTGTGAAAAGGGCTGCGTCTGCTTATTCTCAGACATTCAGGATCCTAAAGGAATAAGACACCAGGGGCCTGTGAATGAGAAGGCCTTTTCAGACTTACAAAGCCGTCGCTCCTGAATCCACCTTAACCAGTTTGGAGGAAAGGCTTTTGGCACCAAGTCATCCTTCAGGGAAAGACTGATAATGATCTCTAAAGACACGGGAGGGGCTCCCGCCTCGCTCACTTCAAAGGCTTTCTCTCTTAATCAACATTAAATCATCGTTTTGCCGGGGATATAGGGACAGCTGTACACAATCTATTTGTTTTAAGACAGATTACAGCCAGGTCTCTCTGCCAAAGTATAAACTTCTTAACATTGCATTTGCTTTAATATTTTTTAACTTGGAACTTTTTTTTTTTTTTTCCTAATTTTGTGCCCCACATTAACATTTCCATCTCAGCTTATGGATTTCATCTTCCCGTAAAAGCTGAGCTACTAATTTTATCAATGATACAAATAATTGAAGCAAAAAAAAAAAAATAGACTAAAATAAAACTTTTCTACATACATTATCCAAATATATCAGGTTAAGAAAACATGATGTCTCAGCTCCCACATCATCTTGTGCGGTGAGTACAGCTACCAGACCAGTGTGATCACGCTAGTATTTGGTATTAACAATCTGATGTGAATTCAAGCCTTGGAGCCCTGGTGGCACAGCGGTTAAGAGCTTGGCTGTTAACCAAAAGGTTTGCAGTTCAAATCCACCAGCCGCAACTTGGAAACCCCATGGATCAGTTCTATTCAGTCCTCTAGGGTTGCTATGAGTCATAATCGACTGGACAGCAACGGGTTTGGGGTTTTTTTGTTTTTTTTTTGTTTTTTTGGATAAGGAAACGGTGCTCTTTTCTTCCTCTCTAAACTGTAGATTCACGTGTCCTATATATTTTACTGTTGTTTTTGTTCCATGACATCAGCACCCCAAGTCTTTCCTATCCCCTGGAAGCCCTGATAAGTCGAGGATAACTACAAAGATATTTTATTACCCAATTTAAAAAAGTTGATTTTTTTTTTCAAGATAATGATTCAAGGCCCAGTTCATCCTCTAGATTTACATGAAAACATATTAAGCTCCAATATCTGAAATTAATCAACGAGCATCACTTCAAAATTATGTATATATATTAAGTAGACAGAATATCTGCTACATTGAATTACATGTAACTCATACAAAGGTCCTTAGTTCATATTGGTTCAAAATAATATCACTAACAGTATAAATTATTATGTTCAAATTATATAATAGTTAATTGAGTCTTGAATAGTATATGTTTGTCTATAGTTCATTAGGAGTGGATATCTGCAATGTGCTATTGCTGAATGAAACAGCAGAGAATGAATTAAAGACTTTAACTAAATTACTTTGCTACAGTAGTAGATGGGGACCAATGGATATTTCTTTTGGTCCTACAATTCTAGGATCTCCTGCTGTCAGCATCTTTTAAAATCTTATACTTTGGTTAGAAATTTAGAAAGGAAAAAAAATAAATGCAGATTAGAATTTTCTTTACTAAGACGTATGCCAGAAGATACCACTTTATGACTCTCCAGAATCTTAAAATTAACAAAAGTTCTCTCCACTGTATTAATCTTTTTCAATTAGAATTTATATTAACCATACACTGGTGGAGGCTTTAAACGTTTATCAGAGTGGTCCATTTAAATGTGATGACTTTGCATTGTCCCGAGAGGTTTTATAAACAAAAAAACGAAAAGATAAAGACGTGAAAACCCGCTAGAGTAGAAGAAACTAATGCCCCTCTTCTATTTACGTTAGAAAGAGTGTCAATTGCCAGAAAGGGGGCTGCTATTGAGCCTCCGTCAAAGAATAAACATCATCTGGAATGAGGGACCGTGGCAGCTGGAAGCCCCATCTCCAACACATAGCTACGCCACCTTCACACCTTCTAAGGCAGGGCGAAAACATCCGCCTCTCTCCGAATTTCAAGTGCTGACACGTTTCATAGGTGCTTAGGGAAAGTCCAAAAGAACTCCTCTGTGGAGCCCGTTCAGTATGGCTCAGCAATGGATAAATAGAAGTCTCTAACACAGATCTGCAAACTACTTCTCTTTCTTGTGTGTTCTCTTTTCCTTTCTCCCAAGCCTTCAGCCCTCCTGATAAAATTCCTAGCCCCTCACGCTTAACCCTTGGGGTCTAAAACAGCCATAAAGAGTGCAGTTATGAGGCAGTATAACCTACTCATCGAGACCATGGATGTTAGTATTACATGTGCTGCTGGCATTCAAATCCTGGTTCTACCGCTTTCTAACGGTGCACCTTTGAGATGTTACTTAAGTTCTCTGACATAGAATAGTACCTACCTATAGGACTGCCGTGAACATTCAGTGAGGAAATGTATATAAGTTGCTTAGCAGCATGATACTTGGTATATACCATGCTCTCTGCAACATGCTACCTCTCCTGCTCAGTAAATACATATCACCTCATTATATACAGCATTCAGGTCTGTGAGAGCATAGAAAATACCGCTGCGGTTGTTGTTGTGTGCTCTGGAGTCAATTCCTACTCATAGTGACCTTATATAACAGAGTAGAACTGTCCCATAGGGTCCTAGGCTGTAATCTTTACGGGAGCAGATTGCCAGGACTTTTCTCCCCTGGTTAGCTTAACTTAACCATTGCGCCACCAAGGTTCCTTGCATAAATGCTACAGACTAAATATTAGGATCAATTATGAGGTGATAGTATTATTATTCCATTATCACTAATTGGCACACCACCATCAGAAGGTATTAAATACAGTTCTTTTCGCTTTTCTATAGAAAAGTGAATCTGATTCCAAAATAACAAAGAACTCTTCGTAGCCTTAATTTGGAGAGAGGAGGAATTTACTTTTAGGTTGATTTATATGATGGTTGTAGCGGGCTGTCTTCAGAATTCCTGAAAAGACACCCAACTCCCAAGAAAAGCAATGGAAATCCTTTCCTTGTAGCATTCCGCAAACCATCATCAAAGTGTTTATTTAGTCTAAAGGCCTAACTGGTTAATCATCTCTAGAGGTTTTATAGCTAATGGCTTACCCTGGAGTTCAAGAATTCATATCACCAGTGGAATTTTTTCCTCAGACTGAAATATCTAGGTTTCAACACTGAGAAAACACATCCAAGTCTTTTCTGATTGGACTTCTTAGGACTGAAGTAAGAATTTTACTGTACATGGGAGGTGACGCAAACATTTGATTTTTCTCTCTCCCGTCTTCAAATTTATAATCAAAACGTTTCTCTTACCTATTTGTCCTTGCAATAATCTTTTATTAGCACATTGTATTTTTTTTCTTCTTTTTAGAAACACTTATTTATTTTCATGGCTAAATTTGCGCAAAGCTGAAGGCAGTCCTGAAGTATTGTAACAGTTCGGGTACGGTGGTTAAGAGCTAGGCTACTAGCCAAAAGGTCAGCAGTTCAAATCTACCAGCCTCTCCCTGGAAACCCTATGGGGCGGTTCTACTCTGTGCTATAGGGTCGCTATGAGTCAGAATTGACTCGACAGCAACAGGTACGTTTTTGTTGCTGCTCTTGTTGTTTTTTAATGGGTAACTGAAATAATAACAAAGCATCACTTACATTCCCTAGTACCCGGAAATTTCGTATATAATATGGCAGGAAAAGAATTGACAAGAAACTTCTCTAAAAGAAATACAATGAAATAATCAGAACAGGAAAAAGTCCTTCCAAAATATGAGCATGTTCAAAAAAAGCAAAAAAACCCAACCCATTGCCGTCCCGTCAAGTCGCTTCTGACTCACAGCGACCCTACAGGACAGAACTGCCCCATAGGGTTTCCAAGGGGCAGCTGGTAGATTTGAACTGCTGACCTTTTGATTACCAGCCGAATGTTTAAACCCTGCGCCACCAGGGCTCCATGTTAGAGCTTGTTAATTTGAAGAAATTAAACATGAAATGAATCATATTTCATGTCCTTTTAAGGGAGCATATTAAGGTATTAATAAAGGAATATTGATAAAGATTTTCCAGGTAATTTAACCAATATATAACAACATACGCACATATAAAAGATAAGTTTGGGGAATTATCATTGGAAGACATTTATTTTGGATGGTTGAGCTTTTTAAAGTCAGGCTAGGTTTCCAATCTTTGGGGCGAAGCCAGCTAAGAAGTTGGCGCATCTGGGCCTCACCTCCTTTAATCTCTCCGCTCTTCATTTTAGATTATCCGTCCGCTGGTGTTACAGGCCTCATATTGCCCGCTGCCGCTCTGCAGCACGCTACCCTCCCCTGCACCCAGCCTGCTTTTCCATCCATCAAAATGTATCCCCTGTTAACCTCACTAAAGAGAGCTACTCACGACTGCCTGGAGAAAGATCTGATAAACACATTCATGATTAATGTTAATAGCTGATGAGGTGGTTAAGGTAATATCTACTTTAAATATTTTATGAGTCTATGTTTTAAAGTGGTACCATTTCCAAGAGTCAGTGGGAGATTCCTTAATAATTAATAATTTCAACTCAGTAACAAGTACTGAGACTTCTTGCTGGTGAGAGCTTTCTGAAATCTCCTGTAAGACATCACCTACTTCACCTTCATATATTGCTATGCACTTTATCACCGAAGACACCGTATTTTCTACAATATGTCACTTTATTCACAGCAAATCCATCATTCCTTAGAATGTTCTCACTGTATTTCTGAAGAAGCTCTATAAAATCATTCCACCTAAAAGAAAGCAGCATTCAATGGCTCCTTATCTTCCCAAAATTTAAGATAAGATTTTTCCAACATTTTAAATGAAACTTGACAGGGAACAAGTACAAGAGTAGTTTATTTCTTGAGATTTTTCAAACTTTTTATGTATTATATTTTTAGTCCGTGTATGAGAGAATACATTAAAAACTGTATTAAATAATTTTATAAACGACAAATCTGTGTCCACCCAAAGTGAAGAGCTCGAGCAATTATCAAGAAAAGTGTCCTCCCCAAATGTTCAGCTTCATGAAATATCTATCTAATTAAGACAAAATGACATTCTAGCTTGAACTATGTGAATAATTGGCTCAATTCTCCAATTTATTTTGCAAATGTAGTCACAATCAGAATGATAAAATTGTATCTATTAAAAGGAGACCTCAAAAGGCTGAGCCATCTGGGTCAGAAAATTGAAAACAAAGCCAAATGTTTATTCAAAATCAAACCCAGAACTTCTTTTGAAATCCAGTGAAAGAGCAATCATTCCAATGTCTTTTCACCTTCTGGTATGAGATGGAAGTCAAACTGGAAATACTGAAACACTTTAAGAAGGGCAGTAAAACAAAAACAAGCCTTCTTGTAAGACTTCCAGATGAAAGAGTTCCGAATAAGCATTTAATCATGTGGATCCTGGTCCAAGCCAAGCTGAACCTCAAAGCTTTACCTGTGCTCATTATTTAGAATTTCCGATGAAATGGAAATGGCATTGCATCTATTGGGAACGTTGGCAATGGAATGATTTTTGTAATGACACGGAATGTTTACATTCAGCCCATACTTGTGGTCCATCTGGCAAAAGGGAAAAGCAGAATGCTGCGTTTCTGCCAGGCTGTTTGGAGGTAGATTTATTTTCAACTTCTGTGCTCTGACGATCTGAGCCTTTTTACTCTTGGACAGGATTTAAGCCTAAATCAATGTACAAGCTAATTTTCCTAGTTAGTTTTCAATTTCTGTTGTTGTTGTCAGCTGTCATCCCGTCGATTCCGACTCACGGCTCTAGGTTTGCATAACAGAAAAATGTTTTGGTAAAAACTGTTCTATGAAGATAGTTGTTTAGAATATGGCAAAGAATATTAATAAAATTATTTTAGCACTTTATCATAAAAAGCCAAGAATATATCATTTGCTACTTAGAAATTGTTCACAAAGCACAAATTAAATTGGTCACAATATAATTAGTGTAGCCGGTCGATTGAGAATGCCAATCTTCAAAGATGGTTTTGAATTTGGAGTCTTTTACAATTAATTACATGTTTGGTTGCCTGTCACACTGGCAACTCGAACTGGTAACACCCATATTTCCTGCCGTGTCATGAAACGAAGCTAATAATCGAACAGAAAAACAAACAACAACATTATATTCCTCTCCTGTAAGCAGAGTCATCTTTCAGAACACCAGGGTCAGCTCCCTGACATCGCGTTTTAAGAATCACTGGAAACCATAAGCCAAACAAATTGGCACTACCAAGAGGTAGCCCTAACACAATTTGGCATAATTCCCCAGCTGATTGTATTTCTTCTTCCTTTCAGAAGTGACAGTGCCTCTTCCCCAAGACAGGATATCCAAGCACACTGTATACACAGCGCAAAATCGTGCTTACAACTGACACATGAAAGAATTTACAAAGTTACATTTCTACACTGTTTTGGCTTCCTCTGTACCCTGACAATAACCAGACTATGTGTTTCACTTGCTCTGAAGTCATATATAAATAATAGAATGATATAAAGAATAAAACAAACTGCTTTCCAAAAATGGGGACTGTAAATCACACACTGCAGCAAGTTTACTTCCAAAACATCTAAGCTCTTCCCGGGTACCAGTAATATATACCCAGAAGAGTCACTTAGTTGCCTTTGCTAAGGACTGATTAATCTTACCCAAGGTCATTACCAAAAGAAAAAAAAAGAGAGAGAGAACCTGGGAATACCACTTCATAGAGTTTATCATAGATGGTGTTACATCGTACACACGAGAAAGGGTTTTTTAACAAGCAATACAGAAAGTACTCTCTAATTGAGAACCTGAACCATAAGGGGGATGAAATGAATACTGATAGTCTATTGACCACTGCTACATGGAGTCGTAATTAGTAACTTTGCCTGGCAGAATCTGAAGATCATTAGCATGCTTTAGATTTTTTTTTTTTTAATTAAACTCTTTTATTGAAGTATAACATGCATACAGAAAGTGCACAAATCATAAGTGTGCAGCTAGAGGAATTGGCACAGACTAAGGACACCTAAAGGTGTTGTTGTTAGGTGCCGTCCAGTCACTTCCGACTCAGCGACTCCCTGTACCACAGAACGAAACACTGCCCGGTCCTGCACCAACCTCACAATGGTTGTTATGTTTGAGCCCATTGTTGCAGCCACTGTGTCATTCCATCTCGTTGAGAGTCTTCCTCTTTTTCACTGACCCTCTACTTTACCAAGGATGATGTCCTTCTCCAGGGACTGGTCCCTCCTGATAACATGTCCAAAGTATGTGAGATGAAGTCTTGCCATTCTCAGTTCCAAGGAGCACTCTGGCTGTATTTCTTCCAAGACAGATTTGTTTGTTCTTCTGACAGTCCATAGTATATTCAATATTCTTTGCCAACACCATAATTCAAAGGCATCAATTCTTCTTCAGTCTTCCTTATTCATTGTCCAGCTTTCGCATGCTTATGAGGCTATTGGAAATACCATGGCTTGGGTCAGGCCCACCTTAGCCCTCAAAGTGATTTGCTTGCTTTTTAACAATTTAAAGAGGTCTTTTGCAGCAGATTTGCCCAACGCAATATGTCATTTGATTTCTTGACTGCTGCTTCCATGGGTGTGGATTGTGGATCCAAGTAAAATGAAATCCTTAACAACTTCAATCTTTTCTCCATTTATCACGATGTTGCTTATCGGTCCAGTTGTGAGGATTTTTGTGTTTTCTATGTTGAGTTATAATCCATACTGAAGATTGTAGTCTTTGGTCTTCATCAGTAAGTGCTTCAAGGCCTCTTCACTTTCAGCAAGCAAGGTTGTGTCATCTGCATAACGCAGGTTGTTAATGAGTCTTCCTCCAATCCTGATGCCCCGTTCTTCTTCATATACTCCAGCTGCTCAGATTATTTGCTTAGCATACAGATTAAGTATGGCGAAAGGATACAACCCTAACGCATACCTTTCCTGAATTTAAAACATGCTGTATCCCCTTGTTCAGTTTGAACAACTGCCTCTTGATATATGTACAGGTTGCTCATGAGCACTATTAAGTGTTCGGGAATTCACATTCTTTGCAATGTTAGCCATAATTTATTATGATCCACACCGTCAAATGCCTTGCAAAGTCAATAAAACACAGGTAAACACCTTTCTGGTATACTCTGCTTTCAGCCAAGATCCATCTGACATCAGCAATGATACCCGTAAAGTCATACCTAAATTATGACTACCAAATCAAGAAATAAACCATTATCTTCATCTTAGAAAGATCCCCTGTGGCCCCTTCAAGTCACTACCCCATCTTTGCCTCACAAGATAATTAATAACTTGACCTCTAGTATATTAAATTGCCCCCTTTGGAGGTTTGATATAAATGGAATCATACAGTATAGACTCTTACATCCGTCTTCTTTTGCTCAACATTGTGTTGGTGAGATTCGTCTGCGTTGTTGCATGTCACAGATCTTCATTCTTTTTCATCGTTGTGTAATAGTCAATTGTATGAGTATTTTGTGATTTATCTGTTCTGCTGTTGATGGACATTTGGGTCATTTCCAGTTTTGTACCTACTACAAATAACACTGTCCTTAATGTTATTGTGCTTTTCTTTTGGGGCACTTTTTCATGCATTTCTGTTGCAGGTGTCCCTAGAAGTAGAATTTCTGGCTCGTAAGGGATGCATAGCTTCAACTCCTGTAGATAATGAATGCCAAACAGTTTCCATACTGGTTGTACCCAATGAGACTCCCACCAGCAGCGTAGGAGAGTTCTAGTTCCTCCACGTCTTCACTATACTTGAGGTTGTCAGTCTTCTTCATTTTAGTCATTCTGATAGGTATGCAGTGATATTTCATTGTGTTTTTCCCTGTCTATTAATGAGGCTGTGTAGCTTTCCATATAGATAATGACCATTGGGATAGTCTCCTTTGTAAAATACCTGGTCCAGTCTTTGTATTAGGTTTAGTTCTACTTAAAGTACCCTCTTTTTTCTCATTTAAAGTGAAAATTTTGTATTTATGGAAACCAACCCAGAGCAGTCCTGTACCCTATCACGTGTTGCCCACTCGTCCTCACAGCTCTATCAGATAGGTCTCCCTTGCCCCCTTTTTTGCACCTATAAGAATACTAAGTCTCAAAGAAGGAAAAACTTACCTAAGGCCACACAGCTCATAATTACCAGAGCTAGGATTTAATTATATGGTTTCTTTTATAGCTGATGATCTTTCCATTTGGAGTATTGAATTTAGGCAAACCCATCATAACCAAAGGAATACTTTCTAATACATGACGAAGTACATTCAAAAGTTGAAAAGTATGTTTGCATTTATACTCACATGCCCTCAGTACAATTATTACTCTACTGGAGAGAAAAGAGAGATCATTCCTGACAATAGAGTCCCAGCCAAGTATGCTTCCAGAACTACAGAGGTGCAGACTATTAGAAACAAGGAGATCTTAGTTGTTCCCTGACACTTACAATATTGCTCACCCTCTCCACAGAAATTTGACTGGGGATTACTGCAGTTGACATTTTAATCAGTCAATGAAGTCAGAAACATAAAGCTGCAGGTTCACATTTTACCTGCAAAATTCTCTACGTGAAAACACATCCCACTAAAGCATTCAAATGAATGGAGCTGACCGGTTCATCTAAGTGTCCCGGGCCTTTTAGTAGATTTCAAACACAGAAGACTTTCTTTCAATTTAGAGGATATCTAAATTGAGAAAAAGAGAAAAGGCAAAAAGGACATCTGTCATGCCATATGAGTGTAAACACTTGACAGGCCAACAATAGGACGGTCTGTTAAGAGATTACCTAATTATAGAACTTTACTATGCACATTACTGTAATCATCATACAGCCTGTCTACTTAGAACACAGCTCCAAGTGGTCACATAGCTCACTGTCAAGATATATCAAATCCGTTCCATTTATTAAACCATCAGAGCATTCCGAATTCTGTAAGACACGGAGACATGATCTGTACCCAAAAGACGAATTAGAAGCCAGAATTTTAAGTTACCTATTTTTTGGCTTTTAAAAATATACACAAATTTACATATTAAACATTCTGTGAAGTTTATATTGTATTGCAATTGCTATAATATAAACTATTATATTACTATTTGTTACTATTTTTAAAATATAAATTAATCCAACACTCACGGCAATATGGAACTAATTGCCCTGAGCCTGGAAAGGAAAAATGACTTCTGGTCCTCATGAGATTTTACCTCTCAAGGTCACTGTGTCCTTACCTACAAATGGGGGTGGTTGACGCTGCATCTCTGATATCTCTTCCTGTTGAAAGCCCACCATTCTACAGTCCTATTGCTTCCAATTGGAGGGAAATATGCTAGGGTAAGTACCTGGGGGGGAAACCCCAAAAGCCAGACAGCAAGTGGAACGGAGGGGGGTGATTTGCTTGGTTTACTCTTTAATCATTCATATCTGGTCACAAAATCTGGGCTTTGACTCTTTCTGGCTGGGTGATTATGGATAATTGACTCAACCATTAAAGGATCTTAAGGAATGGAAGAACGATCTGTTGGGAGTTAGAGGAAATTTTGGAGACAGAACTAAAGAAGACTCAAACAGAAGGGAAGAAGTGAAAGCCTCTAGGCTTACAAATCTCCCCAAATTTTCCCAAGTAATGCGTCTTAGCAAACCAGGACACATAGATAATGAAATACTATGTACGAAGGGCTTACCACGTGCTCGGTGCTTTGTATATTGAAGGATTGGATATACACACACAGAGAGACATGAATATGTAATACGTCATCTGATCACCTTCCTCCTCCACGTAGACATATTTAAGGTCTAAGCTTCTTTATAGTTTGATATTCATATTAAAATTTTAACCAGCATTTGTGTGCTACCACACTTGACGTTTGCTTTTTAAGTTATGCTATATGTCCCCCACAATAAGCATTTCTTTGTGGCATCTCTTACCTTGTTTCATGCAAATGATGTCCATCAATTTTCTTATCTGTAAAATAAAAATAATAGTACCTTCTTCATAGGGTTATTAAGAGATTTAAATGAGGTTATTTTTTAAAGTACGTAAAACAGGTCTGGCACTTAACAAGAGCAATATGCATATTTATCAAATAAAAGGAATCATTTTTGTTGAAATTTAATTTTCCATATTTTGATTTCATTTCTCACCAAGTTTTCCTTGGGGGAAAGGACTGTGTCATAGATATCTGTGTTTCCTGCGGAAAGGCAGGCAGAAGGAAGGAAAGAAAGAAAATAATCTTTTATTGAATAGTTACAATGAGTCAGGCACTGCTCAAGATGTTTTTCAAATGCACTTCCCGGTTTAATCATCCAAATAACCCTATGAATTGGGTATGATTCTCCCTGTTTTAAAAATAAGAAAATAGTATCAAAGAAGATAAATTTCTTAGCTATCATGCATAGCAATGGCTTAAATGCAGTTTAAAAGATTTTGCCTTTTGCATATTTTTGTTCATTAATAAATTTGACTTCTCAGAATTTCTAAGACTGGAATGTGCCGAAACTAAGTGAGAGCAGGGATACCTACGCCATCCTCAGCTCAGTGCACTCTAGCTAGCTAGCTACCTAGCATCCATCTACCTCCTATCGAACTGCATCTTATCATAATTATCATACATGGTGGTACGCTTCATGTCAACTCACAGACACTTGTTAACAATAAGGGCCCCAAGTGGCATTTCTGAAACTGGGTGTCTAGCAACATATGAATAGATGTTCTCTGAAAATCAGTTTGGGGATAAAAAAAAGTTTCAGAAATACTGGATTACTGTTATACAAAGTTCAACTGGTTACTTTGCTGCATAACTTTTCAGAGCCTTACATGTCCCAATATTACTAAAAATCTCTTAGGAGGGCATAGAATATATAACAGCACCATAATGCGTTTGAGTACAGGAGGGGTTTTATTGTTTTGTTTTTTTCTTTTTCTTTTCTTTCAGCCATTAATATCTCACAAGCTACTAGTGTTCAACAGAGCAAGGTTTTAAAATTCTGGCTTTTTTAAAGAGACCAGACACAATGAGGAAGCACATAAAAGTTGAGAACAAGTTAACACAAATATCAGATTATCAAGAAGAACCTAGAAGCCAAAAAGCAGAGACACTTTAAAAGAGACACTTATAAAAGTAACTTTCATGGGTCAGTGGTTAGAAGCATGCCTGGTTCCTTGTCAAAACACAATGAATATATGTTGAGTAATGAATGAATATGAGCCAGTTATTTTATTTTTTAAAAAATCACTATTTCTTTTTCTCATACTAGGTAGAATCAAAGTGGATGAAAGGAAGGAGGAATTTAAGTGAAGAAATACTTCAAAATGTCCATGTCTCTATGGAAATTAAGTTACTTCAACAAGGAAAAAGAAAAAGGTCATCTACCCATTCATTGAAGAAATATTTGATGAGGAAAATCATAAAGAGAAACTCAGAAAGAAGAAGGAGGAATGTGTGGTAAGGGACACAGCACAGAGCCCAGGAGCCAGACTCTGGAGAAGACCACACCCTCGTGCATGGATGTGCGTGTACACATGTGTGCACACACGCATGCACACCAGTCTCAAAAACCCTTGGAAAAATTTCCCTACTCTACCAAAGTAAACATTTCTGAATGTTTTCACTACACACCTGTATGAAGCAGAAATTCTGGAGGCGGGAGAACATGTGTCAGATGGGGAGCTTTTGGTATGGTTTTGGATAATTCAACCAGCACTATGCCATGCTTATCCTGAAAAACAAGGTCCGTAGACGAGAGAAGGAATGGGAAACAGCATTGGTTATTTGGTTTCTGAGTTATTTTTTTCCAACACGCATCTCTTTCTTCATCTTTCCAAAAACCTTTTTTTCACTGTGCTTCTTGTCTTTCCCCACGACCTATTCTGATTTCTCAACTTGACCTTCAGTTTCTTACTAAAATGTCCTCATAGGTGGTAGATACAGGTGAAAAAAACAAGTCAGAAAAAGTTAAATGGGTCAAAGATATCATTGGTGAAAGATTTCCAGCTGAACATTAGAAGTAAAAAACTAGAGGTGGCATAAAGTTACTCCAAGCAATATTCTTAAGTCATAGAACTTTACAAACTAGCAGCTGTAAATTCTGGCTTCTTCCTAATTATATATGTCCATGCATCCAGATGTGGCCCTGAAGAGACTCTTGGTGGAAAAGACTGATAAAAACCAATTCATTTGTTCATAATCCTTAGATGTGTATTCTGTTTTTTGCTTCGTATACAGCAAGGACCTCTGGAAACTCACTATTCCAGCATTTAATTTTTTTGAACCACAACTTCTGGTGCTTTTTTAAAGCAGAGGGCCAGCACCGGTTACAATTATTAGAGAGAAAAAAGAGGTTAGGAGGGAGTAAGAATACGAGTGTAAATGCATGGGCAAAATATAAAAGAATTTCCCAAGCGCCTTGAGCAGCTCCATATGCTGCGATTGTCTGGCGGCTGCCCTCTATAGGAGCACCGTATCTTTTAGTCCCGTGGATACATGTGTTCCATACAGTAAAACGCTGGCTTGGGCTCCCCTGGTGTTTAAGAAGGTGAGTGATGACCTTGGTGGGAGTATGTTTGTGTAGAAATGTGTCATAAAAGGATGATGTCTTGGCCCAAGAAAGGCAGGGTCCAGGTTTAGTCATTTGTTAAAAAAAAAAAAAAATAACACCAAAGTTAAACATAGCTAACACATCATGAGAGAAACGTTCTTGCCAAATGGAACTTTCTTCTGAATCTGAAATGTCAGCTTTTACCCTGTGTTTTTAAGGAATATTTTTAGCATTTTCCTTTCAAGAGTTTCCCTGCTGATTTTGATCATTTAAGTTACAGAACAAAGCAATAAGTTGTGTGTATTTTATACTGGTTAAAAAATTAAAATACTCCCCCAGACATCCTTTTAGCTCGGTAATTAAGTCACTCCCGAGGTTCACCCTTCAGCGAAAGATTAGACAGGCCCATAAAACAAAATGAGACTAAGGCACAGCAGTCCAGGGACAAGGACTAGAAGGCAGGAGAGGACAGGTGATAGGGAACCCAAGGTTGAGAAGGGACAGTATTGACATGTCGTGGGGTTGTTAACCATTGTCATAGGGCAATATGTGTACTAACTGTTTAATGAGAAACTATTTGTTCTGTAAACCTTCATCTAAGGTACAAAAAAAAAAGAATTACCTATGTGAGATCAAATTGACAACAGCAGCTCAAAAGGTTTGATGGGAAGCCTAGGGGGCAGTGAGTTGAACATAATGGTGATGGAATAATTTGGAAAAGGATAGTGAGAATAGCAGCACAACTGGAAGAATGTAATCAATGTCACTGAATTGTACATGTAGAAACTTTTGAAATGGTGTATCTTTGGCTGTGTATATTTTTTCCCAAAAAAAAGCCCCCCAAGGTCGAGAAGGGAGAGTGTTGACATGTCATGGGGTTGTTAACCAAGGTCATAAAACAATATGTGTACTGACTGTTTAATGAGAAAATATTTGTTCTGTAAACCTTCACCTAAAGTACAATAAAAGAAAATTAAAAAAATAAAATACTATCAACTGATTATTCCCTCTTGCACATTTATTGGATAACTAGAGATTCACTTCAATGTGGCATTGGTCTTCCAAAATGATTAGGAATTGTCAGGTTTTATGTATCCATTTATACTCTTCTTTTGAAGCTTGAACATTAAAATGCTGGCAATCGATTTGAGTGAAGAATTATTTTTTAACCGTCTTTTTCCAATCACCTGGGTTACTAGTTTTCATTTTGCATGTTAAGTAAAACCAGTAAGTTCACGCCACACGTTCACAGAGCTCTTTGACGGATCGCCATTTAGGGAAAGCACAAAAAGACAAATAGCGAAAACAGATTGGCTGCATCCATCCACCTTGCTTTCCAGAAAATGGTTACCATAGTTTTCTGATATTCCCACACTAGTTCATCTATTTTCTTAAAGCAGGAATAAAATCCCTATCTCAGGTGGACAAATCTTGCTGCTTAGGGAGAGTGATTTAATGCATGTCAGGATGTCACCTATGCTGACAGTGTGCGATTTCAGAAGCAGCCGTAATATGGAAAGAAGCATAAATCTCAAAGAAAAATATACCAATGGTATTGATGAAAATATTATATGAACCTGAGATCTGCAATGCAAGTTTTCCAAACATTCAATGGCCCTACCCATGGCTTAATACCTTCAGAGAACTAGATTGATATAGATTTTACAGGGTTGGAAATGGAATATTATTATTTTCTGTGGGGGCAGTAAAAAATTTTTACTACATGATTTAATAAATACCACTGAGTCTGTGATTGTAAAGACTAAATCAAATTCCTCATGAGCTGAGCTATGTAAGTACAGCGTATACTGGCTTCGTCCAGTGAAAGTGAACTCAAACGCAAAACTCAAACAATAAGGACGTTCTGCTCAAATCAGAATCCATAGTTCATGGACTCAAAGCGATACCTGGAAACGTCACAGGATTAAAATCCAACCACCTTGTTTCTAATTTTAGTAATCACGTAAACAACATCTACCTTCTCTGGGTCATTTTTTATGTATTAAGTGGGAATACTTTTTCATTAACAAAGATAATAGTGTTTTAATTTACTTTGTTGATTGTGTCTGATAGTAAACTGGGGCAGAATCTGCCTTATTTTGTCATAAATGCAGGTGTACACAGTAGCCACTGAGACCAAATCATAACCTGAATGACACATCATGTTTTCTTGGCACAAAATTTCTTTTAAGGTCTTCTTTTTTCTTTGGCATCAGACTTACATCAAAATAAATCTGAGTCATCATTTCTGTTGCGTCTCCTTTGTCAATTATTTATTTCATTTCTTTTCCCTCTTTTCTATGACATAAACTTTTTTTTTAAAACTTGCATGTTTTTAAATTAACTCTCTTGATACTTTACCCAATGGTAAAATGTAAGATCATACAATCTTAAATGGTGTGGATGACCACACACACACACACACACACAAAAACAGTTGTCATTGAGTTGACGCTGACTCACAGTGACCCATGTGTGCCAGAGTAGAACTGTGCTCCTTAGGACTTTCAATAGCTGAGTTTTCAGAAGTAGATTGCCAGGGCTTTCTTCCATGTCACCTCTAGGTAGACTCAAACATGCAACCTTCTGGTTAGCACCACCCAGGGACTCTGTGAATGTTCAAAAAAGTGGACCTATTTCTCAAACAGGCAGAGAAGAAATCTCTCTGTGCCCACAAGAGAAAAATATTTGACTGCTCATTGCAATTATTTTTCAAAAGCATCTTCCACTTTCACCTTATGGAAATGAGCTCTTCAGGATGCCTGGCCTTGTTGCTTGGGGATGGTAAAGATATACGAGTTACCGCCAGCAGTCTCTACAGCCCAAAGCATATGCAACATTCTCAATTACAGAAAATACTCTCTTAGAAGGATACAAAGACAAAACAACTGTTTTTCTTTACCATAAAGAAAATATTAGAGTTCTGTTAATAACTAGAGTGGAGTGTTTTCATTTGTTTGTTTTTCCTCTGGATGCAAAATTTAAATGCTATGAAAGTCATTTTCTTGTAACAGCTAATTGTAATTCGATACTTTCAATGTGTTACTGGATGAACTGGAAAGGCTGGCTTGAAGGACAGTCTTCTTAAAAACCAAGGGACATTGTAAAAAAGATAAAATGAGGAAAAAATAAGATGAAAAGCATAGGGAAAGTTAATCTGTGTTCAAACAGGATACACATTATATTCCACCCTTTTTTTTAAACACCATTTTCACTTAAAATTACAGGCTGCGATTTTGTTTCAATTGTAAATAGCTCCAACATGAAACAACAGAACATTCCTAGTAAAATAAAAAGAGGAAATAATGGCAAAAATTTGAATAATAGTGGTTTTCTCACTTTTGAATAGTGATGTAATGATTAATAAGGTAAAGAAAAGCGTAAAAAGGCATAAAAGTAGAAACATTTTCTTTTCTTGTCCCTTTCCTTTCTCACCCTGCAACCTCCATCTATCCTTCTTTTATTGTCTTTTAAAGCATGGCTCCTTTTTTAAACCTTCCCGAATGCTTTTTGATCAAAGTTCATTACGCTGGCAACAACGCAGCTACTGCTTTCCGCAGCTAGGCACAGTGGAGATTTTGCATCTTGTTTGAAGCTTACTCTGGTCCCTCAATGCACTCAATATTTTCTGAATAAAAGTTGAAAGCTAGAAATTGAGATTGGCCACCCACTGAAAATGTCAGCTTTTTTGTTCCGTTTTGTGAAAGCACTCATTCTCCCCTTTTAAAAGATAAATTTGAGTATTGGTCACCGAGAGAGAGAAACAGAAACCTAACATCGTATAGTTAGATGATGGAATGTTCCACATGACAGTTTTTTGTTTTTTTTAACTGAACCAGCCTGTCGTAACTGGTAGCAATCATACAAGAAGAAATATCAAGTAAGTACATAGAGGTAATAGGGTGTGAAATTGAAAGCAATTTAAATAACAATAAAAGAAGAAAAATTTCAAATACATATCGGAGACCCATTGCCGTTCCTTTTCCTTTACCTGTCATCCTTTGAAAATGTGGTTTTCCATTTCCTTAGTGGAGGGAGTCAGACTTGCAAGTAAAACCTAAAACGAATAAAAAGATTTAAAGTTGAAAGAAATGCAATAAGAAAAGTGACCAAGAAAGGAATGACTGATTCTTTTCACTGCTCAGAGAAATAGCTTCAAAATAATTAGTGTGAAGAAAACCGAGACTTAAGATACATTCAGGAGCAGCGAAGAACTGGGGCTTCCGTTATACTCAACATCTGTTTCTCTTCCAAGTTCTAACAACCAGCCAGGTGAGTGACTCTCAGGAAAGCCGCTGTAGACACTGGCATCCCAGGAGTGACACAGGTTTCCTAGAGAAAATAACGACAGTTTTTTTTCCCATTTCTCAGGAAAGATATGTTGTTCATGGATAATATGTTTTCAATTTTAAATTGTATTCATATAAATTTTTCTTAAACTTTTGGAGTATACGACTGTCTGTCTGCTAGCAATGGCCAGCAAAGAGCAGAATAAATAACGAGCACAAAGACCTTAACTTAGCAGAAGAGTTTTTGCCTCCATGGAACCCTGTGCTCAAGGCTGTAATTGTATATTTCATATATAGTCAGACTTTCTGCTAAGGAAAAAAAATCCTGCTTTGTAGGATGTAATATTTTCTGGTGTTCCACAAAGAGCATCATGACTTTGGGGTAGCTTTGGAGAAGCAAAAACATGAGGATTGCATTAACGTAAAGGCAGGCCTGTTTAAAAAACAAAAAAACAAAAAAAAACACCTTACCCTCTGTCCAATTAATAACAATAATAGAAGAGCATCCTCTAATCAAGGACTAATTAGGCAAATGGAATAAAGACCCAATGATCTTTGACTGGTTAATGGTTTGTTCTTGTCTCTGTCAGAACTGAAAGGCTGTGCCCATATTCAAGCAAGGAAGGGCTTGGTTGAAAGTTTTCTGTGTATTTTAACTAAAAGAGGCTGAAGATTAGACTTTGCTAAAAATAGCTATCAACTTGCCCTAGGTCATGATGGCTTAAATTTCCAATATTTAGGTCATTCCTTTGGTTTATGGCCCCATGGTCGTAAGCAACATGGCTGTGTTTATCAGGAGTGTTTCGTCCCTGAGGGCGGTCTGCAGCAGGCATTTAATATGGGAATCCTTGGGTAGTGCGGAGGATCAACGGAAGGTCAGATGGACTGCTGCTTTACAAAACTTGTGGCCTGAGTGTTGTACAAATATGCATAGTCCATGCACAATAAATGTTGACTGGTGAGTGCTGAAATGAGAACATGATCGAATGGGCACAGCCATAACCAAACCAAAGCACCAAGCCAGTTGCCATCGAGTCAGTGCTAACTCATGGCCTGCCCACGTGTGTCAGAGTACAACTGCGCACCATAGGGTTTTCAATGGCTGATTGTTTGGAAGTAGATCATCAGGCCTTTCTTCTGGGGCACCTCTGGGGAGACTCAACCTCCCAACCTTTATGGTTAGCAGCTGAATGCTTTACTCTTTGCACCACCCAGGGACTCCATACCCAAACCACACTCCTCAAAAAACAATTTCCCCCAGGGCCCCTTGATGTTAGCTGCCATCAAGTCACAGACACACACACACACACACACACACACACACACACCCATGGAGACTCAATGCAAACAGAAAGAAATGCAGCTGAGTACTATGCCATCCCCATGAGCAGCTGTGGATCAGACTCTTGTGATCCATAGAGTTTTCATTGGCTGATTTTTATAGGTAGATCACCAGGCCTTTCTTCCTAGTTCATCTCAGTCTGGAAGCTTATCTGTAATCACTATCTTGGGGTCTAAAGAATAGTTCAAAATGGATCATCAGAAGAGAGTTCAGGCTTTTAATAAGCAAACCAAATTCTCTTTTCGAGGTCTTCCCTCTTTCATGAGGAGACATGGCGTGGCCAGGACAGAGACCCCTGGGCCTAGTCTACACAAAGAAAATAAGAAACGGATTTTATCAAGAGAAGTCAGCCTTACCTGCATCATCACTCCTCTACGAAACTGAGTTTGAAGTTTGGAAAACAAATTCTGTATTCCCTAAAGGGAAGGCAGAACTAAGGCTGGATCTCCTGACTCACGTAAAATCAACCACCTCGGCACCAAGTCTCTAAGAATAAAGGAACTCAGCCCCATCGTAAGGAGCATCAAGAGGATGCTAGCATCTGCTTATCTCACGCAGGTGCCCAAGAGAAAGAGGAAGGGCGACTCACTTCCGGTTTTGGAGCCGACCTGGCAGGGAGGAGGAGTGGCGGGCCTCACTTCCGGTTTTGGAGCCGACCTGGCGGGGAGGAGGAATGGCTGCCTCACTTCCGGTTTTGGAGCCGACCTGGCGGGGAGGAGGAATGGCTGCCTCACTTCCGGTTTTGGAGCCGACCTGGCGGGGAGGAGGAATGGCTGCCTCACTTCCGGTTTTGGAGCCGACCTGGCGGGGAGGAGGAATGGCTGCCTCACTTCCGGTTTTGGAGCCGACCTGGCGGGGAGGAGGAGTGGGACCTTGGAGATGCTGAGTAGGGGGTACTCTCTTGACCACTGAAGACAGCACAGCTCCCAACTTAAAAGTGACTAAAAGGAAAACTGTTCCACCTCCTGTAACATGTAGTTTGCAGATCCAGAAGTTGTTCTGAGGATAGAACAAAAAAAACTAAATTGCTCTACCTTGGAATTGTAGGGTTTGTCTTTTCGTTAAGAAAATATAAATCATAGCTTCCTCTCGCCTACTCTGTCCTATGAGTAGAAGAGCCAGAATCGACTGGTGACAGGTAACCCTTTGCTTAACAAACAGATATTACGTAGGGGATTTTCGCTTCTGAGGTGTAATGTCATATTTTTCCCCCTTCTCGCATCCTCCCTTCTGCGTAGCGGAACTGTCTTAAAAAGTAAGCATTATGATGTAAGTTATATATATTGTGGTTTGTAAAATGTCGCGTTTTACTCAGTTACTTTTAGGCCAGTTTTACATGTGATTGAAAGCATGCTCTTAAAAATATTTAATTTTTATCCTATAACTTTGTTTTCCTTTTTAGCTTATGACTTGTGTCTTCTACAGCGTTATAACCTGTATATCTGACATATAAACCGAACCAAACCCGTTAACGTCGACTGCGACTCATAGCGACCCGACAGGACAGAGCAGAACTGCCCCATAGGGTTACCAAGGAGTGGCTGGTGGATTGGAACTGCCGGCCTTTTGGGTAGCAGCGGAGCTCTTAACCGCTGTGCCACCGGCGCCCCGCATATATGTTTAGCTCCTAAAAATGTTTCTTCCAGGTAGACCCAACCATGAATAAGTAGATACTCCCTGTCCACATTCAGAAAGTGAATTAGAGCCACAAAGAAACAAAGTTGTTGTCCATGCTTTGAAACAGGGGGCTATCTTCAATTTTTAAGAAACCTAATAAATAAAATAATAAAAACATGAGGGAAAAAATGCTTGCAAGAATACCAGGGTTTGAGAACGGCAGCTTAGTAGGTTCCTTCTGGAAAAAAGTTTGTTTCCTCTCGGATAAAGTCCTACATTATTTAAATGGCTCTAAAAGTAGGTATATTTATAACCTCAGTTAATTTAAAAAGTTGCCGCACTTTTACATGTATGCTGAACAAATGTGTAATGAAAATAAAATATATGAAGTTATTTTTAAGCATAGACGTCAGCCCCTACTATTCAACAAAGGAGGCTTAAAAATATACATTTTATTTCTGTTAATTCCATTCAGAAGATACGGAACAGCTGCTGAAACTGAATTTCTATTCATCAGTTAACAACCTGACACGTGGATTTTGATCATTTTTGTACTGAAACACTGCGATACTGTAATAAGGGATTTCAAACCACTCGTGTTGCAGAGATTCCTCCTCACTGTGTGTTTGCCTCAACTCCGTTTTTGAACTAGGCGGAGTATACATAAACAACACTTAATGACTGTTCTGTTGAATAAAATGTAGCACAGTTTTCACCTTCCTTCATTTTCATGATCCCTCAAAAGCCAGTTTCAATTTTCAAGAGCAACACTTGGTCGTCAACATCCCGTATTTCTAAGTTCTTTTTCTTTTGAATTGCTTATTGGTGTTTAGATTATTATAAGCATACATTTTCTGAGGAACTTTTTAAAACTTAGAGCTTTGTAAAAACTGTGTCACAGTCTGAGGCACTGGTTTGGATAAGAAAATTCTGTTTTAGAACCACAGTTTCGATTTGCAGCAGAGATGACTCAGCCCTTGATGGTGTATTGTGTATTGAATGCCCAGTGATTGAGCCTGCGGGCAGATGAGGTTGAGCAGAGAGGGTAGATTTTCTTATAGAAATATGGGTTTGTCTCCCTGTTCATTCCTGCAATCTGTTCAAGAAATAAGTACTTGTTATTCCTATCTTATCCACTAGACAAAATTTTTTGTCAGTCACAAGGAATTGAGTAAACATTAACCTTAGAATATCTGGAATACAGTTCATCTAGAGAAAATGGCATATTTTTAATTCTAGGCAAGTAGAAAAGAGTAATAATATCATTTATTTTCTATTATGTGTTTTACAGAGATGAAGTTGATTGATTTTTTCCAAAAATATCAAACCTATAGACATATTGAAAGAATAATACATTAACACCAACCTACCTTAGATTCACCATTTTTTAACATTTTGCCAAATTTGCATTTTCTTTCTTCCTCTTTCTGTCTACCTACTTCTTTATGCTGATTCCTCTGAAAGTTAGTTTCAGTCAAAATAGCACTTCAACTTAAATACTTCAGTATATATCTCCAAACAATAGGAATATTCTTCTACAAAGTAATAGTGTCCATCATAACATACCTAAGAAATGTGTCATCCAATATATAGTCCTCGATGCTTTGTTTTTCCTCAACCCGGGATCCACTCAAGAATTACACATTGAATTTAGTTACCATGCATCTTTAGACTCCTTTAATCAGAATGAGTTTTTAATTTGACAAAATGAGAATGTGTATTTCCAAAACTACCCAGTCTCTAGAGTAGCATCTACTAATACTGGTAGCAAATAATCATGACATTAATCTTTAAAATCTGGCTTTGTACATAACTAAAAGAAATTTTAAAAATCACTTCTCTAGAAAAATGTCCTCCAAATTCAAACCACCTCAGCTGCTGTTAGATAAAAGAGTAAGAGAAGCAAACTTGAAAGTAATCCAGACCTTAAACCATGCAAACTGTATACATAAAGGTAAGCACTTTGAATTGCTCCCAAAAATGAATTGGTGCTTGGCCCACTCTGTACAGATCAAAGGAAGTATGCTGGCGAACAGCATAGTCAGCCAACAAGAGTAAAGAATCATTTTGATAGTTACCTCACTATTTAAAAAGCCTGCTCTTCCTTCTCACTGAAATCCTCAATGTCAATTTGCATAAGAGTTTGAACACATTTTGAGAGCAGTTTTATGAATATTACTGATAAATACTGTTATATTAGATTTATGTTCATTCTCAGAATATTTTTCTTCTTCCTAGGAGTCATATTTTAAGAAAAACATACCTGTATTGGCAGTAAGCTTACCTCTTGTATTTGTTTTGAAAAAAGATCTTCATTTTATTAGAAATGTAGTGGTAAAAATGTATACAAGTGATCAATATTAAGATATTTTATAAATTGAATTTTATGTCTGATACACAGATGCATGCATAAAAGCACGCATCTTATCTTGGTACAATAAAATGTTAATAATTATTTTAACATTTGTGAACAAAAGTGTCATCTTCAATGCTTTTTTTATGGCTAAATACATGTATGGCAAATAAATGTAATACAAGTACTGAATTTATATTCCAAATCCTGGGTCACACACATAGGAGATAATGTTGGTTCACCTGGAATATAATTCTTCCTCAAAAGGAAAGGAATTACTGTGGTGAGAGAGAAGTAATGGGTATGTTGCTGTTTTTCATGTGAAACTCAGAAGTCAATCAGAGATAGACTGGATTGCAAATTTAAGGGTAAGAGAGAAAGGCAACAATGTATCCTGTTTGGGGGTTGCTATTGCCACCTAGTGTCTAACTTTATAATGGACCTGTTTCTGAACATGACAGCAGGCATCCAATCTGAAGCAGACTCGGAAAGCAAAAAGATAATTAGAACATTTTTTAATCAAAGAAATTCTTAGTCTCTTCTTTTTTGAGGTCAATCCACTGTCTTTATGTAAACTAGCTTATATATGAAAATATTCCGAAAGTTCACATATAAAAGAGTAATAGTCAAAGATAATGATTTGTGCATGTAAAAATAATTACGTTAACTGGTGTTCAAAATTAATTTTATTATTATTATGGATCAGTATAAATATTTAAAAGGTTAAGCCATGGTGAGACCAAAAATATTAATATCTGTTCAATTTACTTCATTGATTTTTACTTAATTACTATGGTTGTTATTTCACTTTTTGAATTTACTTCTGTAAAATAATCTATTTAGTTTAGATAACACGTTTTATGTGCCACAGGCTTTTTCCACTTGATAATTAGGTTCTAATTTTAGAAATCAAATACTTTACTGTATCAATGTGAAAACTACTTCAGTTTTTCCCCCTTAAATGCTCAGCATTTCATTGAAATAAGAATCCAATGGAATAGATTTAACTAGCTTCAACAGTGCAATGAAAACGTTCCACTGAAAAGTTACCTGGAGATATGCCCCAACGTAAGGTAACTGTAATCTACCGATCCAACTCAACACACGCTATTGTTTTTTTATCTTCAAATTGCCGCACCTTATGTTAATCATACTACACTCGAGCCCATACCCAAAAAGTGTGTGGTCTAGTAAAGGAAATAAAAGACACATCGATAACTACAGTATGAGGTAGAAGAGGAGAGTTGAGATATGCAAGTTAGAAACAATGGCGGAGAATTTCCAAGCATAGGAGAAATCAAAGAAGGTCCTACGGAGAAGGAGGCATGGTTTGGGGTATTGAAGCTTGTGTGCGACTGGATATGTAAAAGGAAGTCTATCCCAAAAGAGAAAGAAAGGTAGAGTCAGACTGTGAGGGCTTTAAATATAATACAGTATACTTAAATTGTACTCTGTGGGCAGTGAGGGACATGAGAGGTGTAAAGTGGTAGAGTAGTGGTATGACAGGTTTTGAGGTAGTTAATTTGGTGCTGAGGTACAGGATGAATTGCATAAGAAGAGCCATTGTTCAGGCAAACCAGGGAGAAATTCACTGGTGGTTGTTGTTGTTAGGTGCCTTCTAGTTGGTTCAGACTCAGAGCAACCCTATAAAAAATAGAACAAAACACTGCGCAGTCCTGCGCCATTCTCACAGTCGTTGCTATGTTCAAGCCCATTGTTGCAGCCTATGAGTCAATTCATCTTGTTGAGGGTCTTCCTCTTTGTTTGCTGACCCTCTACTTTACCAAGCATGATGTCCTTCTCCAGGGACTGGTCCCTCCTGGTAACGTGTCCAAAATACTTGAGAGGAAATCTTATCATCCTCACTTCCAAAGATCATTCTGGCTGTACTTCTTCCAAGACAGATTTGTTTGTTCTTCTGGCAGTCCATGGCCTATTCAAGATTTTTTCCCGAACACCACAGTTCAAAAGCATCAATTCTTCTTCCTTCTTTGGTCTTCCTCCTTTATTGTCCAGCTTTCACATGTATATGAGGTGATTGAAAACAGCATGGCTTGGGTCAGGCACACCTTACTCCTCGAAGTGACATCTTTGCTTTTTAACACTTTAAATAGGTCTTTTGCAGCAGATTTGCCCAATGCAATACATAGTTTGATTTCTTGACTGCTGCTTCTCTGGGAATGGATTGTGGATCCAACTAAAATGAAATCCTTGACAACGTCAATCTTTTCTCTGTTTATCATGATGTTTCTTATTGGTCCAGTTGTGAGGATATTTGAGGATTCTGTGGGCAAAATATTGAATGACGCAGGAAGCATCAAGAGAAGGTGGAAGAAATATACAGTCACTGTACTAAAAAGAATTGGTCGATGTTCAACCATATCAGGAGGTAGTACATGATCAAGAACTTATGGTATTGAAGGAAGAAGTCCAAGCTGCATTGAAGGCATTGGCAAAAAAAACAAGCCTCCAGGAATTGAGAGAATACCAACTGAAATGTTTCAATAAATGGATGCAACGCTGGAAGTGCTCACTCGTCTATGCCAAGAAATTTGGAATGCAGCTACCTGGCCAACCTACTGGAAGAGATCCACATTTGTGCCCATTCCAAAGAAAGGTGACCCAACAGAATACAGAAATTATCGAACAATATCATTAATATCTCACACAAGTAAAATTTTGCTGAAGAGAATTCAAAAACGGTTGTAGCAGTACATTAACAGGGAACTGCCAGAAATTGAAGCCAAGCTCAGAAGAGGACATGGAATGAGAGATATCATTGCTGATGTCAGACGGATCCTGGCTGAAAGCAGAGAATACCAGAAAGATGTTTACCTGTGTTTTATGGACTATGCAAAGGCATCTGACTGTGAATCATAACAAACTGTGGATAACATTTCTAAGAATAGGAATTCCAGAACACTTAATTGTGCTCTTGAAGAACCTATACATAGACCAAGAGGCAGTCATTCAAACAGAACAAGAGGCTACTGGGTGGTTTAAAATCAGGAAAGGTGTGTGTCAGTGTTGTATCCTTTCACCATACTTACTCAGTCTGTGTGCTGAGCAAATAATCCTAGAAGTTGAACTCTATGAAGAAGATGTCGGTATCATGATTGGAGGAAGACTCATTAACAACCTGCGATATACAGATGACACAACCTTGCTTGATGAAAGTGAAGAGGACTTGAAGCATTTACTGATGAAGATCAAACACTACAGCCTTCAGTATGGATGACACCTCAACATAAAAAACAAAATTCACTGGAGTGAGTGGAATATGTTACAACTTGGAAGCTGGGTTGTGGCTGAGGAAAGACTTCCTCAAATGAGATGTCCAAAGGGTAGAATTTTGGTACACATTACCTCTGAGTGTTACTAAGTAGATTGTATACTTGGGCAAGTCTTTTATCCTTTTTGACGTTTCGTCTTTTCAATTGTAAAGAGAGAAAGTTGGACAAAATGATTTTAAAGACTTAGGTCTCTTATTCTGATCTAATAATCATCCTAAAAAAATGAGTAGCTTATGCTTCTGTTGCTATTTCTAGTTGGAGAAGAAAACCTTGCTTATAATGTAATAGTTTCTTTATTAAATAATACAGACTCCTAAGTAGTACATTCTCTGGCAAATTGATGAATTGCCTTTCATTTATCTCTAGCGTTTTTGATATGTTAGGATTCACTAATATAAACAGTTTTTTTTAATTAAATTGAGGAAAAAGTAGGTACGCGGACATAATCTACTAATCCTAAGCAAATATTTGTGAAGGTGTATGCATGGGAATATCTCTAAGAAAGGATTTTTAACTTTCATTCGATACTCAAAAGGATTTTTGATCCTCAAAATATTCATAACCATGTTAACCAAGGTCATAAAACAATAGGTGTACTACTGTTTCATGAGAAACTATTTGTTCTGTAAACCTTCACCTGAAGTACAATAAAAAAAAAAAAATATATTCATAACCACTGTAGTAGGCCTGGCCCGAGCCTCCCAAAACATGACCTTCGTAGACAGAGACATCACTGCTCTTACACTTCAGTGGAGGCCTTGTCTTACTTCCCAATACCGTCTCAAAACAGCTATCCAGAAGAGTAGCTCTCAGATGAGGATCTGTTTGGGAATTGACCTTTTGATGTTTTCTTAAAAAACTAACCCTGGTGGCGTAATGGTTAAGAGCTATGGCTGCCAGCCAAAAAGTCAGCAGTTCAAATATACCAGGCGCTCTTTGGAAACCCTATGGGACAGTTCTTCTCTGTCTTATAGGGTCACTGTGAGTCGGAATCCACTCAGCGGCACGGGTTGTGGTTTGCTGTTATTGTATGTGGAAATTCAACGTGATTATGGAGTTGAAATTAAATTATATAAGGCATATCATTCCATATATATTTGTGGTATATAGGGGAAAGCAAGCTAAGTGGTGAGTGCAATTTATACATATACGATAATTTTCCTAAGAGCTGATGAAATAATGATACTTGGTAAATATCGGTGACTAGACAATAGTCAACAAATATTTATCAAGTTTCTATTGTGACTGAAGCGCTACATAAAATATTTTGTATTTATCAAATTTTTAAACTCCACAAGTTAGAGCATACTTTATATTATATGGAAGAAAGAAATTTCAGTTTTGGCAATAAGATTTTTTTCATCAGTTGGAATTTGCATCTTTTCATATAAATGTGAAATGTAGTCCTGACTCGCTTCATGAGCTGCTCTTAACGTGCTAATTTTCCTAATGTGGTGATTTAGTTGCTGAGCAGTGATTTTTTTTATAGCCCCTGAAAATTTTTCATCATTATTAATTTTTAAATAAATGAAACATCATTAGTGTGACAAGTGGGCTTGTCAGACCTGAATGCAAGACCACACAATTACACAGGATACAGAAGACTTTTTCTAACCGTGGAGACGAGAGGATTGTGTTTTGCTATTGAAGATCACTACTGTGGACACGGAGGCCCCTCTAAGAAATGGGAGGGTCCTTTGGTGGAACCCTTGGTGGAGCTTCCATGCCTCCTTTTTTCATTAAAACCAAAATCCAAACCAGTTGCCATCGATTTAACTCTGACTCATGTGTCGGAGTAGATCTGTGCTCCATAGGGTTTTCAATGGTGGATTTTTTTCAGGAGTAGATCACCAGGCCTTTCTTCTGAGGCGCCTCTGGGTAGACTCAGACCTCTAATCTTTGCTTGGTAGCCTAGTGCTTAATCATTTGTGCCTCCCAAGGACTCCTTTTTATAGTAAGAGCGCCCCAATTTTCCTTGGGAAATCATAGCTCGCCTACTCTCAATCTATGTGGTTCTGGTGGAGTTCAGTCCGCCACCGACTCCAAGAGAGACCAAGTCCTGGTGCATCAGAACAACGCGGAGTTGGTGTGAGTTCAGTTTGTGTCGTTTGCCACCAGAGGAGCCAGCCTGATACATTGTCCTAAGTTCATCTTTCTTCTGGGGTCATTTTACCACCTCTATTCTGACATTGGAGCCCTGGTGGCGCCGTGGTTAAGAGCTCAGCTGCTAACCAAAAGGTTGACAGTTCGAATCCACCAGCCACTCCTTGGAAACCTTATGGGGCAGTTCTACTCTGTCCTGTAGGGTCGCTATAAGTCGGAATCAACTCGACGGCAATTTTTTTTTTTTTTTTTAATTCTGACATTGAAAGTGCTTGGCTGCTAACTGAAAGGTTGGTGGTTCGAACCCACTAGCCACTCCGTGGGAGAAAGATGTGGCAGTCTGCCTCCATAAAGATTACAACCTTGGAAACCCTATGGGGCAGTTCTACTCTGTGCTGTAGCATCGCTATGAGTTGAGTTGACTCACCGGCAATGGGACTCTGACATTACCAGTTCTCCTGTTACCTACGTTGGTGCCACAGTGCACCATGTGCCTTGCCAGGTGGACTGTCACCATTTCCATTTGGTAAGAACAACATATATTTTCAGAACTGTAATGATAAGAATATTTATATAGGGCTTAATGGTTTACAAAATGCTTTAGCATTAGAAACCTCAGTGTTGGAACTTTGACCTCTTGTACATGCCAACCTTTTCTTATAACCAGCTCAAAATTATTGGAAAAAATTGAAAAGATCATGAAAAACTTAGAGGAATGTAGTGATCATGGATTAAAAACAGAAAAATAGCAATTGTGTTTAATATTTATGGAGAACTCACTGACCACCAAATTCTTTAGATTTATTATTTCATTTACACTTCAAGCATCTGTTCAAGCTCAATGTTATTAAATTGATTTTATAGATATGGGTTAGAGACGTTAAATAACTCAACCAAGGTCACACATCTTGTAAGTGGTGGTGTTGTGATTAAGATCCAGTTCTACCTGAGCTCAGGGTCAAATCATTGAATCACTATGTTCAACTGCTGCCCCAATCACAAAGTGAAGCACCTGTACTTCATGTAGCTCCTGGAGGAAACAGCAAGGACAGTCATTTCCAAAGTGGATAAATGTATGGGGACCCAATAGGACAGAGTAGAACTGCCCCATAGGATTTCCAAGGAGCAGCTGGTGGATTCAAACTGCTGACCTTTTGGTTAGCAGCTGAGCTTTTAACCACAGCGCCACCAGGGCTCCTGTTATCATAGTAGATACGTTTAATTAATACTGACTTTACCCCTTCCAATTTTCCTTCCAACAGCCAGGATGGAGGGTACCAAAAACTGACCTTAATTTTTCAAAAAAAGGAAAAGAAATTCAGCTGAAGAAAATGTAAATTTTGGGAAATGTGATCTATGATCCCGTGGATCAAGCCATCACAGTGAGAAATGAAATTGTTAAGCTGAAGTGATGGAACTTGAAGAGTCAGAAATGGATGGGAATGGAAACTAACCGGATCTATCTGTCAGCCTGCTCTCTGGTTCTCTACAGGCTGCTGGTGAGGATGTTGAAGGCACAGGTGAACCATGAATTCCACACAGACTACTCGCTCTCACATGTGGAAATAAAATTCCAAGAAGGAGGATACAAAGGATTGCTTTGATGCATTCAAGGGGATGTTAGCCAGGCACCCTAACTATAGAGAAGAAAGATGTTTAAGAATTGCATATCTGGCACAGTCTTAAGGATTCTTTTTGGAGATCAGTAGGTCACATGTTGGGAGGAAGAACATCAGAAACACATCCTCCTTCCAAGGAGACCCTGCTACTCTCTTGCTGTAAACAGTTTATTCTTTGACCCACCAAAGACCATGCTTAGTCTTAACTTTTAAAACAGGAACTCTGGTTTTTTTTTTAAAAAAAAAAAGAAATATGTAAAAACTGGCTGAAAACAATCTAATTTCAATTTTACTAACTGCAAAAAGTTCTATCATAATTACTGAGGAGTGTTTTCATCCATTCACTCTCTCATTAGGAAATAGTCACTGCCTGATCCATTACATTATCATTCTCAAGCAGGAAATTTATCATAATTTATTCTAGGATATTCTGGATTTATCCTGTTGATTACCACTGTGTAAACAATGTCTGCTGAGAGCTTGACATTGGGTTGGGTGATTGAGGGTTGGAACTCGCACTGATTTGGAGTTGCCGTTTACTCAAGAGCTTCATTTTAGCAAGTGGCTGTTATATCAGTACAAACTCCAGGGATGTCTAGCAAGGGGTTCAGTGGTAATGGAAAAAAAATGATGCTCTTCCTCTATGTAATGTTAATGGGCCACTTACTGAAATATATCTCTTTGGAGAGGCAAGTCCAAATAGCATAAGGTTAAAGAACATTAGAAAGTGGTTTCTGCATGTACAACGGCGTGGCTTTTCTCATTAAAAAAAAAAAGAAAAGAAAAATCTACACTGGAGGCATTTTGTAGAGGTCAGCATTGAAATGCCTTCTTAAGAAAAGTATCTCCAGTGACCACGTACAAAACGATGTAATAATTATTTTTCTCATAACTACAGTAAAGCTATTGAAATAGGGAGGACAAACATTTTTTAATTTGCTAGATTTCTATTACCAAGAAAACACTCAGGTTTCTTTTATATGGGCTGAAGATACTGAGTGTTTATTAAAATTAATGACATCTGACTATCCGTTTCCTTCAGATGTTGCTCATAATTAGTCTACCCATTTTCTTCTCAGTTTTTCTCTTGCTAGGTCTTCAGTGATGTGTTCATGGCCACCTAGTTAGTCTCTTCAAACTTTGGTATTGACAATGTCTTTATTTTTTTCTTCACACAATTTTATGTTAAATGTATTGTTTCCTATCAAACTTTCTTCACCATCTTCACTCCTTCAGAATGGATAAACATAATGGAAAATCTTATTGGAATAGTTGTTTCATCAAAAAAGTTATTTGCTTCTCTTTGCTCTTTGTTTTTTTTCCTCTAAAAGTCCTTCATTATAGGGGATATGAATTAAGAGCCACATAAAACAGTTGCCATTGAGTCAACCTTGACTCATGATGGAGTTGAACTGTGCTCCATAGGGTTTTCAATGGCTGATTTTTCAGAAGCAGATCACCAGGACTTTCTTCTGAGTAGCGTCTGGGTAAACTCAAACCTCTAACCTTTCAGTTAAGAGCTGAGAGTATTAACTGTTTGTCCCGCCCAGCGATTCCAAGATCCAGATAGAGAAGGCCAAAAGCACAGTAGTAGAGAGCTTGCCTTGGAAAAAGTACAGCCAGAATGCTCCTTAGAAGTGAGGATGGCGAGACTTAGTCTCATGTACTTTGGACATGTTATCAGGAGGGACCAGTCCCTGCAGAAGGACATCATGCTAGGTGTAGTAGAGGGTTAGTTAAAAAGAAGAAGATCCTCAGTGAAATGGAGTGGCACAGTGACTGCTACAATGGGCTCAGTCATAGCAATGATTGTGAGGATGGGTCAGGACCAGGCAGTGTTTCATTCTGCTATTTATAAGGTCACTATGAGGCATCTAACAACAACAGCAGAGAGCTACAGGTACCCTCTTGTGCAAGGAGGACAAAATGACCAAATCACCAGAGCTGCTATTACATGCTGAATTAAGAATCACTCTACAACTTCTGAGATGTTTCAGTCTTTCCACACTCCTCATGTATCTTTACCAAAAAATCATATTTTTTGAAACCTCAAAGAACTTCATGATCACTCTTTAGTCTCATTGAAAAATTAATCCTTGAGAAAGTTTATCTTCTTCCCTTATTCTAACCCCAACCCAGTTTCATCCTATTAGAAGAAAATACTTGTGTTCTATATGAGATGTTGTTGTTAGGTGCCGTTGAGTTGGTTCCAACTCATAGGGACCCTATGCACAACAGAACAAAACACTGCCCGGTCCTGCGCCATCCTCACAATAGTTATCATGCTTGATCCCATTGTTGCAGCCACTGTGTCACTTCATCTTGTTGAGGGTCTTCCTCTTTTTTGCTGGCCCTCTACCTTACCAAGCATGATGCCCTTCTCCAGGGACTGATCTCTCCTGATAACATGTCCAAAGTATGTGAAATATAGTCTTGCCATCCTTGCTTCTAAGGAGCATTCTGGTTGTACTTCTTCCAAGACAGATTTCTTCACTCTTCTGGCAGTCCATGGAATATTCAGTATTCTTCTTTAACACCACAATTCAAAGGTGTCAATTCTTCTTCAGTCTTCCTTATTCATCGTCCAGCTTCAGCATGCATATGAGGCAATTGAAAACAGCGTGGCTTGGGTCAGGTGTACCTTAGTCTTCAACATGACATTTTGCTTTTCATCACTTTAAAGGGGTCTTTTGCAGCGGATTTGCCCGATGCAACACGTCTTTTGATTTCTTGACTGCTGCTTCCATGGGTGTTGAGCTATTTGAGATGAGAAGGTATAAATCCACACTGCTTCACCTACACTCTGGGAAGAGCCTCACACTTGCTTATTGTAAAATCAGCAAGCATGGTATTATTGCTCTAACTATGAAACGCTAAAAATGAGTGAGCACCTGTATATGAAATATCTAGAATAGGCAAATGTATAGAGACCAGAGTTTATTTGTGGTTACCAGGCAAAGCTGGAAAGGCAGGAAGAATCATTGCTTAGTGGGTTTCCATTTATAGTGATGGGAAATTTGGCGACAGTTCTGGGTGATGGTTGTACGCATGATTAATGTAATTGCAGTCACTAAATTGTGCACACGAAAAACATTGAAGAAAAAGGAAAAAAATGTGTGAGGATTAAGAGTGAATTTATTTCCATTGTTAGTATTTAAGAATATATCTAATTCTTTGCTGAACATTTTATAGAAAATCATCCAGTGTTACATTTTCGGAGGAAAATTGTACTCAGTTCATTAAATGAGCTGAAATCAGGAAAGAACGAACAGAACACTAGTTTATTCTTCCTCAAAACTTCCCCTTTCAACACATCGTACTCTTACCTATTGAATGAATTTTTTTTTTTTTTGTAAATTTCAGCTGTTTAAAAGAGTAGCCATCTATAAGGAAAATCGCCCATTCTCTTCATGAGTCTGATAATGTTCCAAACCAAAAAGCCAAACCCACTGCCATCAAGTCGATTCTGACTAAAAGTGATCCCATAGAGTTTCCAAGGCTGTAAAATTTCTATGGAAGCAAACTGCCACATCTTTCTCCCCTGTAGCCCCTGGTGATTATGAACTGCCAACCTTTCATTTAGCAGTCAATCACTTTAACCACTGCACCCTACAGGGCAACAAATCATAATTAGTTGCTCAATTAATGTACTTGGAGAAAATATTAGTAATAGGGATATTGGACTTTAATTTTAATAATTTAAAATATTAAAATGTACTTATGGCATTTATAAATATTTCTTATTAAATCAACATCTAATACAGGTATGTTGTTGTTAGGTGCCTTCAAGTCAGTTCCTACTCGTAGCGACCTTGCAGACAACAGAGTGAAGCACTGCGCATCCTCACAATCATTGTGATGTTTGAGCCCACTGTTGCAGTCACTGTGTCAATCCATTTCCTTGAGGGTCTTCCTCCATTTTGCTGACCCTCCACTTTACCAAACATGATGTCCTTCTCCAGGGACTGGTCCCTCTTGATAACATGTTCAAAGTAAGTGAGAGGAAGTCTTGCCATCCTTGCTTCTAAGGAGCATTCTGGCTATACTTCTTCCACGAAGATTTGTTCACTCTTCTGGCAGTCCATGACATATTCAATATTCTTCACCAACAGCCGGGTTCAAAGGCATCAATTTCTTCTTCAGTCTTCCTTATTCGTTGTCCAGCTTTCACATACATATGAGGCAATTGAAAAGACCATGGCTTGGGTCAGGTCCACCTTAGTCCTCAAAGTGACATCTTTGCTTTCTAACACTTTAAAGAGGTTTTTGCAGCAGATTTGTCCAATGCAATACGTCAATTGATTTCTTAACAGCTGCTTCCATGGGTGTTGACTGTGGATCCAAGTAAAATGAAATCCTTTACAACATCAGACTTTTCTGTTTATCGTGATGTTTCTTATTGGTCCAGTTATGAGGATTTTTGTTTTCTTTATGTTGGTGTGTAATCCATACTAAAGGCTGTAGATGAAAGGATCTTCATCAATAAGTGCTTCAAGTCCTCTTCACTTTTAGCAAGCAAGACTGTGTCGTCTGCATATCGCAGGTTGTTAATGAGTCTTCCTCCAATCCTGATGCCCCGTTCTTCATATAGTCCAGCTTCTTGAATTATTTGCTCAGCATAAAGATTGAATAAGTATGGTGAAAGGATACAACTCTGAAGCACAACTTTCCTGACTTTAAACTATTCAGTATCCTCTTGTTCTGTTTGAACAACTGCCTCTTGGTCTAGGTACAGGTTCCTCATGAGCACAATTAAGTGTTCTGGAATTCCCATTCTTTACAATTTTATCCATAGTTTGCTACGATCCACACAGTTGAATGCCTTTGCATAGTCAGTAAAACACAGGTAAACATCTTTCTGGTATTACTGCTTTCAGCCAGGATCCATCTGACATCAGCAATGATAAAACTCATTTTAACTTTCAAAAATGGAGGGGAACTGTTCTCTACTTAAAAGGACAGAGACATACAATGCATAATCAAAAACAAAAACATCTATAAGAGAGAGACATTTAGGGAAAAAATTGGGAAAGTTAAACATAATCTTGGGAAAGGAGCTATCAGGAGAATGCAATGTCTTTGTAATTGAGGTGACAGAATAGACAGCTGTGTCCTGGAAGACTTTCCTCAAAGAGTTGAGGTTCTCTGCAGGGCTTTGTGGGTTGATGTCAGGAAGATTCCTAATGGATACTCTAAGGGTGCATCTTTCCTTGAGATGACAGTGCTCAGCCTGTAAAGACAACATCGGAGAATGTAGTCATGATATTCTACGTGAGAGTACACTGCAAGCTACTACAATCCAGCAGATCACACCACTGGTAAGCGGTGGTATTGAAACGTGAATCCTGGTGGTTGGACTCCAGATATATAAATAACAACCTGAGAGCTCAGAAATAGAACCACATGTACAGAATATGGTGATCTGCTTCCGTTAATATCGCAGCCAAGAAAACTCAGTAACAAGTGAGGCAGCCATGAGTCAGAACCTACTCAATGGCAAAGGGTTTGGTTTTTCTAATACATGGAGTGACAGCTTAGGACAGCTTTGCCATAAGAAATCGTTAGAACAATGATGCTGATGAGGCAATTTTCTTTCCAATGGAAAAAATAAAACTATCTCACACCCTGTACAAAAATAAATTCTTGATTCTGAGTACACAAATGTGAAAAACATACTTTAAAATATCCTAAGATAATATAAGAGAATATCTTTATGACACATCTAGATAGGATATAATTTCTTAAACCAAAAAAAAACCCAGAAAAAAAGGCAAAGATTGATTTTTATTTTATTTTTTTTAGATTTCTGTTAAAAAGTCTTGAAATCCATCATCCACCATCTTTGGAAAATCTTGCCCTAAACAACTGCCTACAATTAGGATTTTTTATTTTTCCAGAGACGTTCCTGATACTATACATATCATTCCAAGATAATACCTATTAAAATGTTGATGCTTTAGTTTCTGATAACATTCAGTGATTTAATGATACTAATAGCACTAGTGTCTTCCACAGAGTGCACACTTCACTCTGAAATACTGAAGATGAAACAGACGGGCAGGGAAGAAAGAAAGAAGGTGGGCGGAATCAAAACTATCAACTACTGATTTTATCTTTCTTTCATGTCTGTGTTGTCTCCTTGAGAGTTCCAGGGTGACATCACGCTTCACATACGTTCCTCCTTACTAGTGGGTGGGTTTATCTGTTTCTCAGTAATTCACTGGAATGCTGTGGTAATTCTGAGGGATGTCAGACCTATCAGTCAGAGCCGCCATGTGGGAGGTCTTAAAAGGGTCACGATATTGTGGTGGTACTATATATATATGTATATTTTGCGATTGTGTGTGTGTGTGTGTGATCCTTTGAAAAATTAGTCAAACTGTAGTCTGACCCCACAGTTTCTGTCTTGGTCTGTAACAACCAAACACGCTGTGCATCTCCGCTCCGTGAAACATCTTACTGTGTCCAAAGTCTTACAATAGGGAGCACGCGTAGGTGGAACAGTGGGTTTGGAGTTTGGGAGAACACACACACACACACACACACACACACACACACAACTAGAAGCACACCTCTATCTATACTAATCATTTTGTAGTTTTGTGTTTTAGTGTATTTGCAGTGTCTTCCCGAGCTACACAAATAGGAACTACATGACTGTTGCCTGTGCAGTGACTGACTTTCAGTGAATGACTTCCATCCAGCTGAGCTAGAGAAGATATTCCAACTGTAGATTTTTATCTCGTTACCAGTTGAGTTAACACAGAGAGCCTCGGAAGAGAAGCCTGGTGAACCACTTCTGAAAAATCAGTCATTGAAAACCCTATGGAGCCCGGTTCTGCTCTGATACACGTGGCATTGCTGTGAGTCAAAACTGACTCAGTGGTGAATGGTTTCTCAGTCAGTCTTTACAGTTCTGTATTCCACATCCAGTAGCAAAACTAGGAGTCCCAGCATGTGACAAGGACCTCAAGCAGCAGAACAATTCACTGGAACTTACAGAGTACTCGTTAGTCATAGTTCTCTTAAAAACCGAAAACAAACAAACAAAAAAACACTTGCCATTGAGTCCAACTCATAGTGACTCTATAGGACAGAGTAGAACTGTCCCATAAGGTTTCCAAGGCTGAAGTCTTTATGCAAGCAGACTGCCACATCTTCCTCCCGCGGAGCTGCTGGTGGGTTTGAACCATGCACCTTTTGGTTAACAGCCAAACACAACCTTCACGCCACCAGAGCTCCCTGTAAGAGTTCTCTAAGAAGTAAGATTCGAATGGCTTGGATCTTTTCCTTTTGTGCAGCCTTAAACCAAGGGAGAAAATGCAAAGAAAGGGACTAGAGAGAATCAACCAAAATCCTCCTTTATCGTTAACTTCAAACTAAGAAAAAAGGAAAGTTATATTTGTTGTAAAGACCCGAGTTTTGAAAAATAGCAGAGACAGAAAAATGATGCGTGAAGAAGTGGTTTTGAGAAGTGGGAGAAAGTGCTGACGAAAGCATCACAAACGGACTAGGGTAGGGTGGGGGCAGCAAAATCTAGTTATCTTCCAGGCCCATAGAATACCAAACAAGCAGAAATGGTTACATTAAGGAAAAGAGAGTGAAGGCATCAGATGGACACATTGTTCTAATTTAGTGGACATGACCTGTACAGGGCTGCTAGAAGTTCACAGTTTCTTCTGGGGCTATTATATAAACGCAGTGAGGTGCTCACAGATAGATCTGTCCCCAGTAACATATTTTAGTGTGTTCTTTTTCTCTTGCCCCTTCTTCAAGAGTGAAAGGATAAAAGAGATTTAGGAATCAATGCCCCCAAAACAGAAAGAGGGCTACTCTAAGGAAAAGGTTGGGGTTTCTTTGTGGACTACTGAGTTGTAAAGCTACCTTAAATATTTAAAGTAATTAAATTGCACAATTTTCAAGACAAAAAGCACTTGTTGACTTAAACTTTATGAGAAATTAATTTATTAGTCAAATAAAAATTATAATCAAAAGATAATGCACCAGACTGAGACCAGTACAGCTAGATGGTGCCCGGCTACCACCACTCACTGCTCTGAGTGGGATCACAACAGAGGGTTCTGGACAGAGCTGGAAAAGGATGTAGAACAAAATTCTAACACACAAAAAAGACCAGATTTACTGGCCTAAAGGAGACTGGAGAAACTCCGAGAGTATGGCCCCCAGACACCCTTTTAGCTCAGTGGTGAAGTCACTTCTGAGGTTCACCATTCAGCTGGGGATTGGACAGCCCCATAAAACAAAATGGGACTAAGGAGGCATAGCAGTCCCGGGACAAGGACTAGAAGGCAAAAGGGGACAGGAAAGCTGGTGATAGGGAACCCAAGGTTGAGTAAGGACAATGTTGACATGTAGTGGGGTTGTTAACCATTGTCATAGGGCAACATGTGTACTAACTGTTTAATGAGAAACTGTTTTGTTCTGTAAACCTTCATCTAAAGTGAGAAAAGCAGCACAACTGGAAGAAAGTAATTGGTGTCACTGAACTGTGCATGTAGAAATTTTTGAAATGGTGTATCTTTGGCTATGGATATTTTCACCAAAAAGAAAAGGTCGAGAAGGGAGACGGTTGACTTGTCGTGGGGTTGTTAACCAATGTCATAAAACAATATGTGTACTACTGTTTCATGAGAAACTATTTGGTCCGTAAACCTTCTTCTGAAGTACAAAAAAAGAAAAGAATGCATGGAATAGATTTCTAAAATTCTAAAATATTTTTATCATAGCATCATAGTAGAAATTGAACAATTCACTAGGCATCGACTGGAGTAGGCTGAAGTGTTTCCCTGGAAAGCAAAATTTCTTTGACGTTTTGTCTAAAAGTTCTTACGCAGATTCTACTCTAATTCATAATATGTCCATATTTACTTTGGTTTAAAATGTATTTTCCTAAAATCTTCCAGGAAAGTAGTCCCACTCTGAGAATGCCATGTAGTTTTGTGTACTACCTGCCATGTTGTGACATATCCTCCTTTATTACTGATATTTTAGGTCAATAATAATATTGAAGGACTTGTGTATTCTTGAACATTCCCTATGGATCCCTAAAATGATTCATGTTCATACAGTGCAACTCAAAAATCTAAAGGAAGAAGATTCTAACATCATTGTCACCTTTTAGCCCCTGGCCCCTGCTTCCTACTCTTTTCCATCCAATTCCTGGCTTTCTTTCTCAAGGAAAAAAATTACTGCCTCGAAAGGGCCACATAAACCAGAGACTTCATCAGCCTGAGACCAGAAGAACTAGATGGTGCCCAGCTACCACCAATGACCGCCCTGACAGGGAACACAAC
>NW_004444161.1:2472739-2554385 GCF_000243295.1 Trichechus manatus latirostris
AGACCAGAAGAACTAGATGGTGCCCAGCTACCACCAATGACCGCCCTGACAGGGAACACAACAGAGAGTCCCTGATGGAGCAGCAGAAGGATGGGGTGCAGAACTCAAATTCTAGTAAGAAGACCAGACTTAATAGTCTGACTGAGACTTGAAGAACCCCGGAAAGCATGGCCCCTGGATTCTTTATCAGCCCAGAAACAAAACAATTTCCGAGGCCAACTCTTCAGACAGGGATTGGACTGGACTGTGGGACGTAAAATGATACTCGTGAGGAGTGTGTCTCTTAGCTCAAGTCAATACAAGAGACTAAATGAGCAGTTTCTGTCTGGAGGTAAGATGGGAAGGCAGAGAGGGTTAGGAGCTTGTTGAATGGACATGGGGAATCAGGGGTGGAAAGGAGGTGTGTGCTGTCGCAGTATGGGGAGAGCAATTAGGGTCACAGAACACTGTATGTATAAATTTTTGTATTGGAGACTAACTTGAAATGTAAACTTCATTTAAAGTACAACAATAAAAAGAAATTTTTTTAAAAAATGCTTCATCCTATAACAATAATAAAAACATAAATTAGTGTTTTCTGCATATACGAACAAATATCAAGAACACCTTGCTACGTTTATTAGAGATGTAATATGCACGTGTGTTTACGTGTACATGTCTCCAGAATTTATATAAATTGAACCTTAGACAACCAAACCATGCACAAAGAATTACAGAATGAATAACAACAAATATTTTCAACTCTGATGTAATGTCTTTCTCATCTAAATACTACAGCGCAATGAGATATGTATCAAAAAGACTCTTCTTAATGCCTTTTTTAAGTCACTACCTATCTTTTACCCAAACACTATGTTCCTGTCATTCCTAAAAATATAGCTACTCATTATCATATTTATAAGTTCTTCCACAAAGAAATAAAAATCTACATAAAATAAGTCAGGCTTTGGGAAAGAAACAGAGTGTCTATTCAGAAATCACAATATTATGCCTACCACTCTGGTAGCTGAATTTAATTACACAATAATTTTAAAGAGCAAATTTATGTTGACAGTCCATGCATCATTTTGTCCAAGGAAAGATAAGTCGTACAAATTGTTCATGTAAACAACATAAGCGGGTCCACGTTATTAAAGTTTTAGAGTTATGATATTCAGTACATTATCAGAACCTGAGATGTTGCCTTTTCACTACGTTTGACAACTACTGTGTTAATAATCAATTAGCATTCAGTGGACGCTAATTTAACAACTATTGTTAATAACAAATTGTCATCCAATAGTCTTATATATATTTATCCATTAAAAATGTACCGGGATGGAAACGGGGAGAGTGATGACAATGTGCGAATTGCAAACAAAGCCACGAAACAATTTGTGTATAAAATTTTGTATGAAAAACGAATTTGCTCTGTATACTTTCACCTAAAGCACAATTTTTAAAAAAGAGGAAAAAAATGTACCTATTTATTATCAAACTAAAGGATATTAACGTATGTTGATGTAGACAAACATCTCATTATAAAATGCTACCAATTTGTGTTTTATGAATGTGTATAAAGAAAGCAATGCCAGGGTAAGTAAAATTGTTTACGTATCTCCTGATAAGAAATCCATTATTTCTTTAATCTTGAACAACAGCCAAAAAACAATAGGCTCGCCTTAAAGGACAACCTACATATAACTTGAGGAACCGACTTACTTTTTTAAAAGCATGAAAACTAGTATTAGTCACATCAGTATAACAGGATGTTTTCAGTGAGTATCAAAATATGGACTACAAGTAAATTATCCATTGACTGCCCAAAAATGGCTTTGATTTTTTTTTTATTGTGTTCAATTTTTGGAGCCCTGGTGGTGCAATGGTTAAGCATTCAGCTGTTAACCAAAATGTTGGCAGTTCAAATCCACCAGCCATTCCTTGAAAACCCTATGAGGCAGTTCTACTCTATCCTATAGGGTCGCTATGAGTTGGAATCGACTCAATGGCAATGGGTTTGGTTTGGTTTAGTTCAATTTTTTTGACCAAGACTCTACTGAGCGGTGAAATGATCATCAACTGAAGTATATATTCAAGTACTAGACACAAGGTTTAGCAGAAACTATTCTCAACGAATATGATATGTGTGAATACAAAAATTAGACAGTCACCTAGTACTTTGGGCTAAAACATCCAATGGAAACCTCTTTAAATGCTGGTGGAAACCTAGAATTTGGGAGGTTTCTTTTTTGTTTGGGGAGGGGGCCAGAATGGGATAAGGAAAGTGATGTTCAAAGTCCCCAATTTATACTTGGTAGAAAAGTAATGTGTGCATGAATAAAAACTTGAAAAGAAAGCAATTGTTTGAACTCAAAGCATTATTTTTTCTTAAATGGTTTTCACTTAAATGTTAAAATTTTCCTCTTCTGAGAAGCCAAATGAGAGCAAGTACAGCTGTTTTTTTTCTTTGAACATGAGAACTGCTTTTATAGTAGTTATAAGTTTGATTATATCCAGGGACAGACTCTCCCTAGGAAAGATTCATCAACCCAGTCAGCGTCAAGTATACATATTCACAAATGGTTGTTAAAACAGCTGTTTATCAATAATATCAAGTCATGGCTGCTCTGTCCCTTGTGATGGGAGAAGCAGGGTCGAGGTTTTAAAGGATTCATTTCTTTCCCTCCATACTTTGCAGAGTTTGCTCGTGGGCTCCTTTATTTTGCTCATCAAGAGAGAACTGAGGAAGATACAGACACCACATAGATTCCATTGGAAATGGTCGGTCCTTGCTAGAGGAAGAGAATAGGCCAACAGGATCAGCGAGAGGGGTGGGAAAAAGTAACAAAAATAGTATGGGCCATGGCGGGATGGGGGTTTGGGAGAATTTGCAGTAGAAGAGGAGAAAGAAGATGGAGGGAAACCACCTTGCATAAGGGAGAAGAGTTTAAAATATGTTGCTGTGGGTTCCTCAAAAAGTTAGACAGGCAACTACCTTAAATGACCCAGCAATTCCACTCCTAGGAAATGACCCAGAAATTCCACTCCTAGGTAAATACCCGAGAGAGGAAAGCAGCAACTTAAACAGATACATGTATGACGAATGATCATTGCAGCACTATTCACAATTGCCAAAAGATGGGCCAACCTAAATGTCCATCAACAGATGAGTGGATAAACAAAATGTGGTATATAAGTACAGTGAAATATGACTTTGTCATAAAGAGAAATGAAGTCCTGATGCATGGTACGCCATGGATGAACCTTGAAAACGTCATGCTGAGGGAAACAAGTCAATCACCAAAGAACAAATACTGTCTGATCGCACTCATAGGAAATGCCTAGAACAGGCAAATGTATAGAGAACAAGGTTTACTAGTGGTTACCAGGGGTGAGAGGGAGGGGGAAAGGGAGAATCACTGTTTGGGAAGCATTGAGTTTCTGTTTATGGTGATGAAAAATTTGGCAATGGATATTGGTGATGGTTACATCACATGATGGATGTCCCTGGTGCCACAGAATTGTACACATGAAAAAATGTTGAATTGGCAAATGTGTTCTCTATTTTCAAGCAATAAAAAAGAACTATGAGAAGTTGTCTGACCTTCCTAGTAATCAATGAAAAAAAATAAGTTGCTATGTTTTATACGTGGAACCCACTTTGGTAATTTTTTGAGAGGTTCAACTTTTCACATTTTCTGCCTGCTGGCCTGTGAGTTCCCTGGCTGGGACAACCTGCAGAGAGTGTCCCCAGGTTACACTTACTTGACAGTCCCGTCAGCAGTGTCTCTTGTCTCCTCCAAAGTAGCTGAGCCTTCTCCTCTCCCCTATTTTGTGTCCTACTTAAAAGCCACTCTCCCTTGCTCCACACTTTTCAGCCTTACCCTTTCTGCTTCTCTCCTCAACTACCCAAAACAGCCACGTACTCATGTTTGGCACAGTGGGTTCACACAGATTATCCAGACATCTGAGCTCAACTGAGGGCCAGTTAGGAAAAAATGCGGAGAGTGATCTAGGAGTGTGCAGCTTCCAGGCAAGGACAGGTGGAATTGCCAGTCAGAAGAATTCATTCAGGAAACTCAGCCCTGGGCCAGAGGAGGGAGATGGGCTAGAAGGTGCTTGAGAGATTGATGTGTGTTTCAGTTTGGGGGTGAGAACAAAACGAATCAAAAGTTTCATTAATTGAGCAATTCCTTTGTGCCAGACACTTTACTAAACTAAATGCTCTACGTGTTTTGTAGCATTTTATGGTCTTAGTGACCCTGTTGTTGTTAGGTGCAGTCAGTTTGATTCTGACTCATGGCAACCCCGTGTATGCAGAGTAGAACTGCTCCATAGGGTTTTCAAGGCTATGACCTTTCAGAAGCTGATCACCAGGCTTGTCTTCTGAGGCTGTACTGGCTAGATTCGAACCACCAACCTTTCAGCTAGTAGAAGAGTGCTTAACTGCACCATCCAGGGACTCCTTTAGTGACCCTACTGGATAGGTTTTAGTATTATTCTCAATTTACTGATGGGGAGCTGAGGTTCAGAGAGTTTAGATAACTTGCCCAAAGTCTCATAACCAAAAAAAGCCCAAACCAGTTGCTGTCAAGTTGATTCCGACTCATAGCGACCCTATAGAACAAAGTAGAACTGCCCCACAGGGTTTCCAAGAAGCGACTGGTGGATTTGAACTGCCGACCTTTTGGTTGGCATCCAAGCTCTTAACCACTGAGCCACCAGGGCCTCATTCAAAGTCTTATAGGAGTGATCAAACCACTTATCAATCCTGCTCTGCCTTCCTCCAGATCCTGGGCCCTTTGTCATTATACTTAGAACCCCAAGGTTCTAAGACCATGAATTAAGGATAGTGAATTTCCTGACTAATAAAGATGAGGATGGAGAGCAAAGATAGGGAGCAGGGGAAACGGGAAAAAGAGGCGTAGGACAGGGCACTGAAGACCTACCTGACCATCTATAAATTGATTGAGTTAACTTTAATCAAACCACACTCCTTCCTATCTTCCCATTCTCCCCCCAGATACAGGACTCAGGTCTGATTCTACACGTGTGTAAACATCCTTTCTTGATTCTCAGCTATGAAATGATCCCCTTTCTCACAATCCTAGCTGGCCTATATCCATCTGACTTTGTATTCAACAGGTCCTAGGAATATTCCTGAGAAGCCCTGGTGGTGCAGCAATTAAAGTGCTCAGTTGCCAACCGAAAGGTCTGCAGTTTGAACCCGCTAGCCACTCCATGGGAGAAAAGACCTGGTAATCTGCTCCTGTAAACATTACAACCTTGGAAACCCCATGGGGCCGTTCTATGCTGTCCCGTACAGTTTCTGTGAGTTAGAATCAACTGGATGGCAACAAGTTTGGTTGTTTGGTTAGGAATATTTCTGAGGAGTCCTGGTGGCACAATGGTAACATGTTCAGCTACTAACTGAAAGGTCAGTGGTTCAAACCCACCCAGCGGCTCTGCAGAGAAAGACCTGGCCTAGGAAAAAGAAAGATCTGCTTCGGTAAAATTTATAGCCAAGCAAACCGTATGAGGCAATTCTACTCTGTCGCATGGGGTCACTATGAGTCAGAATCTACTTGATGACACCCACCAACATGGGTGCCTTCATCTGTAGGACAACTTCCAGCCCTCAGCTTACACTAATGTGTTTGCTCACCTGCTGATTCAGTCACCTTCCGATAGCTATATATATCTGAGGGTAATAGGTACTTTCCATGAGAGAAAGTACGCCTTAAAAAACATCTTCGTGAGATAAACTCTGGAATTTGCATAAGAGTCGTGCATAGCACGGCATTTCATATCCCAAGAAACTCTTCAACAAACTTAAATGTTTGCCGTCATGGCTTAAAATAGACAATCAGAAAAAAGTTGAGATAAGAGCACACTGGCAGTAGCCCAACGCCTCGTAACATTCTCCAGTTGTGATGATTTTAGACTTAACTGTTCAATAGCTCCTTTTGCTTTGCTCTAATTCCTGCAAACCCATGTTGATTAAATACATTTTCTGTGTATGTGAGGAGGATTTTGCAAGATGTTTATGAATTCAGAGACTTTCCTGTGGACTAAAAGCTCCTGCCCTAGATACACCACTTTCGGGATTCATAAATCAAAGGGCTGAACCCTGCCTACATCTTCCAGATGCGGCTACAAATATTTTCAGCTGGCATAACAGCAAAAATGAAGAAGGGACTTGAAGTTACTCACATCCAGGCGTGAAATGATTTCCTTAATGCAATTGTGCAACAAGACTTTGAAATCTGTTTAAAAACTAGAATTTTTTTAAAAACTAGAAAATCTCTCATTCTGAGTTCCTGCTTGTATAATATAATTTGAAGCCATAACGGCTGTGCAGTTAAACAAATAAAGGAAACATTAGCTTCATACAGGGTTTTTTTTTTTGCAAATTGAGAGTTAAGAATTTTATTTTTCAACATCACTATTCTTCTTTATCAGTATAAACTAATCTGTTAATAAGTAAATCTGTTCATCTTTATATAAAAGAGATATTATGTAAGTGCTTTTCAACCACATCACTCTGTTGATGTTCAAATTTTTAAAAGAACGTTATTTGGAATATTTATCAGCCAGATTCTTAGTGTGCTAGTCTTTGCAAAGTACCACTGGGATTATAATGTTTTTCTACTCTGATGATTAAAACTTTGCCACCATAAAGAAATGTATGTCAATTGTGCTGATTGGAGTCTTGAATGAATTTCGTAACTTTAACATCAGTTCTAACATATTGACAATGTATCGCCTGTGTACTAAAAAACTCCCATCACAACTATTAATACACTATGATTCCTTTAGCCCTCAACAAGTACTGCTGTTATTGTCATTCTTAGTAAAAGGTTCCAAACAGATTTTACATTCCAAATGGGTTAGTTTTATGCCGTCACAGTATGATGTCCAGCCGTTAATCAGGATAAATATAACATTCTATAGATTGATTAACCACAGTCATTAGAAAATTACATCTTTATAGGGAATGGTAAATACCACTAATTTCGTCCTAACTTTTTACTCCTAATAGTACCCATGGCATAGTGGTTAAGTTCTAAGCTGGCAACCGAAAGAAAAAAAAGTTAAGCAGTTTGAATACACCAGGCGCTCCTTGGAGATTCTATGGGGCAGTTCTGCTCTGTCCTGTAGGGTTGCTATGAGTTGGAATCGACTCCACGGCAACGGGTTTGGGTTTTTTGTTTGTTTGTTTGTTTGTTTATTACCCATTTATACCATTTGGCATAGTGTTATTTTAGTACATCTATTTTTTTTTTTGAAGTATCATCTCACTCGTATTTATTACATAGAAAACTTTTCAATATTTGGAGGAATTTCCAGGTTGATGATAAAAAGATATTCAAACAAGGGAGACTATTTCCAGCAGAACAGCTTGTATGGGACGAAACTGGCTTTGAACTTCAAGCTAAAGTGAAATATGTCAAGGGCAGGTCCATTAAGTTCAGTGCCCTTCTACCGTTCTTTGATTTTCTGTGTTGATTTAGCGTTAACTTCATAGTTCTCTTCCCCCTCTTTGCGAAAGGTATGCTGATGCAAACATATTTCGAGTTTAGATATGGGGCTGGTGTAAGTTCTAACCCCATGGTCAAGAGCGTGCAAATATAACTCTTCATTGTACAAATCAAGGTCTCATTTTATCTGATGAAGAAAATGTAATCTAGTAGTCACTCCTAGGTCAATACGTGATTTTTTTTTTCCAGTCATTTCAGGTTTAAATATGAACTAATTCAGAATAGACTCCACTCCTCTTTTTCCTCCTGAGATTGGTGCCACACCCTGGGTGGCTTACGTCAATGCCATCCCCGTGCTGGTGAGGTGTCATCGTATGAGAGCCCTCTGTTCTCTGTGGGCATCTTCTGAGGGGCCGTTTGTCCCATCTGATCCCCTAGATCTGCTAAGATGTAAATGTGATTCATACAGTTCCCAGCAAGACAGCGCTTCCAAGTCCTCAGATGACTTGTCCTTCATCGGCAGAAAAAATCCTCACAGTTGCGGTCTCTCTTCTTCTCCCTCCAGCACCCCATTTTGATGCCTTAATCAAGGGCGGATGCTATGCCTTGTTACTCTGGAGTTGTGAGAAATTGAGGAGACAACGACACCCTCTCACGCCTAATTCCCTAAATCACAGAAAAGGTGCGGGGCCTTCTCAGTGAGGCTCCCTGTCTTCGTGGCTTTTACCTGGAAAGTAGGAGACACGACCTCTCTGCTCTTAAGTCCTTAAATCTTAAAGAGGTCCTCTCACATTCTGCCCTGGACTCACTGCAGGGGCCAAGCATCGGGGAGAGTGTCACAGGGCCCAAAATCCCCGCACTGCATTTAATGTTCTAAGTTCCTCTCTGAAGTCTCCTCGCTGTCTCCCAACCCTGACGCTGCCCAAGGGGCAGAAAAACTTGCTTCAAAGCTTCTCTTTTAAAAACCCAAACTTAAGCTTTCAAATGTTCATCAGACAGTGTGTCTTAGGCTTCAAGAATCTCTTTCAAAATTCACAAAGGTAGTGAATTCCTTACTTGTGGAGGGTGGGGAGGGGCAGCCAAGACATAATTAATGAACATAAAAAGAGCAGGTTGAGTAGACATGTAACATGTGTGTATTTAAAGTGTTGAAAGATGTGACAGTTTTCCTCCATGGGCAGCTCTCTGGTTGCGCTTACTTTCTTAATTATGACTTCTTAACATTATTGCAGGTAAGTATGTCTATTTTTATCATAATGTGCTAGATATCTCAATAGCGGTTTGCTCAAGATATAAAAATATCTCTGCATGTTCAAAATAATTCAAATTATCAGGCCAAATTTTATTCCCACAGAAAGACTTTACTAAAAAAAAAAAAACCTTTAAAAAGCTAAATTTACATCCTATAATGTATAGTCAGAATAGAACATGCAGATTGTATTTCAGCTATATCTAATGTCTTATTTTGCTTCTCCCCCAATTGCCAATGTTGTCTACAAAGGACAAATAAGCCACTAAATTGCTTTAAAAGTTAATTGAAAATCTAATTAAACCAAATTCAAGTCAAAATCAACCCTTCTTTCAATGAAGGCTAGTTCACTGAAACCTCAAGTATATAAATATATATGTATATCTATATATATGTATAGGTTTTATACAGAATCAGGTGTCTTCTTTAATAAGGTATGTTGACTTGATATCAGGGAATAGGATAAAATTTTAGAAACATATAATATACCAAGTTCTAAGTCTTCCCCAGCAGTCTCATCATTAGATGCTGCCCGGTAGATCTTTCATTAGTCAAACTGTCTTACATTTTAAAAATGGGATGGGGGTACAAAGACAGTGGGGTGTAAAGAGAAAGAAATTAGAAAGGAAGTGACAAATATTGGTATATATTGGATGGTCTAAATGCATTTCCATACGTTGCTTTCATTTTTGAAGTCCACCGCACCTCTTCTACATCCGACCACAGGTATCTTCTTCTTTGAAAGACGAGGAGGCAAGGAGGGTCTAGGATTCCAGAAAGGGATTTTCCAAACAGCTGACAAACCAGCAACCAAGCCAGAGAAGAAAAGATGATACCAGTGCTGATCACAGTGGAACATTAAATGTTTACCAAAAATGCAATTGCTTACTTGCAGGTATGTTAACCATCTCAGTGTTAAGAAATATTCCAGAGCAGATACAACTTACTATGTCAATAAGGAAACCTCCATAGAAAGTCCAGCTTAATTCTCATTTAACATGTAAAAGGTAGACAGAAATTGATCCTGTATTTAAACATGCCCAAAAAAATGTTTTTAAATCCTCCAAATAATTTAGTTATTATGTTTGTTATGGATTACTAATCCTCCTATAATTATTTTCGACAGTAATAGCAGAGACAGCTTGATCTCTTTATAGTTCTTTAAGGTCCCTCTACTATATTCAGGCAATAAATATGCATTGGTTACCTACAAAAATGATAACAGTCTATAGGAGGATATAAAAATATAGAACCATGAAAAAACATGTAAAGAAAATAAGATATGAATGACCATCATGAGAAAGAAACAGAATAAAAAAGGACAGTAAAGACAATGTTTTCCATGAGGTCTAAAAAATGAAAGATCGTTTTTGCCTGGAGGACCTCATGATCAATGATTTCACAACGTAAGTACCAGTTCAGCCACGGCTCCAGGATGGTCAGGATGTGATCAAATGGATTGAAGTAGGGCACTTCCAGCACAGAGAACTAAAAAGGAAGAGGAACGAATGTGAAGTTTTCCGGCTAGAAAACACAAAATGCCTTAAAACACAAAGTGCTGGAATATTGACTAATCCTACAAATAATTGAGGCAAGGGAGATCTTCTTTTAAAATACAGATTAAATACGTGAGCACCCAGCATCAATCATTGAAAAGAAAATCTAATAAAATACAAACTTTTTCTAAGTTTCTGGTTTTAATACCAAACATGAGAAGGAATTAATGTTAATTTAATATGAAGACAGTAAACTGGACTAGGATCAGGAGACTCAATTCTCGTATGAATCCTGCCATCCGTTTGCTGAGTGGCTAGAGGTAGCTACATGACTTTCTGGGTCTCTTCTACATGTTGGAGATAATAAAACCTGCTCCATCAACTTCCCAGGATTACTGGGGAAACTAAATACAGCAAAATTAGCATTCAAAATAAAATAAAACACACTTAAAAATGTATTACTCAGTAACAAGGTTGTGTATGAACATACACTATGCATCCTATTGAGAAATGAGGCTTCCATTCCACACTTTTCATACACACATAGACAGGCATTTGCTCTTTCTTTCTTTCTTTCTTTCTTTCTTTCTTTCTTTCTCTCTCTATATATGTATACGTACATGTGTATATATTTATACATATGTATATACACATACACATATACATATGTATCTATATATATCCATGCATACACACACATACATACATGTATATATATAACTGTGTTGTTGTTAGCTGCCATTGAACTGGCCAGGGACTCATGGAGAACCCACACACAACGGAACAAAGCACTGCCTCATCCTACGCCATCCCCATGGTGGATTTGAACTGCTGACCTTTTGGTTAGTAGCTGAGCTCTTAACCACTACGCCGTATATGGAGCCCTGGTGGAGCAGTAGTTAAGAGCTATGGCTGCTAACCAAAAGGTCAGCAGTTCAAATTCACCAGTCGCTCCTTGGAAACTCTATGGAGCAGTTCTACTGTGTCGTATAGGGTCGCTATGAGTTAAAATTGACTCAACAGCAATGGGTATATATACATATGTGTATGTGTATATGTATATGTGTATGTATATCTATATAAATGTGCATATGTATATACACACACACACACACATATAGATATACATACGTATGTTGTTGTTGTGTGCCATGGAGTCGATTTCAACTCATAGCAACCCTACAGGACAGAGTAGAACTGCCCATAGGGTTTCCTAGGCTGTAATCTCTACGGGAGCAGATTGCCAGATATCTTCTCGCACAGAGCCACTGGTGGGTTAGAATCGCTGACCTTTCAGCCAGCAGCTGAGCACTTAACCACTGCGCACATATGTGTATATATATATATATATATACACACACATATATATTTATATGAAATATTGTACTATTCTACTAAATCAATGGCACACGTTTCCTATTAAATAATGACTTTATGTATGATTATGGGTATAACAACGATTTTGTAGCCATACTTCAATTAGATGAGCTTTTGAGAGAAAAAAAATAGATCCTCATCCTTTGCATCCTCATTCACATATCCTAGGCTTCAGTACTAGATCATGTGATCTCTGTGACACCAATTTTCTTCCTCGGAACCACCACCTTCCCTAGCATCTCTAGATGACACCACCACAGACAGGCTCGTCACCAGCTGTACGGCTGTGACACGGAAAATGTGCAGCCTAGTGTGCTCGCCACATCCGCGGGGCCTCTCCCATATTTTGCCAAGCTTTCATCTCTAAAGTGCAAAGATAATTATTTCCAGAAGCCACTGGAAGAAGCATGTCCATTGAAGAACACAAGGCGTTAGCAATTTGCTTGGTTTTCAGACAGTGAGAAAAAGTGAAAATTTCCAAAGGGAAGGATTTGTGAGGTTCTACAGGAAGTGTGTGTTGTACAGTTTACTTTTTGTCTTTGAGAATGGGGGAATCAACTATACGTGAGAACATCCCACGAGGGCAGGGGAAAGAGCGCTGTGCAGTGGTCGTCCAATGGTTTGGAGAGCTCCATGAACACGCAAAGAAGGGAAAATAAAACCTGCCCTCCAAATCTGAAAATCCTCTGGCGGTGACTAGGTTCGAGCTCTCCCTTAGGGCTGCTCACAAGCTTGCTTTGGACAAGAAAGGGTGAACTTCAACGAATATTTCATTAATTGAAACATTTCTGTTGAAAACGTTATGATCTCATTATCATTCCGCTAAAACACATCATGTGATTATTGGATTTTCCCATATTAATTAAGGGGGAAAAAGTTCTTAATTGGCTTAAAATTCTGTAGGTGCTTTTAATTTTATTGTTTTTGTTGTTAGACGGTTGCCATGGAGTCAGCTTCCACTCATGGCAACCGTGTGTGTAACAAAACGAAAAGTTGCCCAATCCTATGCCATCTTCACAGTCAGTGGTATGTTTGCATCCATTGCTGCTGCTATTGAGTCAGTCCATCTCATTGGGGATTTCCTTCATTTTCACTGACCCTCTACTTTACCAAATATGATGTCTTTTTCTAGAAATTGATCTTTTCTGATGACATGTCCAAAGCTGTAGTCTTGCCATCCTCGCTTCTAAGGAGCATTCTGGAGCAATTTTGTTCCTAGGGTGTTGTAACGTTCAGCTATTGCATAATTCTTTTCACCTATTCTAGCTGATTGGGCTATGACAAAATAAAAAAAAAATTACTAGTAGGTCATTTATCTGTTTGTAACCTGACTTGTAAAAAATTAAGAAGAAAGAATAGAAGAAATGCTGTCAACTCTAAACATTTGGGAAAGGATAAAAGCTGAATGATCAGTTAAGGTAACTACGATTAATAAAGTTGTTTTGGGACTAAGGTGATAATACAACTTTCTGGAACAGAATATTCTCAATATATAATGGCTGATTTGATGTTATATGAATCTAAATAATAGCCGTAGCTGTGAGCTCTTTAAGTAATGATTTGCGTGACCAGACAAACTTGTAATAGTGTAGGATGGATTGTTTGATTTATTGCTATATTATATATGTTGTATAGATACATATATGCATGCATCCAGTGGCATTCTCTTATAAAACAGACACTATTATAATAATGAAAAAACTATATCCTTGTTATGGATTGAATTGTGTCCCCCAAAAATATGTGCTGTAAATGGGTTATAATCCCATCTGGGAATGGATTGTCTCTGTTGTATTAATGAGGCATGGTTAGTGTAAGCTGTATCTTGAGTCAATCTCTTTTGAGATATAAAAGAGATGTAACGAAAGCTAGCAAGCAGAGCTGGGGGAAGAAAGATGCCAAGCCACATGAAGATTGCATAGGATCAGAAACTCAGAAGAGACGAGGACCTTCCCCCAGAGCCAACAGAGAAAGAAAGCCTTCCCCTGGAGCTGGCACCCTGAATTCGAACTTCTAGCCTCCTAAATTGTGAGAAAATAAATTTCCGTTTGTTAAAGCACCCACTTGTGGTATCTATTATAGCAGCACTAGATGACTAAGACAACCCTATTAAGCTAAAACACAAAATTAATTGATAAACAGCAGGGATATATGCGGTTGTTAATCTGTTCAAAACATAACTTGTAAACGAGCCATTCATTTTGAACTGACATTACTTGCATCAATGTTTATTTCAGCTCTCTCCTGTTGTTCAAGCATTTCTTTGTGATGATTATCATTACAGTAATTAATTTACTGAGCGCCTACTATGTGCCAAACACTGTGTTAAGAGCTTTATTTACATTTAAATGTTTTATAGAAATTTTCAAAAATATATGAAAATAGAATAATATTATAAACTCCTACGTACTCATCATCCGTCCTCTACAACTATCAACTCAAGGTCTGCTAGTCATTTTTATAGCCTCACCCATTTCCTCTTTTCTGTGTTATTTGAAAGCAAATCCTGAACTTCAGGTTATGTCACTCATAAATATTTCAATATAGAATGTCTACAACATAGAAGCTCTTTTTTTTAAAAAAAAAAAAAAAAAGCATTATTTTATACAATATTCAAAACAACCTCATGAAATTGATACTATTAATCTCCCCATTTCACAGATGGGGAAACTAAAGCTCAGAGAAGTGAAGCATCTTGTTCAAAGTGCCCAGCTACGATGTAGCCTATGAGAGATTCAGATACAGCTCTGTCTAAATCTGAAGTTGAAGCTCCTAAACTCTACATTGACTCTGTAATATAAAATACATCTACTATCTGGAGATTTTTCTGATTTTTTCAAGATCTGCATACTGATTGGTACTTCATGATAAGAAACCCCAGTGAAGTAAAAGTACTCTTGACCACTTCAAGAATTGAGAATTTTATTCAGAGGCTTAGATGATATGAATTTCTAATAACCAAAGTGATCACAGAAATCATTATATGCCTTTCCTCTGCTAGCTTAAGCTTATCAGAACTTATCATTTAGATATACGGATTCCTAAGATACCAGCTCCAATGTAAGAAAAGCTACCCTCGTTGGCACTCAAGCTTCTGAAACTAGAGCTACAGCCAGCCCTGACACATATCCAGACCACCCAGGGGAAGGCTGGGCAGGTGGAGGGTAAGCCTCACAAGTTAATGTCACATTACAACTTAAAACTCCTTCACCAGGTCATACGTGCCCTAGTTAGGTGATACATAGGTGCTGCTACTGGTGACAGAAATGGTTTATTGGTGGTGGTGGTGGTGGTGATGGTAGCATGGGTGGCGGTGGGAATTTTAATGTTGCCATACTACACAGACCCCTGTATAAAAATAATTTGTCATGCCCAAGTATTTTTCTCTGAGATGAGTCACTCGTGCCACTGTACTACTTGCAACAACCAACAGGGAATTACTTTCTTATTCAGCTAATATGAATAATGACAATGGTTACGTGAGATGGAATCTCTCAGTTGAAACAGAACTATATAATCATAGCCTTGGCCATGCAATTATCCCAGGCATCATTCTAGCACAGAGGAATGTAACCTGAAATTTACAATTGCCAGATCGATCACATAGACGCAGTCGTCACAGAGGCAGACCCTTGGAACAGTCAAGGGTCCAGAATAAACAGTAGTTTCCTCAAGCACATGACGACGGAATTTCTGAGGGGTTTGGGCTGAAAGAGGGGAAGTTTGCAAACTCATTGCTTGGAATTCCTAACATTAAACTGACATGCTTGTCTATGTTATATAAGACTCCTTCTTTCCACAAGGGAAGGACTTTTACACAGACAAGTGAAGAAGACATAGTAATATTTTATTTTCCATTTGGTTCATTACCCTACTTCTTTATAGGATTAAATTCCATAAATATTCACAAGCACTGTGCAGATATGTAGTGAATACAAAAATGGGTATGTCACAGACTTACCCTTATAATCTAGTAGGGAAATAAATACACAGATGACTATAATATGCTGTAGTATCAGATATCACTCCTATGATATGAAATAAAATATGAATAAAGTGCTATTAGGTGGAAATGAGGGTCAAAGTAAAGAATAATATTATCCAACTGAGATGGAATTTTTAAAATTATAACACTCAGGATAGACCTTAGGAAACCTCCCGTTTGCCTGCTTCATTTATATTATGAAGTCTCACCTGAAAAGTCAGCACCTCTATGAATCTTTCCCTCACTCCACAAGATTGAGTCTGTGTCCATTCTTTGTACTCCTCTATCTCTATCAATGCACTTTCTGGTACCTCTAAAACGATGCTGTTACATCACAATGTTTCCTACTACATAAGCTTCTTGAATTCAGAGGCTTTGATTTATTCATCTTTGTGTCGCCTTTCCAGTGTAGGTACTCAAAACTTTGTTGAACCAATTCATAAGATGTAAGCAGGATTAAATTTCAAAGGACAAGTAGTATTAAAGGTATAGATTTTGAAATCACCAGTAGAAAGGTGCTGGTTACAGAATTTAAAGTGGATGAGCTTCTTAAGGGATATGGTACAGAGGAAAAAGAGATAAGACCTTGGTGGACTGTCTTAGTCATCTAGTGCTGCTAGAACAGAAATACCACAAGTGGACCGCTTTAACAAAGAGAAATTTATTCTCTCACGGTCTGGAAGTTTACAAGTCCAAATTCAGGGCGTCAGCTCCAGGGGAATGCTTTCTCCATCAGCTCTGGAGGAAGGTAGGTGTCATCAATCTTTCTTTGGTCTGGGAGCTTCTCTGCACAGGAACCTCAGGCCCAAAGGATGCACTTTGCTCCCGATGTGGTATGAGGTTCCCATGTGTCTCTGCTTGCTTCTCTCTTTTATATCTCAAAAGAGATTGGCTTAAGACACTATCCAATCTTGTATACCTCATCAGTATAACTGCCACTAATCCATCTTGTTAGATCACAGTGATTGAATTTATGACACATAAGGAAATCACATCAGATTACAAAATGGTACACAATTATACAATACTGGGAATGATGACCCAGCCCAGTTGACAGATATTTTCGGGGGGCACAATTCAATCCATGACATGGACTATCTTTCAATGAGACCTACTCTTATTAACACTAACCATCCCGTGCTTCCAGCTTCCCACACACACACCCACACTCAGGATGCCCTTTATTCTTTTTTTTCTATTGCCTTTTAACATACTACATAATTTACTTATTAATTATATTTATTGTTGCCTGACTCCCTTTGTTAGAATGCAAGATAATGAAGGTTGAGATATTCGAATATTCTGTTCACTGATGTAGATCAAGCACTTAGAACAATGCCTGGCATATAGTAAGCACTCAAAAGGTATTCATTAAAACAATGAATAACTATCCATATTTATGGTATTAAATAAGAAAGAAGAGAAACACCAAGAAAGAGCAGTCATAAGACTGGAAGATAATCACAAGATCTCCTTGTATGGTAGAAGCAAAGGAAGAACAGAATTTTAATGAATAGTAAGTACGGAGGAACTGAGAAAGCTATGAAGTGGTGGAGGAGGAAATTGACTGTAAAGTGATCCCTGAATTTAGCATATCAAGGATCACGGGTAAATACAGAACAAGTTCTATGGTCATAAGAGAAGAAATTAGATAACAAAAGGTTGAAAATGAAGTCAATGTTGAGAGAGACAATGACAACTAGCATGTACTACCATTTTGAGGGATTTAGTGACAAATATCAAGAAGAGTGGAAAATAAGTTTGAGGCAGTAGCAGGGATGAGACAGTTGTAGATGATTTTCAAACGGGGTCAAACGGGCATTTGATAGGGTGCAGGAAAAAAAACTAAAAAGAAAGAGACAGAAGATGGAAAATAATATTGGAAAAAATCCCAAAGGAAGCAGGTAGTGATGAGCACAGATAGGTTTAGCCTTCCCAGGCAGTTAGCAAACTTTCTCCTCCAAAACAGTAATAAACAGTAAAAGGCAAGTGCTATACAGATCCTTTCAACACTTCAAATATTTCACTCCACTCTTCTCCTGCTTGCGTGGTTTCGGAAGAGAATTCTGATATAATCATTATCCTTATTCCCTTATATAAAGTATTTTTCTCCTCTGGCTTCTTTTAAGATTTTTTTATGAAGTTTGAATATGATATGTCTAGGTGTAATTTTGTGGGATTTATCCTGTTTGGTGTTCTATGAGCCTCCTGAATTTGTGTTTGGGTGTCTGCCAACAATTTGAAAATTCTCAGCCATTATTTCTTCAAATGTTTCTTCTGTGCCTCTCTCTTTCTTCTCCTTTTGGTTTCCCCATTACACACATGTTACACCTTTTGTAATTGTCCCACAGTTCTTGGATATTCTGTTCATTTTTTTTTTCATTCTTTTTTCTTTTCAGTTTGGTAAGTTTCTATTTGACATATATTCAAGCTCACTGATTGTTTCCTCAGTCATGTCCAGCCTACTGCTAAATCAATCAAAAGCATTTGTCATTTCTATTACATTGATTTTTATTTCTAACATTTCCTTTTGATTTTATTCTTAGAGTTTCTATCTTTTTGCTTACCTTACCTGTATATTCTTGCTTGTTTTCCACTTTTTTCCATCAGATTCCTTAGGATATTAATTATAGTTATTTTAAATTCCAAGTCTGATAATTCCAAAATCTTTTCTATATCTGAAGCTGGTTCTGATGCTTGCCCTGTCTCTTCAAACTGTATTGTTTTTTGTTTGTTTTTTTGTTTACCTTTTAGCATGCCTTGTAATTTTTTGTTGTTGAAAGTCAGGAATGATGTATCTGGTAAAAGAAACTGAGGGACTTTCAGATGCAATCCCCTGTAAAGCCCTGTTGATGCTGGTATGGTGATACGGTGTGCTGGGGGAGGAATCATTCTATAATCTATGATTAGGTCTCAGTCTTTTAGTGAGCCCACATTCCTGAGTTTTGATCATCATAAGTACTTCTCATCTGTTTTTCTTTTCATCTCTTAGGTGAAATAGGAAATCTAGAGAAGAATAAAGTTGGGTATTTCTTTTCCCTAATCTACGGCTAGAGGAGGCTGGAGTTGGATATTTCCTTTGCCCAAGATTGAGCTAGAAAGAGGCTGTAGTTAGGTAATTTCCTTCCCCCATGTGGAAGGCTAGAGGGGTTTGAAATTGGGTATTTTCTTTCATCCACGTAGGCTGTTGTTGCTATTAGATGCCGTCAAATTGGTTCCAACTCATAGTGACCCTATGTACAATAGAACCAGACACTGCCTGGTCCTGCGCTATCCTCACAATCATTGAGGATCAAATTCATATTTTGACCCTCACAATCAAAATATGTTTGAGCCCATTGTTGGAACCACTCTTTCAATCCATCTTCCTCTTTTTCATTGACCCTCTATCTTACCAAGCATAGTCCATTCTCCAGGGACTAGACCCTCCTGATAACGTGTCCAAAGTACGTGAGACAAAGTCACACTATCCTCACTTCCAAGGAGCACTTTGGCTGTATTTCTTCCAAGACAGACTGGTTTGTTCTTCTGGCAGTCCATGGTATATTCAATATTCTTCGCCAACACTGTAATCCAAAGGCATCATTTCTTCTTTGGACTTACTTGTTCATTATCCATCTTTCACATGCATATGAGGCAATTGAAAATACTACCATGGCTTGAGTCAGGCACATCTGACTTCTCAAAGTGACGTCTTTGCTCTTTAACATTTTGAAGAGGTCTTTTGCAGATTTGCCCAATGCAATGCATCATTTGATTTCTTGACTGCTGCTTCCATGGGTGTTGATTGTGGCTCCAAGTAAAATGAAATCCTTGATAACTTCTATCTTTTCTCCATTTATCATGATGTTGCTTATTGGTCCAGTTGTGAGGACCACATAGGTTAAGCTCTCATAAAACCCATATTGGTTTGCCCTGTAGCCTCAATTCTCTGAAAAATCCAAAAAGAGTTGTTTATTTTCAGTTTTTCAGCTTTTTTCTTGTTGTGAAGATGGGATGATGACTTCCAAGCTCTTTACATGCCAGACTGAAAACCAGAAGTCTCAGATTATTTAGGAGGCGTAAAAAGAATACAAACCCCTTGCCACTGAGTCAATTCTGACTCATAGTGACTCTCTAGGGCAGAGCAGAACTGCCCCATAGGGTTTCCAAGGAGTGGCTGGTGGATTTGAACTGCTGGCCTTTTGGTTAGCAGCCGTAGCTCTTAACTACTGCACCACCAAGGCTCCAATATTTGACTTGTTTATCTTGCCTATTGTTTCTCTCCTCTAGTAACATCTAAACTCCTTATAAGTGGGAGTTTTGTCTGCTTTGCCCACTGCCGTGGCACCAGTGCTTAGAGCAGAGGTACATAGTAGAAATCTGACAAATATTTTTGAATGAATGAATTTTCCATATTGCATCTTTGGCATCCATGCAGGTAGAAAGCAGCCAAAAGGATTACACTATTACTAGCCTCACGATTAATGCTGTTGATAATGTTATGTGTGAACAGAGCATAACCATAAGCTGATATAGCTTCCGTTATCCCCTCCTAATCATCAGTTGGGTGGTGCGGCAGTTAAGAGCTACGGCAAGCTACAACTGCCAACCAAAATGTCGACAGTTTGAATCCACCAGGCACTCTGTCCTATAGGGTCACTATGAGGTGGAAGCAACTCAAGGGCAATGGTTTTTTGTTTTTTGTTTTTTTTTTAAATCATGAGTAGGAGTCAACTCGAAAGCAACAGGTTTGGTTTTTTTTTCGGTTAATCTTGAGACTAGTAACAGTGTAATCCATTTGGCTGTTTTCTACATGGATACCAAAGATGCAATATGGAAAATGCATTCATTCAAAAATACTTGTGACATTTTTACTATGTACCTCTGTTCTAAGTGCTGGTGCTACAGCAGTGAACAAAACGGGCAAAACCCCCTGCCCATAAGGAGATTAGATGCTGCTAGAGGAGAGAAACAATAAAGCAGGATACGTAAGTCATATATGATACAGTAGATGATGACAAATGCTAAAAAGAAAAATAAAATATGAAAAGGGGTAGTGTCAAGAACTGAGAAGGGTCTGAGATTTTATCCTATTTGCAAGCTAACAAGTTAACCTGAAATAGCTTCATGGATGCCGGCAGGAGACACAAGACTACGGGGTCCAAGACAAAAGATTTTATTACTCACAACAATAACAGTAGCGAGAGTATCAGCATTTGTCCTGCTTTTCCATGACCCAGTTTCCACTGGGGAATGTGAAGAGAGCCCAGTGATGCCTGTACACTCAGTGGGTTGTGTAACAGGTGAGAAACCCTGAGCTTAGGGAACTCAAATCTTTTATAATAGACTGTGAGCCTGCCTGATGTTTCCAAACGGAGACATTATACAAATATCTTTAAAAAGACAGTCCAGAATAAAGGGCTATCAGTGCTTCACTCACAAGATGTACAGAAACATAAGGAACCATGGAGAATTGTTTCCCAATAATTACAACTCCTCATTTCAATACTATCTTTGCTTGAATTTTCCCGGGAGTATGCCACACTATTGGCCACTCGGACTAATCTGACTGATAGAGGCAGTCAATATGACTCATACAGCATTTAATTAAGGCTACTACCAACAGAACTCTAAGAGTCAGGATGAGGCCAACCTGCAGCATTGACCTCAATCATGCCCCCCAGGGTCGCGCATGTAGGCAGATGAACAAATAAAACATCATGGTCTACCTTAGAAAGTCAAATGGCTTTCTCCTAAAGTTTCTGTATTGACCTTTCCACTTGGCCCAGGGCATTAATTGAGGTACAGTAGAGTGTGTTAGCAATTGTATAAGTTCCGTTTTGGCTCACAAAGAGGAAGAACAGGGCAATTCCATCATGCATAATAACCCTGACCTGTGAGCTGAGCGTGGCCTGAATGCCTTCCAGGGCCAAGGCAGTGTCACTAATCACTTCAACTTAAGTTAGGGACAAATTTCATGCCACTTTTTCCAGCTGGTTGATTCCCAAAGTAGAGATCATTTCCCACAAGGTGCACATAAATAATTAGTTATCCCTTCTCTCTTAAGAAACCAAGGTTGGTCTCAATTGGAAATATCTTCGCTGTCATCTGATGGCTACATAATCTGGAGTGGTGTTCCCTTAAGCCCTTGAAGATCACTTACGACCACGCTGAAGGTGCAGTTCAGCATGTTCTGGGGCAGAGACAGGTTAATGCATGGCTTCCACACAAGACGTATAGTTTCTGGGGGAACATGTGGTGCCTTTGAAAAGGAAGTGTTGTTTACAATTATCAGGGCTTTCCAACTGGGACTTATCTCATTCCCCATGTGCAGGGTGACAGTGCCTCTAATGTGGCCTCCCAATTGGCTGGTAGGCCTTAGGATCCTCTCTTCAGTTCAAATAGTTGAGGCTAGTTTTTGTTATCTGAGGGATGGTCTGAAGGCAGTAAGTCTAATCTGACCTGTTTGTCCATGTCACCAGCTAAGTGGCATTCCCCCACCCCACTGCCTCAAGCAACGGCTGTAGGAATGAGGGTGGGAAAGACATCCATCCAGGTATGTCCACAGGTGTTTTGCATGAAAGTTGCAGGGGCTGGGGTAGTTCCCTTCAGTTTCCAACAGATTCCTCAGTAAGCTAAAGGGGAATGACATTAAAATCATACTCAGAGCATTCTGGCAGAGAATGGCAGATTCCTCAGTCAGTTAAGTGTAAGGTGCTTGTAAGAGTTTTAGAGATACGCCAAGATGTTTTCTTTTGTAAGGAAGGCTCCAGGGGTGATTCTGAAAGCAAAGATCACTAAGGTTCCCCTGTTCCTCGTAGATCCTGGGGCATGAGCGTTCTCTCCCCTAGAACCAAGGTTGTTGTTGTTTACCCACTGCCACAAAATCAGTGTGTCCCATTCCAACAGACAAAACTTCACCTTTTTCCAATTATCTCCTACTTGCATCCACACCTTGTGCCTGGAAGATCAGGAGCAAGAGAAAAGACATTTTAATAAAACTTACAAGATCAATTATGTCCCTAACCTTGGCCCCTGTGGGCCGCTATCGTGCATTTTTGAAGAGATCATTCCAACAGTCAACAATACAAGATGACAACAGAGTACGAAAGATTCTATAATTTCTTGACGCTTCGACCATTGTTGCATGGTTTTGCAATTAAAGTCTCCCCATTGCAAGATTGCAATCTCACATTGGTGAGCCTTTTATTACAAACACAAGATTCCTGGGTCAGAGATGGCAGCTTATTACTCATAACAACAGTAGTAGCCAAAGTATCAGAATGTTTGCACTAATTCCCCACCTCAGTTTCCATAGCAAAGAGTGCCTAAATGACAACTGCACATGTGATGGGTTATGTTACAGGAGTAAAACCCTGAACTTAGGAACGTAAATACTTGCCCTTTACTCCAGAGCGAGACATCATTTTTGTCTTCAAAAACTGTAAGCAAACCTGCCCTTTGCTGTGATAGGTGACTTGATCTCTGTCTTTCAAGTATGTTCTACAAATGATTATCTGGAACAAAAGGCAGTCAGTTTCTCACTTGCAAGCCATTCCAAATGAAAGTGACTCGTGCAGAATTGTCTCCAAACATGTAGGGGGATATAATTTTAGATAAATTGGCTGGGAAAGACTGAGAAGTTGAATAAAGACCTGGAGAGCATGAGACTTGAAAAAGTCTGGTAGATATGTGGTATTTAATCATTCAGAAATAAGATGAATAAAAGTTTTCTAAAGAATATTTGTGTTATAGGGACAGCCTTGCCTCTGATCATCTATGTAAGCTAGGTTAAAATCAAATGAAATTTCCCATTCTCAGTGTCTTCTACAACATTAAGAGGTTAGACAAAGCGCATTATGAAGAACCATTCCACCTTTGTGATTCTATCTTGATTAGTACCTGCAGAAGTTCATGGTACATAGGAGAAAATATTAAGGTCCTGATCACTGATAGCATTCTGTACTTGAGTATATCCTTGAATGGATGCAACACTGGAAGTGCTCACTCATATATGCCAAGAAATTTGGAAGACAGCTACCTGGCCAACTGACTGGAAGAGATCCATATGTGTGCCCATTCCAAAGAAAGGTGATCTAATGAAACGTGGAAATTATCGAAAAATATCATTAATATCACACTCAAGTAAACTTTTGCTGAAGATTAATTCAAAAACTATTGCAGCAGTACATCGACAAGGAACTGCCAGAAATTCAAGCCAATTCAGAAGAGGACGTGGAATGAGAGATATCATTGCTGATGTCAGATGGATCTTGGCTGAAAGCAGAGAATACCAGAAAGATGTTTACCTATGGTTTATTAACTATGCAAAGGCATTCAACTTTGTGAATCATAACAATTGTGAATATCATTGTGAAGAATGAGAATTCCTGAACACTTACTTGTGCTAATGAGGAAACTGTACATAGATCCAAGAAGCAGTCTTTCAAACAGAACAAGTGGATACAGCATGGTTTAAAATCAGAAAAGGTGTGTCAGGGTTTGTATCCTTTCACCATACTTATTTAAATACTTATTTAAATCTGTATGCTGAGCAAATGATCCAAGAAACTGGAATATATGAAGAATAAATAGCATCAGGATTGAAGGAAGACTCAGTAACAACCTGTGATATGCAGACTGCACAATCTTCTTGTTGAAAGTGAAGAGGACTTTGAAGCACTTACTAACAAAGATCAAAGACTACAGCCTTCAATATGTATTACATTTAAAATAAAGAAAACAAAAATCCCCACAAATGGACCAATAAGCAACCTCATGATAAACGGAGAAAAGATTGAAATTATAAAGGATTTTATTTTACTTGGATCCACAGTCAACCTATGGAAGCAGCAGTCAAGAAATCAAACGACGAGTTGCTTGGGCAAATCTGCTGCAAAAGACCTCTCTAAAGTGTTAAAAAGCAAAAAGGTCACTTTGAGGACTAAAGTGCACCTGACCCAAGCCATGGTTTTTTCGACTGCTTCACGTGCATGCGAAAGCTGGACGGTAAATAAGGAAGACGGAAGAATTAATGCATTTGAATTATGGTGCTGGGTGAAGAATATTGAATACACCATGGACTACCAGAAGAAAAAACAAATCTGTCTTCGAAGAAGTACAACCAGAATGCTCCTTAGAAGCAAGGATAGCAAGACTTTGTCTTGCTTACTTTGGACATATTATCAGGAGGGACCAATCCCTGGAGAAGGATATCATGCTTGGTAAAGCAGAGGGTCAGTGAAAAAGAGGAAGACTCTCAGTGAAACAGATTGACACAGTGTCTGCAGCAATGGGCTCAAACATAGCAACAATTGTGAGGGTGGCACAGGACCTTCTGTTGTACATAGATAGGGTTGCTATGAGTTGGAACTGACTCAATGGCACCTAACAACAACAACTTGAGTATATATATATATCCTTTAAAAAGACTCTCCCTCTGTAGCTAAACTGCTTGACTCCCAGAGCCAATGCTAATTTATTGTTTCTCATAGAACTTATCTCAATCTGAAAATATGTTTTATATTGCTTTATTTATTTTTTTACTGCCTTTTTTCCTCACTAGAATTTAGGCTTCGTGAGGGCAGGGATTTCGTCTGCCTTGTTCGCTTCCATATGCCTAGCACCTAAAATAGTATCTAGCAGATAATAGGCACAAGATAGATATTTGTTGAATGTTGCTATTTAATTATGAAAACACCAGATTTGTCAGATTTCCTACTAAGATATATAACTACCGACTTAGAATCCTTTTTTAGGTTAAATGTATTCAGAGAATATTTCCTACTTGTAATTTAAATGTCACTCATTTGCTGAATGAGAGACATTTTGCTAAATTTGCCATTTTCAATCATTTTTCTAATTAAAAAAATAAAATAAAATAAGTTACTGTCAATACGATTATACTGATTTTATTGTTTGAGGCAAACAAATTAATTTATTTAAATTCGCTAATACTTTTTTTAAGTCAATCCATTCCAGTGAGTTGACTTGATGAGGAAAATACAGGCTGGATATCCTTGGAAATCTAACAATATAATATATTTTTCCCAAGACGATTATGATTAAGAGATTGTACACAGAATTGCTTCTAACCATCTGCTTGTATTCACTTATTCTTACATCCCTCAGGAAAACATACCTTACTGATTTTGATAATTAACCTGAATTGATAGATTTCCTACTTTTTAGTTCTAGTATAAACATTTATCATATTTTATGTCTTCTCAGCTGTTCAATATGAGATGGAATAGGTTAAACAAACTTTCTATACTTTCTTATTGTCAGGGCCAGTGAGTAGACACTTATTCCACATTTATACTCAAATTTCAGTATTCTGCAATTTTTTTAAAGATCCTCTCACTTATTCTTCTTCTTTTCTGCATTCCTTGCAGGAACAACTAGACTTTTTTCTTTCAACTCTAAGAGTGAGAATACCATTTTAACATTATAAAAAATAAGACTGAATGGGAACATGGAGATACTAGAAATGTCCTTAAAAGAAGATTTGTTAGGGAAAAGATTAAGTAGATAAAGACATTGAAATGCATGCCTTCCCCAGATGCCATTCCTAGATCTCATCAGAGTAGAAAATAATAGCATGACCAATAAAATTATATATATATAATGTGTAATGTATATATGTTATTGTTGTTGTGTGCCGTCGAGTCGGTTTCGACTCATAGTGACAGAGTAGAACTGCCCCATAGGGTTTCCAAGGAGCAGCTGGTGGATTCGAACTGCTGAGCTTTTGGTTAGCAGCCAAGCTCTTAACTATTGAGCCACAAGGGCTCAAGAAAATAAGTTCTGGAATTATATAGTTTGTAAACCAGTTCTGATACTAACTCATGATCCTAGATGAGTTAACTACTCAGTGATTTCGTTTCCCCATATGTAAAACTGGCTTGAGTCTATTATTGTGCTAGACACAGCTTCATGATGAGTTGATCAGTCATTTTTAGAAGACATCTCCAGTGTGTGTTTATTTAGCTATTGAACTTCTAAATGATCCTTTTAGAGTGAGGTAAGATAGTAGAGTTTATCAACCAACCCTCCTGTTGTTCAAACTTTGCCCCAAGAGCATTAACACTTATGGATTGCACATACGTGGGTTCCCAGTGGATCCTCTAGTGTCTTGCTTCTCAGTAACAGAGAACACACAGGGCAAGAGACAAGAGATGCTCAGTGAGGAGTGTGAGATTATGCTTTAGGGGTGTACCCATGAGCTACATGGGGAAAATGGGAAGCAATTGCCACAACAGGTCCATTGTCTATAAGAGCAGAGTCGACCCCTGTTAAAGAGCAAGGCAAACGCATAGATCTGAGGAGGAGCATAAACTGACTGTAATACACACACTAAAGGAGGTCAGAGTTAAGGGAACTAGGACCAACAATTTCTAGACTAATCAAATCATCATCTCTTTCTCTTCTAAATTAGCTGAACCTGGTATATATCAAGTTTCTCTGAATATCAAAAGCATTCACAGATGGATTCTCTATGTGCATCTCTGTTAGACACCAAGAAATCTACTACTACAATTGATCTTCAGCCTTCACAAATATAATTCATTCTCTGGCATGTGAATGAGTAAAATAAATAATCAAAACCAAAGAAAATCAACTAAAGCAATCAATAATAGTGTAGTTAGAAAACCCACTACACATAAATACAAGAACATTGTTAATTATTGTTTTCAAAAGCTATGCTAGAAATTTCTCATATTGAATAATATTTACACAAAAGTATCTTTAGGGCTTCTGTGCAACTTAATATTTGACATATATTTTACTGAGATGGCATAATCCCATGATGCAAACCAGAGTTACTTTGGGGATTATCACGTAACTGAAAAATATCTACTTTATTTCAAAGAAAACAAAAACAACGGGGGAAAACAAAAACTGGTTAAATTTGAATGGAAAAAGAAGTGAGGGGATGAAAAATATGAAGACTTTTAAAAGATGATGTCTAGCCCACAGGGATTCGGGTCTTGCTAGATCAGCTTCAAACAAAGGCAGATAAATTGCCGTTGTAATGAGATAAGTTTGATCATAAAATGGACAAAAATAACATTAGTTTTAGGAACAGGAAAGAATTAAAGAGAGAATGGTGGAGTAGATAATTTAGAGCACTCCTCTGCTATGGACTGGAAAAGTTGGACAAACATACAAAATGTCTGCTTTATGGCAAGGGAAAGCTAACAGATTATTACTGGGGGAGAAAGAGGCCCAAAAAAGTGAGCCCAGTTCTGTGACAACTTTTCACCTGTTTTTGTTTGTTTGTTTTTAATTTGAGAGAAGAAGAATATGAGAAGTAAGTGGTGCTTTAGACAACCTTGAAGAACCCAGAAAACAGGATCAGTCTAGAGCTTGTCAAAGGGGCTTCCCAGTGAATTTCCCTTTGAGTTGGAACTCTGAAGGACCGCACCTTCAGAAAACAAGAGTGAAAGCTAAAAATAAGGGTGAAGTAGTAGTGCACACAATTGCAGGTAGTGTACAGCTTAAAATCATCTCCATACATGAAATTGGACTCAGGTGATTTCCACTTTGCTAGTGCTCCCAGATGCCTGGAAGAGGCAAAAATAAATCCTTTCTAAAGAAGATAGCATCATCCTTAATTTCAAAATATTTTTAAGAGCGATTTTGTAAACACAATGTTCAGAGCACTATGTTAAAACAGGTACAGAAAAACACTTCTGAGGTATAGCAAAAACAAACAATAGAACCAGACCCACAGGAACTCCAGATTTGGAGTTAATGCGTACAGTGTTCAAGAAAATAAAGGACAAGATTTCTAATTTAGGCAGAAAGCTAAAATCTATTTTTAAACATAGAAATTCCAGAATATAAAATGCAATAACCAAAAGTTAAAATGCAATAGATGAGTTATACAATAAATTAAAGATGGTTGAAGAGAGAATTACTAAACTGGAATGTGAGTCAGAAGACTTTTTTCAGAATGAAATATGGAGTAAAATAAGGATAAAAAGTACAGAGGACAAAATAGGGCTTATAAATGGATACCATATATATATAATTGAATTAACAGAAAAAGAAATAGAAGAGAATGGAGCAGCAGTTATGCTTAAAGAGAAAAAGACTGAGAATGTCCCCAAACTGATGGGATATATCAAGCCCAAATTCAAAAAGTCATGCAAAGCACAAACAAGAAAAATAAAAAGAAATCAACACTTACTCATATCATGGTAAAAGTGATGTTGAAAACCATAGTAACAACCAAAGAGAAAATTTTAAAAGCAGTTAAAAGTGAAAAAGATAGACAATCTTCAAAGGAAAAACAACTTAGATTCATAGCTGACTCCTCAATAGGAACAATATAAGCAAAAAGCTACAGAAAGCAATACTAGACATATTTAAATGAAATATTGATCTGATAATTATATGCAAGACAAAAATATTCTCCAAAAATGGAGATGAAATTAAGACATTTTCAGACAAACAAAAACTGAGAGAATTCACCTTCAGCAGACTTGCACTTAAGATATTTTTCAGACTGAAGAAAATTTATTTCTGGAGAAACTCAGAGATACAGGAAGAAATAAAGAGCAAGAAACATAAGTACTTGAGCAAATGAGTAAATGAATTAAGTGATAGAAGATTTCCATGGTGGATGTTGCTATTCAAGTTCTAAAAAACAGAGGTACAAATCAATTTCATATGCGAATCCAAATTAGTGTAACATAATCATGAGTTCAAGGAGCCCTGGTGGCGCAGTTATTAAGCGCTAGGCTGCTAACCAAATGGTTGGCAGTTCGAACCCACCAGCAGCTCCGTGGGAGGAAGATGTGGCAGTCTACTTCCATAAAGGTGATTGCCTTGGAAACCCCATGAGACAGTTCTACTCTGTCCTATAGGGTAACTATGAGCTGGAATCAACTGGACAGCAATGGGTAATCGTGAGTTCAGCTGCTGTCCAATATAATACCCACTAGCCACAAGCAGCTTGAAACGTAGCTAGCCTATATTGAGATTTAATATAATGTAAGCTATCTCTTTAATGACTGGTGGGATATACCGTTGCCCCCATCATTTTCCACCTGTCAGTTTCCTTAGGAAGATGTCATCTCACTTTTAGCGAGTGCTGCCATCTGGTGGAGGCCTGTACAACTGCGTGAATCTGAAGAAATTGGTCTCATATACCACCAATCCCAACACCAGAGTCCGCTCGGGACATGTACCCCACTAATTATATACAAAATCCATTTTACCTCAAAAAATTGTTTTCATTGATATCAGGATGCTTTCCATTACTGAAAACACGTGTTTTCAACAAAAAATAATTGGGTCTTGAAAGGGATAAGGAGCAGCGGTGATTCAGTGGTCAAATTCTCGCCCCTCGTGTGCAAGACCGGGGTTCAATTCCCGGTCAATGTACCTCATGTGCAGCCACCACCCATCTGTCAGTGGAGGCTTGCATACTGCTGTGAAGCTGAACAGATTTCAGCAGAGCTTCCAGACTAAGATGGAATAGAAAGATCTGGCAATTTATTTCTGAAAATTAGCCAATGAAAACCCTATGTATCACAATGGTCCAATCCACAACTGATCACCAGGATGACACAGGACGGGACTGTGTTTTGTTCCATTGTGCAAGAGGTTCCTGTGGGTCGGGAGCTGACTCTGCCATCACTAACAACAAAGAAGACAACACGTAAGTATAACAAACTTGCTGCATTTGGAGCACTTGTTTTTTTTATTTTTTTATTTATTTTTTATTGTTGTAGTTAAATGAAGTTTACATTTCAAGTTAGTCTCCCATACAAAATTTTATACATACATTGTTATGTGACCCTAATTGCTCACCCCATTCTGCAACAGCACACTCCTCTTTTCTGCCCCTGATTCCCCATGACCATTCAACCAGCTCCTAACTCTCTCTGCCTTCCCATCTCACCTCTGGACAGGAGCTGCCCCTTTGGTCTCTTGTAACTACTTGGCTAAGAGGCACACTCTTCAAGAGTATCACTTTATGCCCCTCAGTCCAGTCCAATCCCTGTCTGAAGAGTTGGCCTCGGAAATTGTTTTAGTTCTGGGGTGATGGAGAGACCAGGGACCATGCTTTCTGGGGTGCCTCCAGTCTTAGACCATTAAGTCTGATCTTCTTACTAGTATTTGAGTTCTGCATCCCATCATTCTACTGCTGCATCAGGGACTCTCTGTTGTGTTCCCTGTCTGGACGTTCATTGGTGGTAGCTGGTCACCATCTAGTTCTTCTGGTCTCAGGCTCATGAAGTCTCTGGTTTATGTGGCCCTTTCTGTCTCTTGGGCCAATACTTTCCTTGTGTCTTTGGTGTTCTTCGTTCTCTTTTACCCCAGGTGGTTGGGACCAACTGATGCATCTTGGATGGCCGCTTGCAAGCTTTTAAGACCCCAGATGCCACTCACCAATGTAGAATGCAGAACGTTTTCTTAATAAGCTTTGTTATGCCAATTGACCTAGATGTCCCCTGAAAGCATGGTCCCCAGAGCCCTACCCCGCTACTCTGTCTCTCAAAGTATTTGATTGTATTCAGGAAACTTCTTAGCTTTGGTTTAGTCCAGTTGTGCTGACTTCCCCTGTAGCGTGTGCTGTTTCTCCCTTCGCCTAAGATGTTGTACTTTAGGCAAAGGTTTACAGAACAAATAGTTTCTTATTAAACAGTCAGTACACATATTGTTTTATGACATTGGTTAACAACTCCATGACATGTCAATCCTCTCCCTTCTCGACCTCTTTTTTTTTGGGGGGGGGGGAATATACATAGCCAAAGATACACCATTTCAAAAATTTCTACATGCACAGTTCAGAAACATCAATTATGGTCTTCCAGTTGTGCTGCTATTCTCACTTTAGATGAAGGTTTACCGAACAAAATAGTGTCTCATTAAACAGTTAGCACACGTGTTGCCCTATGACAATGGTTAACAACCCCACTACATGTCAACACTGTCCTTACTCAACCTTGGGTTCCCTATCACCGGCTTTCCTGTCCTCTTCTGCCTTCTAGTCCTTGTCCCTGGACTTCTGTGCCTCGTTAGTCACATTTTGTTTTATAGGGCTGTCCAATCCCTGGCTGAACAGTGAACCTCGGAAGTGACTTCGGCACTGAGCTAAAAGGATGTCTGGGGGTGATACTCTCAGTGTTTCTTCAGTCTCTTTCAGGCCAGTAAATCTGGTCTTTTTTGTGGAGCACTTAGTTTTTTAAACAAACAAAATAAATTACTAATACTTTATATTGATTAAACATTGAAATTAAAGTATAATAATATTGGGTTAAATAAAATACATGATTAAAATTAATAGCATCCAATTCTTTTCACTTGTTCTAATGTGGGTAATAAAATTTAAAAATTCTATTTGTGGGTCTCGTTATGTTTTTATTGGACAACACTGACTTAGACCAGGGATTCTATTAATTAAAAGTGGAAAGCTTCCTATTTGATGTCTCTCCCTGAAATCACTGTATAGAGTTGACTAATAGTAGAGACAATAATAATTCTTAAACACTATGTTTTCTTCCCATTAAGATAAAGTAGTTTTTAAAATTTGTTTATTGCTTAAAGAGCTACAACCACATTTCAAACAAGTTTCCTTTGCAAACTAGATCTACTTGTAAGCTTGAAGTTGGAAACAAAAATGCAGATTTATAATTATAGCAGGAACTGCGGTACTCCACACATTCTCTCCACATACTCACTCTGCCGTTTAGGAACTAACCATAGTAACACTTGAGGAAGCTCAATTCGTCTTTGAAATTATAAAACATTGAACCGCTTATAAAGAAAAGCTATTATGCTTTAGAAGTGTTTCATGTTTGTTTACTTATTACAGTTTCTTGGTAAATACTTCAAAGTTTTCAACATGTGAACAACACTGTCATTGGGAAGTGAAATGAAACATGAGGATCACCCCGTAAACTGTAAGCCTAAATATCCACACACAAAGAGGCGTCATAATGCAATAGATTACACCCACTCACTCCTCACTTGTGGACGTGGTTAGGTTCCAAAGATCAGGTTGTCATGCAAAAATCGGTGTTATGTGAAAATGGAGGATGACCACATCAGATCACAAAATAGAGGATGACTACATCATTACATAAATCCCAAATTACATCATTACATAACTGCCAAACCACTGAGAATCGTGGCCCAGCCAAGGTGACACATAACTTTAACCATCACAGCCAGTGTTACTCTCGCCTTGCACCTTGGCTTTTGTTACTGCCAGATGTATGCCGTTAATGCGCAAAATAGATGGTAGATTACTACTGTAAATGCAAAATGTCAAACAATGAGATAGTCAGTAAGTGAGGAGAAGGGATATAGACTCATAGCGACCCCATGTAACACAGTAGAACTACCCCATAAGGTTTCCTAGGCTGTAATCTTTATGGGAACAGATCCCCTACCAGGTCTTTCTCCTATGGAGCTGCTGATGGGTTCTAACAGCCAACCTTATGGTTTGTACCCAAGCGCTTAACCTTTGTGCCACCAGGACTCCTCTGGAGGCATTTGGAAGGCAAAATTTGTTCCCTGACCCCATCTTTTATCCTCATTCCTATTCCCTTGCAGGTCAGGGTGTCTGAGATAAAGAAGTGATGCTGTACAAATTTTACCAACCGTTTGTGAGAACAAAGTATGTCTGCACCTCTTTCTACTCAGACCAGAAACATGATTCATGGGCACACTGCAATCAAAACCTAGTGCAGAATGAAGAGAAGTTGAGGGAAGTTAAATAATTGAGAAAATATTTTCAGGAGTCCAGAAATTAACCCCTAGAAGTATTCCAATATCATTTCTTCAGATTACCAGGCCCAGTATCTCGGTTTCTATTTTGTAAACATCATTTACAATGTGACCCTGGCCAGCCATTGCAACCTCACCTCACATCCCTCTCACACAAGCCCTTCCTTTTACTCCAGAAAGAGCAACTTTCTTAGACTTTCCCGGACACACCATTTTCTTTAACACTTAACTTCTTCCCACATGCTTTTCCCTCGGCATGGAGCATTCTTCCTCACTCCCTTTGGTTGCTTAAATATTATTTACTCTTTATAACTAAGCTCAAATTTCACCTTCTCAGTGAACCCTTACCTAACTAAAAAAAAAAAAAAAAGACTTATTAAAATGCATTTTTAAAAAAGTATGAATGAGTTTGTGGGGAACATGGCAAAACAGAACAATTTAATTTTATGAAGAATAATTTCAAGGGCTTCATTAACAAATATGCAAAATTAATGAACTTGTGTAAAAACCTAGACCAACTGTATGCATACTTTTTTACTTGCTTTTCTAAAAGTGATATGAGGAAATCTATACACACACGTACATAAATATAAGAACATACAGGGTATTTATGTTAACCAAAAAGATAGTGTCTTTGCCATTATGTTTGCTAATGTTTTAGAAACAAAATCATTTTTAATAGCAACTAGAGATATATTTGCCTTTTTTTTTTTGAAAGATACTTCCCCACTAAAATGACTAAAAAATGTAGCTTATGATGAAGAAACAAACTGCATGATGTAACGGGATAGTGAATTAAAATTTCAACTTCAGTCATGACAACAAAAACATGTTTCTCTTCAAATTTAATTTCCATGAGAAACTATTCTAAATTAAAACCTTCCAGTGCCGTGTTCTTCCATTTTTTGCATTTTTACTACCTAGAGATCAAACAGTTTGACACAGCAAAAATTCTGGTGAGTTAGGAAGAAATGCTGATTGGTTTGTTGGCTGGTGGCCGGGGGAATGTTATGACCGAGTAATTACGTGTTCTGGACAGATGCATTAACCAGGCTTGGGGCTGGAGCCACTGGATATTATTTTAGTCATAAGGCTAGAGGAACGGAATCATTTTCAAAGCATTCGCTGGCTGACATTGCCTTACTGATGCTTGTTCCAATGAGTCTTTGGCAGTAACTTCCAACGCTGCACTTATGACATGGTAAACAAGAACTACATTAAAGGTTTGCTTTTTAATCATGAAGGAGTTCAGCATTTCCACTAAGCTCTCTTGCTATTCATCAAGTCACATGGAAGACTATTGCAGATTTTCAGAGGCCTGGCTTATGACGGAAGGACTATAGCCATGCACCAGGCAGAAAGGCTTCCTTTTTTTTGGTTTGTTTTTAGAGATAGAAAGCATATGATCAAAATTCAGAATGATAATGCATTTTGGTGATTGTTCTCAACTATTAGATAGACTGAAAGTTGGCAATGTTGTCAACCTTTTACCAGTGGCTTATTTCAATTCATAAAATATTACCCTTTATAAAGCATCTATGTTTAATGATTAGAAAAATATAAACAATAGTAAGGTTACACAGTCAAGATGATGACTTTTGGCTTCTAGTAAAAGACATCAAGTCCCATGGTAATCAACTTTTAACTTTAGGTAACTTTTCTTGTTTTACCTTCTAGACTTGAATTTTTACTTTGATATCAGACATTAATTATAAATTTAATAATAATAATTCAATTTGAATTACGCTTAATTATTGCAAATATTTTATCCTGTTTGTTAAAAAACTTAATGTTATTTAACGTGATCTGAAAGAGAAGCGTTTTTACTTGTTTTAATGTTCTTGAGTTATGAGGACAGACTGACCTTTTCCTCAAATGTAGCACCACCAAAGTGCAAATAATAAAGTCAGTTTCTCAGTACATTTGGAATTCCTTGAATAATCTTTTTAATATTGACAAAGGATTGATTTTGATAAATGGTTAAGATAGGCAGATGGGTGGATGAATGGATGGCTGGATAGATGGACATACAGATAGATAAAGATGAGATTGTTTCATTGCTTTTTATTTATTTTTAGTGCATAAGGACTACAAACTTTAAAACTATTAAACCAAAGAAATACTAGAGGACATGCTTCAGAAACGCATGTGCTTAAGAAACATTCTTTGAAGATTTATCATTTTGGTTCAGTTTCATAATATTCTTGTGATGCTTTTCTTTTGGTTACTCACAAAGCATCTAACAGGGAAATAAGAAGCCGCTTTGGTTGATGGGATTTTTTTTTTTTAATTTAATTATAAAAAATCATCAGAAATAAATCAATTAGAGTAATTGTCCATTTGTCAAAACTAAGCCGTATGTCTCTTACATAACCACAACCGAAATTTCTACAAAAAAATAATTTTTACAATGATTATAAATTAGCAATGAAATACATTAATGGGATCCTTAAAATCATTACGACCACCGCACTTTTTATTAACAATATTTACATTAAGAGAATTTTTAAACTATGCTCATCTAGGAAGAAATACTCTCTTGAACTGAAAAGCTACCAAAAGTTCAGAAGGCTCAGTTAATTGGAAGGTATTTAATGACCTTGTTAGGGAAATTGTAGAAAAACTCCCTCCTAAAGCATGAAAGACTGATGTTTATATTCCAAAAACAGAAAACAAACTGACATTGTATGTCATATCCAAGAAGAATTTACTGAGAGAAAACTAAAATTTATCTGAAAAACCAAAAACCTGCTATGATACTATCAATAATAAAAACAATGAATAGTTACTTTCCCGGAAAATGGAGAATGCAGAGACTGAGGGGCAAAAAATTGGGTCGGGCGAAAAGAAGGGAGAAATAAAAGCACCATTTGAATTGTCTCAAGTCAAAATTGCACCGTGTTTTAAGAAATGATTATTTATGATTTGCAAACACAAGTTATCTTAAAATTTACTATGCTAAGAATTAGTAATAAGTCTAATTAGACTAATATATTTAGATATATAATGAAATACTATAATGATCTATAATATACTATAATAAGATGGTCTGTATTAGAATTTAACACACAATGAATTTAATTAACCAAAAAAAATTTGCAGAGGAAGAATTTTCAGAGCACAGTGCAGAAATCTCTCATTTCTTATCTCTGTTCCTTTCTTTGGATTGGGACTCAAACATTTTCAATAAATAAAGCTTTTATCTGAATTGTTACTGATTCCATGAGTAACACTAGTTAATGGAGCTACTTAATTGTCACTTAAACCAAACACTGCGTTGATGAGTGGAACAGGAACTAGTGATATTTTACCATACATGTTGGTTGTAGAATTAACGTATTTGGTGCAACATCTGCCACGTAACATATATTTAAGAAATATCATGAATGAGTAAAGTTGCTCTTAATAGGTAGATTCTTTTGTTGTTTACAAAATCTAGTATTCAGTTTGTGCTTTAGCATTTATCTTGCTGTATTGTTTTCATGCATATATGGCATACTTACATTAATTATAATGATTCTCTGCGTAATTGTGAGAAATTCTGAGGCCCATTTTCCCCAAATTTTTCATAAGATGATTTAGGTTGTTTAGGTTGTTTATATATTCAATATGATGTTTGCCTTGTTAAAGCGAAAAAAAAAAAGAAGAACTAATTAAAAAAAATAAAAGGCAAAGAAACATTGAAAGAAAGTTTTTGAAATAGCAACGTAGAAAATACGAAGAAAATGTTTAAAGGTATTTTATTACTATAAGCTACAGTAAATGTGAATTTAGCATAGAGTGGCCTAAATTAAATTCAGACACTACCCAATAGTTTATCTAATGGACCTAATGAAAATGCCGCATTTAGCAAGCTTAAAAACAAGCAAATAGAAGCATCTTAATGTGATGCTCCACAAACGATTTTCTTTAAAAAAAAAAAACTTTCTAGAAAACGTAAAGCAGAAAAGACACACAGACACACGTCCGTCATGTGTTTGCTGCTTCCAGAAAGGAAGTGAGCTATGAAGTCCGTCCTTCTGTAAACACTCTAATGAAGCCGGAGGAAGATACACCAGGCATCAGAACCCTTCAAGCTGCTGTTCTCTAAATAATACTAAGAATGATATGAGAGTCTCCAAGTTTCTTGTAGCAATTGCTACACCAACTCAAAACGCCAGGCTGCTTTATCATCGTTTAAATCCCTCGCAGAAAAGCTGTGTTGTTCTCCCACTTTATAGAGAATTGAGTTGGTGCATAAAAAATGAACAATCTGTATTTGATATGAAGCCCATGCTTTTTGAAAAGAGGGACCAGTACATTAAATTTATGAATCCTAATTCCTTTTTTTTTTTCCCCTCCCTAAACTTCCAGTTATCAACTCTATTGATGATACCAAAGATGACAGAAGCAAGGGCACATCCTAGGCATGTATTCTTCAGGAAGAGGTTGATAAAGGGGACACAGAAAAGCCAGCTAACCTCTGATGATTTTACTGTCTTCATTAAAAACTAAAATGAAAAGACAATAGATTTTAAAAGTGTAGAATAAACATGAGCAGGTCGCCTCGTACTCTCACCTGCCTTCCACTAAATATTTTAATTAAACTATTTTAATCCTTTGCGACTAATAAATGTCCACAATGACTATTTAGAGAACTTAAGTTCTTTCCTGTCTTCAGACTGTATTCTTGTTAGTTCTACCCTGTTCCCAATAATTCTAATGTCTTTTTTCAAGAGTTCATTTTTATTATTCAGTTCTAGACTAAAAATTGTCTCCTGAAAAAGAAGTGTTACAAATTATAAAAATCTGTTCCAATAATTGAAGAAAGATATTTTCTTGGTCACTAAAAACACTTAAAGGGAAGGAAATGCTAATAGAGTGAGAAAATCTGAAATTGAAGTAAGGCAACAGACATGACTCAAATTAGCAAATTATTATTAAAGTATTGGTTATTAACTAGTTGTAATTGTTTAATGACTAGTAACAGTGCTACCAGCTGAAAACAACAAAGAAATGTAAATATAATGACAGAAAAAAAAAATAAGCTAGAAAACAAGAACTCACATTGTAAGTATCCTGGTCAGACAGGATTTGGAACTACAGCTTTCTAAGACACTCTAGTGTTTCCTACTATTTCAGAAGGAAATTTAAGTACCTTAAATTTTTTGTTAAATTTAGTCTGTGAATCTAACATTATGAGTTCATTTCTATTTTCTGCAATAGAAATTATCTATGGACAGGGGTGATGACTGCAAAGCTAGGTTTTAAAGGAAGAAAAACAGAGCAAGCGAAGAGTTTGAGACTGTGGCGGTTAGAGGGATGTTTGGATTCTTACTTGCTTTTCTGTTAACAACGCCTAGCCATTCTGGGATCTTCATCCTCTGTAACTGATCTGATATAATATTTATGCATGTATGACAACAAAATATGTTTCAATAAAAACCTACTTGAACTAGCAAAGCAAAATTGCTTTAAGCTTTTGATCTGCCTCAGAGCTCCCATCGCTGAAAGTCTTTTCCTTTCAACAGTTACATTCAAAAAATCAAAGACATACAGTTGACGATTCAAGCTGAATGACACCACAGTAAAGTATGGTTTCTTCTGCAGATAAAATACATCATAAATCGGGGCAACACTTACCTCATTTTAAATATTACTGTCTCCTTTTATCAGGTAACACTATATGACCTCCCCTTACCTCCCTTCTTCCCATATTTTACCTGGGATTTTAATTCTGTACAATGATCACAACCAGAATTTTTTTTAAATTAAAATAGGATATATGACCTTAAAGGCTTAGGTTATCTGATAGACAGATTTAATTAAAAAAATAATACTAACAAGGGCAGACTGACTTCTGACGCCCTGTAAAATGTGGCACTAAAGCTCTTTTTTTTAAGTTGCACTAAAGCTCTTTATACTTAACTGCAATTTATCACATGATATAAAATGATTTCCTAAGCAAAACTGTTTAATAAAATGGAAATACTTTTGCAACTAAATGACAGGGAGATTTCTTTGTAGGGAGTGTATGTAACTTTTACTCATTAAAATATCTGTTCACTGCTTGCAATAGCCCTATCAACACTGCATTTCCACTAGACGGCTGGATTTACACTGCTAAGTCTCTCGCCAGAAGTTATTCTTTTTCTGGATACTAAATCTGGATTACACTCCCAAAACTATTAAATGCGTTAAGTGTACTAGTATAAACCCTGATTATCATCTCCACAGCTTTGAATTCTTAGCCTCCATCCTCCCAGGCCTGCTGAGATGTGGGCTTTCTTTGTCGGCTCAAGTAAAGAGGAAGGAGGACGCCCCCTGGTCAGGAGAAGCCGCTGCGTTCATCAGACTCCCCCAAACCCTGGCCGCTTGTCTGCTCTTGCTTCCACAGCTGCCCTCGAGCAGACGTTACTGCTGCCATTCCAGATACATCAATCTTGTCTATCACCGGGGACCATCAGTCCCACAGGCTCTTTCCCGTTTGCCCGTTGCTTTTATTTGAAACCGGCCTTGGGATATGAAACCTGCGAACTAAGCCTCCTGACTCCAGCCCACCATCACGGGGTCTTTTGAGTCCTTCTCCTTGCAAAGCACGTCGTAGAGAAGCAACTCTTAACCAGTTCCTTTCCTCGGGAGATCCGTGGCCACCGAGATATGATGATTATTTCACACAAGTTTAGGGGGATTTTGTCAAACTAGCTGCAAATCTCTTTATTACCTCAGTCATTCACATTATTGTTATTATCATTATTAGTATTATTTCGCAGGACTGCTTATACTGTAAAATAAAAATAAAATGCCATTTATACATTCCTATTGATTTTAAGGAGCCCTGGCAGTGCAGTGGTTAAGAGCTCGGCTGCTAACCAAAAAGTCGGCAGTTCAAATCCACCAGGGGCTCCTTGGAAACCCTATGGGGCAGTTCTTCTCTGTCCTTTAGGATCGCTGCGAGTCGGAATCGACTTGACGGCAACGGGTCTTTTGGTTTGCAAGTAGGGCATGCTTTGGGAGGATTTTTCAAATTAGTGGTGATGGATTTGTGTTAGTACATATGAAATTCTATTTCGCCACCCCGGGCTCTATGTAACCATACCATGCATTTGCCATTCCGCCGCCTTGAGTTGACACTGGGCGAATAGTGCAATCTGTATCCTTGAAACAGAGTGGGGCTAATTAGTTCTAACATACTCTTGCAATGGCTGTTCCAAACCAGTATTTCTCAAGCCCCAACTTTACTCAAAGATTGACGCTCCAGGCTTGAATACTCCAACCTTTCCTTCTCCCATCTTCTAAACAGCATTATCTCTGTACTGTAGTTTTTCTTTTCTTCCTTTTGGCCTCAAAAAATCAGTCCTTTTTTTCACACAAATACACCTCTTCACCTGTGCTTCCTTCCTGCCCTTGCCTCTCCGAGGACTTTGCCTCTTCCATCATCTGCTCTTGTCCTCTCAGCTGACTCCTTCCACCATGCCTTCAAAGACACATGGATTTAGTTGGAAGAAAAAATGACCTCATGTGTCCCTGCCACATTCTTCCAGCTCCTTTTCCATTTCTATCCTGTAAACTCCCTGGGCACCCATTCTTCTCCTTCTAGGGCACATGATGCACTCATCCCTGGAGATCTGTAAACTCCACAAAGGCAGGGATTAAGTCTGCCTTGCTCCAGGCTGGCTCCCCAGTGCCTAATACAGTTCCTGGCACGTACTAGGCATTCAACAATATTAATTGGATTGGATTGTTTAGACTTAGTACATGTTTCTTTTATGCTCTTACCACCGTCAATCCTAATAATCTGGTTTCCACCGCTGCCACTGTCATGAAAATGTACACTTATCCAAAATATATGCTATATACCTTCTCAACAGTTACTTGCAAATCAATAAATAAATAAGTAGTAAAAAAAAAAAAAAAAAGGTCTCCCTTGAGCATTAAGCTCTTTTAAGAACTATCTATATGGGATCAAATTGACAACGGCAACTCAAAAGATTAGATAGGAGCCTTACAGGACAGCCTTATGTTAATAAGGGAAGAACATTTCAGAAAAGGAGAGTGAGAATGATTGCACAACTCAAAGAAAGTAATCAGTGTTACTAAATCGTACATGTAGAGACTGTCAAATCGGTGTACATTTTACTGTGTATATTCTCAACAACAATAAAATAAATAAAATTTGGAAAAATGTATGCTACATACTTTCTCGACAATTACTTACAAATCAATAAATAAAGTAGCATTTTCTCAGCCCCCCGCTCTTTTTGACCCTTAAGAATCTGATGCTGATGGTGACCTTCTCCTTGGGGACCCTCCAACATTGTGGTTCTCCTCATGCTCCATCCACTTTGCCCCAGTCTCGTTTCTCCAACTAAACTAGCAGCAGCACCTACACTCTAACCTCCTTGCCTGGAGCGTTACATTCGTCTTCCATCTTTCCCATCCCAACCCACACTGAACATTATCAAGGGACTAATTTCCTCCGTTCAAAAATCTCCAAAGCTTCTCACTGCTGGTATTATTAAGTCTAAACTATTTATTCTGGCATTCAAGGCCCCACACAATCTGTACCCTAATCTTTCCAGCCATACCTCCCAAATTACAGTCAGCCCTATCAATTTACTAAGACCACTAATGTCTTATATTTTTCTGTCTCAGACTTTTGCTTAATGCTAGCTGTCCTGCCTAGAATGCTTGTCCCTGCTTTCAGTCTACCCAAATTTTATCTATCTTTTAATATTCAGTCCAGATTACAGTTTCTTCATTAAGGCCCCCACATAATTCCAAGGTATAACAATGTCCATTTAAACAATTTTAAAAATTAATTATATGCTGAATTATTTTACTGTATTTTGTTAGTTTGGGAATAAGTAATACATTTTCAGTGTTCAGAATTCAAGGGTTACAAACGTGTATACTGAAAAACATTTTAAAAAAATCTCCCTCCTAACTAGGTACTCCAACCACCAAGTTTCCCTCCTGGAAACAACAAATTTATCAGCTTCTTGTGTATTTTTCCAGAGATACTTTGTTAGAATCAAACACAACTGATTGTCTTGTGATATAGTTAGCATTTTGTAACAAACAGTGTGTATCTGTCTATCTCTTCCGTAAGTATGTTACATTTTATGCACTCACATAGTATCTTCCACTTATGGAGACTGTGTGCTTTGGTTTCTTTACATAAATGTCTGTGACACAAATATTTGTAGATTGATCTTGTAATTCTTTCAAGTGTAGGATGGACTGTTCAACGGAGAGGCTGAATCTCCACCACCTTCCGCCTCAATTAAGAATGATAAGAAAGCAAGCACTCGGTTTTTTTCAGACACTTCCTCCACATACGAAGCTATTAAAGGATAATTAAAGCATGACTAATCGCATATGCAGATATGCATTATTTTACTGCCATAGTTTAATATGTTCCAGATACACGCACACATTACCATATTTCCTTTGGTTCTGATACATAGGCTGATAGAAAGGTTAACAGAATCACTGATTTGTAATGGATGATTTTGTTTCATTTTAGAAATCGCCCGTTCCCGCAGCATTCCAAGTTCACTGAAGGCAATTTTTGCACTGAAAGATGTTTTTTCATAATTACGTCCATCTCCATTTCACATTGCATCTATTAGAAAAATGTCAAGAGAGCCCACCCGCCTTGTTACTGCTTCCTAAATGCCTTATAGTTTTCTGCAATCATTTTAAATGTATATACCAAACTGTGAAATGATAAAGCCTTAATATGATTTTTATATGAAGTATTAATACCTAAAAGGAGCCAAGAATTAAAAGCAAAGCAAGTTTCACTTACAGTTAATCATTGCGCCTAGCAACACTAAAGTATTACAGAGTACATGATAAAGTAGGTAAGTTTAGAATCAAGTGATTTATTTGCTCAACAGTGAGCCAAATCAGGTAAACTAGAATCTCTCAAAATGCATTCATTAAAGGGTCTTTAACTACCAAATTAATTGTTTTTAACTGACCAAACTAACGGGACTGGTGCCAGATATCCCCCACTTTACTTCACATTACACAAAAGAGAACCTTAACGTACACACATGCATTTCCCTTGAATTAGGATATTTCTTTCCAATTAATCATGCTTTATATGTAAATCCATGCCCAACGTTTAAATATTACTTACCAAGGACCAATTTATCTTAGGAAAAATTATCTTGTAGCAATAAATAAAATTGTAGTTTTTAAAAATTCAACTAGAAGTCCATTAATTGGGGAAAAGACAGTCTCTTTAACAAATGGTGCTGGCATAATTGGAGATCTATATGCAGAAAACTGAAACAAGACCCATATCTCACACCATGTACAAAAACTAACTCAAAATGGATCAAAGACTTAAATATAAAATTGAAAATGATAAAGATCATGGAAGAAAAAATAGGGACAATACTAGGAGCCCTAATACATGGCCTAAACACAATACAAACCATAAGTAACAATGCACAAGCACCAGAAGAGAGACTAGATAAATGGGAGCTCCTAAAAATCAAACACTTATGCTCATCCAAATACTTCACCAAAAGAGTGAAAAGACAACCTACAGATTGGGAAAAAAATTTTGGCTATGACAAATCCGATCAGCGTTTAATATCTAAAATCTACAAGATACCCCAAAACCTCAACAGCAAAAAGACAAATAACCCAATTAAAAAATGGGCAAAGGATATGAACAGGCACTTCACCAAAGAAGATATTCAGGCAGCTAACAGACACATGAAGAAATGCTCACGATCATTAGCCATCAGAGAAATGCAGATCAAAACTACAATGAGATATCATCTCACCCCAACAAGGCTAGCCTTAATCCATAAAACACAAAATAACAAATGCTGACAGGTTGTGGAGAGACTGGAACACTTATACACTGTTGGTGGGAATGTAAAATGGTACAACCACTCTGGAAATCGATTTGGGGCTTCCTTAAAAAGCTAGAAATAGAAGTACCATATTATCCAGCTATCCCGCTCTTTGGAATATATCCTAGAGAAACAAGAGCCATTATAGCAGATGTATGCACACCCATGTTCATCGCAGCACTGTTCACAGTAGCCAAAGGATGGAAGCAACCTAAGTGCCCATCGATGGACGAATGGAAAAACAAACTATGGTATATCCACACAATGGAATATTACGCAACTATAAAGAACAGTGATGAAGCTGTGAAACATCGTATAACTTGGCGGAAGCTAGAACTTATTACGCTGAGTGAGTTTAGTCAGTCACAGAAGGACAAATACTGTATAAGACCACTATTATAAGAACTCAAGGAAAGGTTTAAACACAGAAGAAAACATTCTTTGATGGTTACGGAGGTGGGGAAGGAGGGTGAGGGTTATTCACTAACTAGATAGTAGATAAGAAATGATCTTAGGTGAAGGTAAGGACTGTACACACTACAGGGGAAGCAAGCACAACTGGACTAAACCAAAGTTAAGAAGTTTCCTCAATACAATCAAATACTTTGAGAGACAGAGTAGCAGGGATAGGGGTCTGCGGACCATGCTTTCAGGGGACATCTAAGTCAATTGACATAACAAAGCTTATTAAGAAAATGTTCTGCATCCTACTTTGGTGAGTGGCATCTGGGGTCTTAAAAGCTTCCAACCACCTGGAGTCAAAGAGAACGAAGAACACCAAAGACACAAGGAAAGTATTGGCCCAAGAGACAGAATGGGCCACATAAACCAGAGTCTTCATCAGCCTGAGACCAGAAGAACTAGATGGTGACTGGCTACCACTAATGAACGTCCTGACAGGGAACACAGCAGAGGGTCCCTGATGGAGCAGCAGAAGGATGGAGTGCAGAACTCATATACTAGTAAGAAGACCAGACTTAATGGTCTAAGACTGGAGGCGCCCCAGAAAGCATGGTCCCTGGTCTCTCCGTCAGCCCAGAACTAAAACAATTTCTGAGGCCAACTCTTCAGACAGGGATTGGACTGGACTGTGGGACATAAAGTGATACTCGTGAAGAATGTGCCTCTTAGACAAGTAGATACAAGAGACCAAAGGGGTGGCTTCTGTCCAGAGGTGAGAGGGGAAGGCAGAGAGAGTTAAGAGTTGGTTGAATGGTCATGGGGAATCAGGGGCGGAGGGGAGGAGCGTGCAGTCGCAGAATGGGGTGAGCGGTTGGGGTCTCATAACAACGTATGTTAAAAAATAAAAATAAAAAATAAAAAATTCAACTAGATTATTTTCATCTTGACCAGACCAGATCAGACCCACTGCAGTGGAGTCGATTTCAACTCCCAGCGACCCTATAGGACAGAGTAGAACTGCCTCACAGGGTTTCCAAGGAGCAGCTGGTAGATTTGAACTGCTGACCTTTTGGTTAGCAGCTGAGCTCTTAACCACACCAGCACTGATATTAATTAGTATTTTAGGCTTAAGAATTAGTAATTCATTAAATCACTGGAATAGTAGCATTGATCATGATTGTTATTTTTAATTAATGACATTTCCTTCCCACTTAAACACTATCTTAGTTACCTAGCACTGCTATAACAAATTCCAGAAGTAGGTGCCTTTAACAAACAGAAATTTATTTTCTCACAGTTTAGGAGGCTAGAAGTATGAATTTGGAGTGCCAGCTCTGGGGGAAGGCTCTCTCTCTCTGTCGACTCTGGAGGAAGGTCCTTTTCTCTTCTGTTTCTGCTTCCTGGTTCCTTAAAGATCTCCATGTGTCTTGACATCTATCTTACCCCATCTCTGCTTCTCTCCTTTGTTTAATCTCTTTTATATCTCAAGAAAGATTGACTCAAAATACAGCCTACACTAATCCTGCCTCATTAACATAGCAAAGGCAACACATTCCCAAATGGGATTATAACCACAAGCCTAGAGGTTAGGATTTACCACACATATTTTTTGCAGCCAGAATTCAATTCATAACGAACACACAAAAAATAATTTTCATAAATTTATTTTTACTCCTACGGACCTTTTGCCCAGAAGAGCTTCGTAAATATAAAATCCATAGTAAATTACAAAGAATTCAGGTGAGAGTGAGGTTAAGTAAGAATCAATTAATCATTCTAGATTATTTTTTACCCTCAATTTTGATAAATTCTGTTCTGGGGTGGTTGTTTTTTTTTCAGACTTTGGGTATATATTACCTAAAAGGTTTAAATATTTACCAACAGAGAAATTAAGCAACATTTAACCATTAAACACATTGTTCGAGGGAGATATTAAAACACTGTGGAGGTAGCTTGGAAGCATTTAGTCTTGATAGGTATGATCTATAGCTAGGGAAGCAAGTGTCCCCAAATAATTACTCTGTCTTTGAAAGAGTGGTCTATTTCGAAGTAGAATAGCCAATAAGACTGGCGCAGTAGTTGTCAAATTTGCAGGAAGTAATTAAAGAAGCAGAGATTCTCTTCTTTTACTGGCCGTTTCTGGATTACATAAGAGATTATGAAGAGAGACGAGAAAAATGACAGAGCAGCCTGAACAGCCCATTAAACTTTCTGCTAAGAAAATTGTTTTTCTCCATGGGTAAACTTTCTCATGTACAAACTTTATTGTTGTTCTTTTATCCTGCATCAATTGCAATTTTGGAAAAAAGCATCTGATTTCTACATTTTAACAAAAATACAGGGAGCGAGATGCTTAGCCCCCAAAGGACTTGTTCCTTGTTTCACCGGCACTTAGTAATCCTCCCCAGCCTCAGTTCCTTTGGTGGGGTGCCATCTGGCATTTTGCCTTTGATTTTATGAATCAAGTCCTCGATTGTTTCTGCAGCTCTTATCAGTGCAGTCTGACCTGTTGTGAATGGGGATAACAGGGGAAAAACCTCCGCAACTTTCACAGCGTTGAATATTCGGTGGCTCTCTTCCCAGACTCTGCATTGTGATTTTTCTGGTATACATTCCTCAACACAGATGGTGACATTATTAGAACTTTGGTTCAAGGAAATATAAAAAAGCAAACTTTCCCGCAATCATTGTTTATAAATACCATTGTGAATCTAAGAATATGGGATCTATTAATTCTACACATATTACATACATACATGGTTATTCTTTTTCATGGTTGCTGATACTGCTTCTAATTATACTCTTTTCCTCTACCTCCAACTAGCTGTTTCTTCTATCTACAATCAGGTCTATATCTTCTGCACGACCTCATGCAAAATAATAATTTTTACACTGTACTCCCAGCTACCTAGAAGGAAGTAATGGGAAGGGTGGAGGTTGGGTACTGGCCTGGTTTCCAGAGCTCTAAGTCCATCACCCTCCCTTCAACCAGGGTAGCTTTGCTTTAATTGGTTTCATGGATTGGGCATCCAAGCAAAATTCCATTTGAAGAAGGGATTTCACCATGGAACTGACTCACTACTAGAGGTGGTGTTAGGCCAGTTCAGCCCATTTGTAGATGAGACGTTATAGCTGAAAGGGCCTTTATAAGCAGTCTCCCCCTCAGAAATAACTCCCCTTGTGGAAAAGCTGCCTGCAGTTTCCACCTCTAGCTGCACCTTTTTGTAAAGCATTGAAAACATCAGTTTTAGGCAGCTATCACAGTATGGAAGGGAGAACACTCTAAGCCATCCGTTAGCACTTCCATGTGGATGAATTTATCTATTAGCTCTGGGGACTTAGTGGTGCCTGGAGAAAACCCAATAAATTTTAATGGGGGAAGAGCATAGAGAAATGGTCTCTGAGTCACCATTCCATGGTTGATCTCTCTGTGGCTGGGGAGTGGAGCAGACTAGACTCTGAGAGTTGAGGTTGGTTGGCTGCCAGAGCAGGGCCGATGCCTGCTAAAGGATGGGGAACTCTCTCCATCCGGTCCTGCCTTTGGCCAATAAAGCACCTTCCTCCACATCAACATAGATTTTTGTTTTTGACATGAGTTCTTTATTCTTCTGGTCATGTCAACTGTGAATATTATTGTTTTAACTGAATTTTCCTCTGAGTCTTCAGTTGGTGGCTAATACAAATACTAACACCAAACATACATTCATACAAATATTAACACCAAACATACATTCATCCTGAGTCCTGTCTTTTTTATAAAACACGTCCCTTCTACCCCAAAGTCTGGCATTCTCAAATCTCAATACAAAATCTGTTACACATAATGACCTTAACTACTCTTATTTTTGCATAGAAAGTTACCACTAAAGAGCCATCTAGAGAGTTAGAATGTAATGCTGTAAGTCCCTCGTTATATTGTCCCTACAGCAAGGCAAGGTCAGAGAATTTGTTTAACATCCATTATTTGTAAAACGAAGTCATTTATCATTACATTAAAGTGATGAGTAAGATTGAGTCCTGGCTATGGTACACTATGTGAGAATTATTATTCCACATCTCCAGGCCTGCATTGGAAGACATTTTCTTTAACCACACCCCACTGCACACAGTAATTCTGTGTTCCCGAAATGAGGGTGAGCCTCGGTTAACTCTAAAGCCAGGTCTGCAGACAGCTTAACTTTGCAAAAGAAGAAAGTCACAAGACCGTGTGCTTTATAAGTTACAGTAAATTTTGTCAGCTTGTGATGATAAGAGTAGGAGCTAAAGGACAGGTGGCGGAGAATTTTAGTGAAAACAAAACCGTAACTCTATCTAGTATTTTCTTACCAATTGTCCCTGTATGTATATATGAAATTCTCAGCTACGCATGGTAACATTATTATCTAATCCTTGACAGTTGGCAAAGTGCTTTCACGCGCATATTCTCCTTTCTGCAGGCCGTGATCCCCGAACATTCTCGGACCCATCAGAGAGACCTCCAGGACGGTCCCTGAGGCTGAAGAATGGCCCTCGAGCCCCTAACACTGCAGACGCCACCTCTCAGGGAAGGGGCCTCCTCTGACGTCCACAGCTGCGCAGGTTCCCGGCTGTGCGTGTTTTCGAGCTCGCACGGTGTCCACTGCGCGCAGCAAGGTCAAGTCCGCACAGGGAGCTGCCGTACCGTCCCGCAGGTAAGAATTTTCTCTTCCGCACAGTCTACTGTCTGTCACGTTCAGAAGAAGCTACCCCGGCATGCAAACACCTTTCTAAAGTTCCCACCGCTTCCTAGGATGCAGGCATTGGATGCCCTGCTGAGTGATCTATTCCTTTGATAATCAAATAAAAAGAAGTCCCGCTCTCCGCTGCTTGCTGTGCGGCTTCCCGAGGCCTTGGTGTCCGCGCTGATTCTCCGGCTCCTGGCTCCCCGGCCCCTGTCGTCTGGGAAGGGACCGACGGTCGCGGCAGCCTCTTCCTGCGTGCTCTGTTTCTTTTTCAAAGGCTCCGTTTACACAAATGACTTTCTTCTTCCCTTCATTAAGTAACCAGGATTTATTTTCTTTACTCTATCAACTACGCACACATTCAGGGCCGTAGACCCGGTCAACGTTCTGTGTTCTTGTTTGTTTTTATTTCTGATGAGACAGGTTCCAATGAAGCGACAAAGTCAGAGAAAAACAATCAAACAGCTCGCGGTGGGCTATTTGTCTTTTTTTTTTTTTATTTGCATTTTTCTTTGGTGGTGGTTTCTAGTTCCCTTCTTCATGGGGTAGGGGGGTTACTATATTAGCAGGTTTGTGTGTGTGTGTGTGTGTGTGTGTGCGCGCGCAATGAGCCTGTAGGCGGCAGCAAGGAAGCCCAGGCAAAGCCGCCGAGACCCTGAAGGCGTCCCTGTCCCGGTGTTAACTTGTTGGCTTCCCTCCCTTCCCAGTGAGGAGAAGAGGGGGCCTTCAGGAGAGAGGGAGAGAGCGAGAGATAATAGAAAGAGCTTCCAGCAAAAATCAGTGAATGCCTGGAGAGAATGAGCATTCCTAGGTTCTAGTTCTTCTCCCAGCTAACTCCTAAGTCCCCCAGGCAGAGGCCAAGAAGTGTCATATCCCGGGAAGGTAAAGGCTGCAAACGCAGCGCTGATGGAGCGGGAAAATCCCCTCTCTCCGTGAGACACCTAACCTGCTTTTTGTTTTGAAGTTGGCCTGGCGGTTACTAAAGATTCGCGGGGCCAAGATGCCTTAGAAGCCATTAATGCTATTGAATTGTTGGCTCCGTGGGTTGAATAATGACCAACGTGAATTGAGAGTGGCATGGAGTACCCCTCTTCCCACCCCCACGGATGGAAATGGGCTGTGTGAGGCAAAGGAGATGAAGGGTACTGTTGTGTACTATTAAGCGCATCAGGTGGAAAGGTTGGAAGAAAGGAAGGCAGTGCAATGAAACCCACACATAAGAAAGAAATCTCTTGGGTGACAGGGAGAGAGAGGTTTCAGCCCAGTGGCTGCAAGTATACCTTACGCTTCTATTAAAAATCATATCCTCTCAATACCCGGCCTAAAGGGAGCCTCAGTGTAAACCCCATCCTCCCCTCTAGACTGGAGGATCTAGGAGAGACTTTTCTGCTTTTTACTGCTGAGTCCCCCATGTCTACAAAAGTGCACACTAAATAAACAAACAGTTGCCATTGAGTCCATTCTGACTCATGCGGACCCCGTGTGTTACAGAGAAAAACTGCTCCGTAGGGTTGACAAGGCTGTGACCTTTCAGAAGCAGATCACCAGGTCTTTCTTCCGAGGAGCCTCTGGATTCCAACTGCCAACCTTTTCATCGGTAGTCTAGCACTCACCAGTTTTTGACACCCAGTGACCCTGGCACTAAATAAATATTCTTAATTTAGTGATAGAAAGTTAGAAGCCCTTCCCCTCTGATGTCTACCATGAAACCATGGGATTTACAAACCAAGACAAGTGAAGAAGATTCACAGATGGGGATTGAAGTAATGTTTACCCACAACTCCGGGAAGCTGTGCACCCAGGAAAATACTGCCCCACGACATCTTCCCCTATCCTTTCTAATAAAGGAAGGCAAAATCACACCTGGATTGGAGGTGAGGACTTCTAAGGAGCCTTCCTTAGGCTCCTGGAGAAAACGATACTGGGAACGTGAGGCTCGGTTGGAAGGTGGCATAAACAGCAATTTCTAAAATTAAATTTATAATTCAAAACGGCAGAGCTTTCAAATTACTTGTTTAAGTAATGGAAGTCTATGCATTCAAAACAGAGCTAATAGTGAAATGGCTTCTGGAAACAGATCTAGTAAGAGAACTGTCGATCTCGGAGCTTCGAGTTCAGACTCCCTCTCGGCTTCCAGCCTCGGGGTCTCTCCGGGAAGATGCCCCAAGGCGAAAACCCACGTTCTCTCGGTCTTTCTTACGCTAGAATAGACAGTGGACTCCCTCCATGAAATCCGGTGTTGGTTCCCACGGCCCTTCCCGGCCGGCCACCCAGTCACCATCATCACACCCCTACCCCCAGCTACTGACGGAGGCCGTATGCAACTGTCAAAAAGTGTCTGGAAGAATCTCTCCCAGGCGTTGGTTTCTTCTGTTCTTGAAACCCTTTTGGCAGATCTTCCATGTTTTCCAGGACACTTGGGAGTTCGGACGTACATTTTCCTTTATTGCAGACTAACTTCGAACGTGTTAACTAGGTTATGCTCTTCCCACTGCCGGGCCTCCCTCCCAGCCCAGAGAGCTTCCTTTTCAGTCGTCGGGGAGCCGGAGTGCATGCCTTTGCAAATGTCAGCCTTTCTGATCCTTCGCGGGGGGAACTCGTACCTAGGTGTGCGTTGCCGCCGCGCGAAGAGGCAGGCACCCGCTTTGGCCCGTCACCCGGAGCGCCCGGTCCTTGTGGGCGCCCCAGTCTCGCAAGCTGCGCGCCCAGCCTGGGGATTGGCCACCTCAGTTTTAAAACCTCAAGAAAAGCACCTTGGAACTCATCCCTTCCACCCGAGAGGCCTCGGAGGGCAGCTGGGAGCCGGTGGGTCTGAGCCCGAGCTGAGGGTGGGGAGCCGCGGGGGAGAGGAGCTGGAAAATGGGCAATGACCTTGAGTTTCTCCACTTTGATTTTAAGCGGCAGCGAAGTTGGGTGGTTTCGACCCCCCTAGTCGTTGGCTGAGACTGATGTTGGAGCTAGTTATGAGTGTTAAACGGGTACACAGGCGGGGCAATTCATTAGGCAAGAAATGGATTAGTTGTTTATTATCTATAAACATTCCAACCACAGCAACCAATCATAAAACCGCGGAAGGGCCTATAAAGTCACACAGCAGCGAAGCCTCCATGTGGGAAGCGCGGTGTTAGCAATTGTTCCTGGGTAGTAAAGGCTCCATTAGAGCCGAGGGAGAGAAGCCGGGCGCAATAATAAAGTGATAGGTGGGGCAATGATTTCCTAGACTGGGAATCACGATTCCTCTAAGTTGGACGGGGAAGAAAATTGGGGTGATTTGGATTGGGGTGATGAGAGAAAGGACGAAACAAGGACTAAGGCGTGGAGGGCAACAGTGGGGTCATTCGCTAGGTTGATGCCAGCAATCAAAGCTGTTGATTAAATGAGAAGAGCAATTTCGTCTTTGGATTTTTGGCAGAGTACTTAGTAACTGATCATGAAAGCAACTTAATATTTTACTGAGGGGGGAAAAAGTTTAAAACTGGCATCATCCTACTAGCAAAAAGAATCACTTTAAATTATGGCTGGGGTGCTTTTTAAAATTCTCATTTGAAATAAACCATCAGGGGTTAGTCTCAAACAATTAAACAGTGTAAGTATAAAGGTTGGTTATTTTTGTTTGTTTCGGTCTTTCTTAAAACAAGCTTTAAAGGCTCACTACATACTTGACATTTTAATATATTAAGAAATGAGTCAATATTTCTGCTAGTTTCTGAATAACTGACTCAAGTATATTGTTTTCAATTTGATTCAGAATCTATTACTCACAAATCAAGTTACTGGTAAATTTCTTAAATTGATTTTACTGTATTGATTAGGAAATTTATTAGGAATAGCATATCTATAAGATAGTGGTATATATGTTACGTGTATCTCTCAGAGGTTTCCTGTTTCTCAGATTTTCATAACTCTTATTGAGGTATAACAATATAACAAGGGACACAATTCAGAAGAGAACAATCTTGATAAAGGATTAAAAGTAATACGACTAATATACCTATAAGAAATACAGCACTACTAGTATCTCAGAAGTCCGCCTTTATGAGACAGATTTTTCTGAATCCATTTATTAGATTTGTGGGTTTTGGTGGTGTCGTTACTTAAATAATTTTTCATCAAGTGCTCAGATTTCTTTTCTGCGTTAGTATTGCGTGTGTGTGTTTTCCCCTTTGGGAGTATCTTCTTGAAAATGAAAATAAAATGCTTTAAGCTTTCCTGTGCTGAGAAAGAAACAGAAACAGCATCCAAACCAATTTTTTTCTTCCTCCAACAACCCAGCACCCCTTCCCGCCGCTTTCCTTATGTACCGAAATACATAACAAACGATTACATGTTGGAAAACACATCTGAAAACAGAGAGGTCACGTTACTACCGAGTCCTGGGGAACATTAATCTGGTGTTTGGAAAACAGTTGACAGTTGAAGGTTGGAGTTTCTCTCTTTTCTGCTCTTGGACTAAGAGAGATAGAGAGCATTCAAATAAGAATAAAAGGATGAGACCACTTGGTGGCCTTTTTGCTTCAGAAATAGACCTTGGTGGCTACCAATTTTCTAATCTTCACTTTAAAACAAGCAAAAACAGGGGCTAACAGGGAACCTGCAAAGGCTTGTTGCACTGACAAGTGTGGAGCGGTGTGTGTGTGTGTTGTGTTCCAAAATAATTAATGTGAATAGTGTGAAATTACCACCGATAACGCCGTGCTCCGACCGCCTGAGGCGAGAGTTTGCTGGACGAAAACCAGTCCCTTTTTTAAAAGCTCTGAGGAGGTGAAAGTTGATTGCCTGACCGTTTGCCTCACTACAACGTTTTCCTAACCCCACCCCCACCGCCATCTCCCAGTATCCGAGCTCTGCGCCATATTCCTTACCCCGATTAGGTTAGGTGCTGGCACCCCACTGAAGCAGCTGTGAGGTGAGCTGGGTGTCTAACACCGTGACATTGCCCAAGATTCCTCCTGTCTGAATTTGTGAGGTGGAGTGAACGTGAAAGGAGACCTAAAGTGCATTCCTCGGACCGCCAGCTGGAAATCTCATGTTGAAAACGATAATGGTAAATTACAATGGTAAACTGCAAAGTGAACATTTCTGCAGAAACCCTCAGACCCTGTATCTCCAAAACAGAATGAATTTGTAAGGCTGGAGAGTGGAGGAGGCAGAAGGCTAGGCAGAGAAGGGGGGAATCAAGAGACTGAGAATCAAACAGTTTTCCAGAGTTTAAAAGGCCTGCCTATCTACTTCCGACAATCAGACCATGAAAACCTTCGGGATCCCAATGGGCCTAGACCTGCACGCAACCGATCTTGGGGATGTCCCAGCACCGGGCAGCGTTTAGTTGTGCGCGGGTCGCCATGAGCCGGGGGCAGACCAGATGGCAGCTACCAACGAGGACACACGACCTTGAGTGTGTCACTTTAACCTGGATGGATTCGGTTTCCCCAAGCCTAAAAAGAGGCTGGATGCGTTGTGCTGGCACTCTCTGATCTGTGTACCACAACGAACCATCGCGTGCAGACGTGATCGAGCTTCTCCCCTCAGCGACCCTTGCTTGTCGGTCAAAAGGGCAAGTGTGGATTTGCATCTCCCGAGGAGACTCGGGGTAGGGGGGCAAATCCTCCAGGCTGAGAGATTTCGCGCCGAGCCCCCCGCAGTTAACCTGCCTGAGGCCAGCGCTGCAAGGGCGAGCCGGAGAGCTCTGCCCCCCGCCGCTGTCTGGGCTGACAGTGATTTGTGTGCGCTGCACAAGTCAGCCGCAAACCTGGGTTGTTAAACTCTCCTGGGAGCTGCGCCGAGTTAACGCAGGTCTGCCCGGTCCGCAGGGCCGATCTTGCAACTTGCACGCCTTTCCCCAGCGGTCCTACTCGGTGCTCTGTAGCTCCAGGGCGCTGGGATTGCTTCATTGGATTCAATTTCAAAGCCTTCGGATAACTGAAAAGCGTATCCACTTCTGTCCGGCCTGCGGGCCGCTAGGGGCTCCAGGCTGCGTTTGCAGCGGGTCGTGGCGCCCCCTTGACCAGCAGAGCTCCGGCTTTCTGGGGCTCAGGGGATGAGAAGCCACCTCCTCGCCCAGGCCCCGCGCGCGGACTATGGGGGACCAGCCGCCTTAGAGTTTCACTGCAATTGCCTTCATAGTGAGGGGTGGAGGAAGGGGCGTTTGCTTCGGGGAAGAATTATCCCTGATCGCGTATTATAAGACGTGAACTTCTCCAGGACCCGGCAGCTGCTGCGGTCGAGCCCCCAGCGCCAGGTAAGCGGCCAAACTGGGCTCCCTACGAAGGAGCGAGACTGGCTTCATCCGGCTACAAATATCCTTTTTTCTTTAAAGCAGTGAGATCCTGAAGCGCTTCTCTTGCCAGTCACTGTTTTCTCCAGGCCGCTGCACCGAGACCTGCGGAGGCCTCACCGAGCCAAGCCAACGCCTCCTCCAGGCAGGCCTCTGAGCGAGTTCCTGCCGCGGGACCTCGAATGTGGTGGGTGGAAGCAGACGAGGTCCTTCTAGGTAACTTGCCGGTTGATTTCTTAACCCAGCAGTTCGAAAATTCCTTTTATAACTATCTTCACACAAAAACACGTGACTAAGAAAGATTGCAAAGCATTAAACTTGAAGTCAGACACCAAAGTTTTGGAAAAAATTTCCCTTAAGACTAGGGGAATGTGAAACACTGCCTTATAATTTCTTCCAACTTTGTCATTGAGTAATCGAGTATCCTTCCCCCAGCCAGAATTCCTGGCTGACTTGGGTTCCATAAAGGGACTCGAACCTGGCCTTGAAACACAATGGGGCAGAATGGGCCGGTCCTCTCCCTCCCTCCGGGGTTAAATCCTCTAAACCCCCTCCCCCAACGCCTTCTCCTTTCTCCCCTCCCCCACGCCATTGCAGCAGAGACGCCGGAAAAGCTGCCAAACTCTGGGCACCATGCAGGCCGTAGGAAGAGCGAGATAAAGGATGTGGTGGTAAGGTCTTAAGTGTTCCGCGGAGATACAGGCCGGGAATCTTGGAGGGATTCAGCCTGGCTCCACTACTTCAGCAAGTTGCTCCTTGTTTCTATCATCCCCCCTTCCCACCCACACACATACCTGCAGGGAGAATAAGTGGGCAGGAGGGGGAGTTGGAGAAAAAGAGAACCCCTCCCCTTGCGGTCAGAATCTCTGGAGGCCGGGCGATGTGCTCAGTTGTTTTCCTGGAAGCCACAGAATATGCTAATGAGAAGGTCCGGGGCCACAAGCTTCCTTTTTCAACCCTCCCTTATTTGTCTGTGTTATTCCAAATGTGTTAACGACTTCATCTGATTTTTCTTTAGTTTGGAGTCTTCGGAATTACACGTAAGATAATGAAAGGAATCAGGTATGGTTTGTGCTCACCACGTGCCAGACCACTGTTAAAGGAAAAAGGGAACTAGAAGAGTTTTTTGGGGGGATACATAAAATTTATTATTACAATGAAGATTAAACCGCCAATTTAAAAAAATGAGTTATTTTTGTCTTTTGTAACAGTTTTTTAAATTGATGCAGCTTGATTATAACATTTTGCAGAAGAATATTGCTCTCCTATCAAATAATAGCAGACATGGCCTCAAATAACATATTTGGCTTTTAAACATTGCAATGTTATTTTGAAACAAAATGTTTTTAACTACTTAGCAGCATACGCAAAACAGCAAATAAGAGGGTTATATTTTGAAATAATCTTAACACATTCCCTTCTATGTAATAGAATCCCCCCCCCCCTTAAGCCAAGAAAAAACGGTCAACTCTTTGGGTTAAACAACTTTTTCTTCCTAATTCCCAGATGTGAGTTGGAAAGTAACAAATGCATATTTGCAAGATGTCATTAAAAACTGAGACCGAAAAATGGTGTATAATCTTCCTGGTAAAACACAATTTACATACATTTCATATCTGACCATATGAAACCATCGTTTATAAATTTCACACTTTTATAAAAAATTCACGTATGACATGTATTTTGTAGCAAACTGGAAGCATTATGTTTACTGTAAGCACATATTGTAATATCACTTACCTTGGTTATTTTTTCCTTTTAAAAGCTCCTAAAAAAATCAGGGATCTGTTTGTTTAAACAGCAAATTGGATCAAAATATATAATCTGAAGAAATTACCTGTTTTAAAATCTCTTGGAAACTTTAGAGATTATATTTGTTGGGATTTTTTCTCTCTCTTATCTCCATAATTCCCATGTGTAAATATTTGGGTGACCCTTACTATGGTTTGTTCATCCAAGCAATATATATTAGGCAGGGAAAAATTAATTTCAAAACTTAATTATTTTAAAAATGTTATAAACTGGTACTGTGAGGTGACTAAGCTAAATGTAGGTTTATTTTTGTCACAAAGATAGAGCAAGTATAATTAGTACTATATTGTTGATGCTAAAAGGAAAACCTCCTACCCTATGGAAATAACCTATCTTCTATCAATTTTGTTAAATAGTATTTTGTACACAGGACTCTGTATATAATCTGTGTTCTCAAAAGTTTATGTGGTAAATATTAATATTGAGATCTTCTGAACAATATAAGCTTACAAGGGAAGAGACACCTCCCCTACACGGTCACATCTGAAACATTCTATTCCCAATGCACTAGGAATAATCTTTTTATTCCATTAAAATGGCCGCTAACCTTATAATAAAAAAAAGTTTTAATCTTTTACCTGAAGGAGTCTTGACAAGGTATCAGGAATGGAAACTGTGACTGTCCCATGTTGTCTGTTACAGTACAGAGTTCTGTGCTGTGTTGCCTTTGTGAAGGCTGAGGTAACAATGTATGACTATCGCCTCTGGGGACCCTTATGAAAAGGAGATATATAGCTGTTTCAAATACATGCTGTAGACTTTAACTCTGGAGATACAGTTGAGAAAAATAAATTATTTTACATACTCTAAAAATAATTAAAATGGAACTCTATTGCTTTTTGTGTATTTGTTCTATGTACATATTAATGTTATACTCAACGACACACATATGGAAAAAATTATTGTATTTGTAAAAATGTTACTGAAACTTCTTTTTCGAAGAGGGGCAAAAATCATGTTAGGAAGAAATTACATTTCAACTTCCACTTTCAAAATCTTTGAAACTTGAATATTTTAATTCCTAACTTAGATCTTTCTCAGCCTAAGAAAGTTTAGGCTTCTTCAAAGCTGGCGTTTTAATATTTTCTGTTGTTTTGTAAACTATGTCTTTAAGGCTGCATATCCATTGACTCTGTCAAAGTAAAGTCATTATTTGTTTGGATTTAATTTCTATTTGGGTGTGTGTGCATTTAGTTTAAAACTATGAGCTCTGGAAAGTTTTAATTCTTTGCAACATAGACGAGTTTTATGTAATGAATATATACAGTTTCAACTAATAAAAAACGAGATCTGTATCTCAGCAATATCTGATTAAAACATGTTAGGTATTGTCTTTCTAAGATCAGCTTGATTTGAAAACTGAGAGAGAATAAGTTCTTTCATCAACTTCTGTCATACTGTTATATGTGTACTTTATTTATTTTGCTGATTTTAGAATGGAAAATAACCATCCTGAAAGAGAAATTTGAGGCGGATTACCTAGTGATTTTTTTTTTCCAGCCTAAATCCTTAGGTGCTAAAGCACAGTAATGTGTTTTGCTTTTTAAAATGTCATTTTCAAAAGAAAGTCGCAAGTATCAAAAATACATTAGGAAGAAGACTCTCTTTTTAACATGTGCTATAATCATTTTTTATCACCAGCGTTTACATCCAGAGAAATACGTTTGAGTCATTAACACCTAAGTCTCACTGAAGCAGAAGCATGAAATATCATTTTGAAAAACGAAGAAAGAAAAAATACATTTTCATGCCGATGCATACACATGTTCTTTTTAAAAAGAGGGTTAAAACAGTTTCATAATTTGGGCTGCAGAGAAAGAGAATAGCGAGCATCACAGCCCAAAGCAAGAGGAAAGCTAGTAACGATTTTCTGGACAAAGTGGAAAAGGTATTTTCCAGGGTAGACTGAGTTTGTGTGGGGTAGTCGGGGTGAAGGAGAGGCAGGCTCTCAATTATCTAAATTATCTGGATTATCTGTCTACACAGAGCAATAATGACCTCTCCTCTTCATAATGAGCTATGTAGATAAGTCTCTAACCTGAGAAAGAAGACCCACCAAATACTTACGAAATAATTCACAACCATAGCACCATATTTTGACTGTATTTTCCATTACATTCTCCCTAATAATAGTCTTTAAATGGAACATACTCCAGGCTCAGTTTATTGTTCATTTAACAACTATTTATTGACTATTCACTAAGTGCCAGGCACTGTTCTAGGAGCATTAATGCACAAAACAAAGTACCAGGAGTCCCTGGGTGGCCCAGTTAAGCACTCAATTACTAGCCAAAGGCTTGGCGCCTTGGAAGACAGGCCTGGCAATTTGCTTCTGAAAGGTGACAGCTTTGACAGCCCTGTGGAGCAGTTCTACTCTGCACACACGTGAGGTTGTCATGAGTCAGAGGCAACTAACAACAAGGTGGAGTTAGGGCAGTTCTTTCTGGAGGGTATGGAAGTTAAGCACCAGGGAAAAAAAATTGTGTACTTTTCAAGTTGTCCACAAGGTGGCAAAGTGTGCAAAAGTGGCAGCTTAGTGTGGAGCTAAACTTGGTGCGAAAAACTATTTCTATGAACATTTCTGGTTATAAGTGTCTCTTTTTGAGTGCTACAGCTAATAGCTATCAGTCAGAATGCACTTTGTGTGAGTTTTACAAAGCATTCCTGTTTACCAGAGACTTGTCTGTTTAAGGAAAAGAGCAAGCCAGCTGCATTCCCCAGGGGCCTGTCTACAAATCCCAAGCTTATCTTACACAAATTTCCTCTTTTCCTCCCCATATTTCTCTGGGACCCCAGCTGTGTGGACTATAGAAATCTGACTAAGGGCTTGAACATCTGGCTTTGCACAGGCCCCCCCCCAAAGCCTTGGGTCGATTTTATTCAAATTTACCTAGATAAGTGTAGGTATCACACTACAATTTGCTTTGTTATTATTGTTTTTTATTGTTTAAAACACTTATATCTTAGAATAACATCCATGCTGATGAGTAGTCAAACACCTGTACCAATATACACATACATGCAATCATGCGTATGTTTTGTTTTTAGAGACGCCCTACGTGAGACCTGACACTTACATTCAGAAATAAAATTACTTAATTTAACCAGATCTCTTCAGTGGAACAGAATTGCCACATTGTTCCCTCATGAAACTGGAACACTATTCAATTGATGTGTATACCAAAGAGATACAAAAAGTCTTTCCTTCTTCAAAAAGTGGTTTATACAGGAGGTGATATATTTTGCCGGATAATTTAGAGTTTAAGAATTTGCTGTGCCTTTTTTTTTTCTTCCCAAACTATTTTTATTTTATCTTGTTTATGGTTGTAATTTAAGTGAAAGTTTACATTTCAAGTTAGTTTCTCATACAAAAATTTCTACATCCATTGTTATGTGACCCTAATTGCTCTCCCTATACTGTTACAGCACACTCCTCCTTTCCACCCCTGATTTCCCATGTCCATTCAACCAGCTCCTGACCCTCTCTGCCTTCTCATCTCACCTCCAGACTGAAGCTACCCCTTTAGACCCGTGTATCTACTTGAGCTAAGAAGCACACTCCTCACAAGTATCACTTCATGTCCCACAGTCCAGTCCAATCTTTGCTGAAGAGTTGGCCTCAGGAATGGTTTTGGTTCTGGGTTGACAGAGAGTCCGGGGGCCATGCTTTCTGGGGTTCCTCCAGTTTCAGTCAGACCATTAAGTCTGGTCTTCTTACTAGAATTTGAGTTCTGCACCCCATCTTTCTCCTGCTCCATCAGGGATTCTCTGTTGTGCTCCCTGTCAGGGCGGTCATTGGTGGTAGCATACACCATCTAGTTGTCTGGTATCAGGCTGATGAATTCTCTGGTTTATGTGGCCCTTTCTGTCTCTTGGGCTAATACTTTCCTTGTGTCTTTGGTGTTCTTCGTTCTCCTTTACTCCAGGTGGTTGCTGTGCTTTTTGAGGTTCGAACCCACCCAACGACTCCATGTGAGAAAGACCTGGTGATCTGTTCCCGTAAAGAGTACAGCCAGGAAAACCCTATGGGGCAGTTCTACTGTCATATGGGGTCACGATGAGTCAAAATCACCCTGGTGGCATCCAACAACAACAACATCTAACATATGGAGTAGAATCCTTGTTTCCAGATGGGTGTTCTTTAATCTGAAAGTAAATGTTAGAGGTAAATATTTCTCTGTGTGAAAATGCTCTCTCCAACAGGTCTGTGTGTTCATTTTCTAATGGCATAATTAATAGAACTTTAACCTTTTAACATGTGCAAGTTACAGGGAAAAACTGTCCCCTTACATGTCCCTTTTGGCCATGGTAGTTCCCAGCACATTTGAGATGAGTGGATCACAGAAGATCTTATCTTTTTGGCTGCCATGTTTGATACAAGTTATGAATAAGCAAAGGAAAGATTATTTTATACATAACTTGGAAATGTGGGTATGTCTTCTGGTAGGTGTGGTTGTTTTAGAGTTATCAGAATTCAAGGGTTACTGTTGTTTGCTAGAAAGAGAAAACTTCTATGTGGAGCTCAGTGCTCCTCAAAACACAACTGGGAACCAATTCATATCTGCTGTGCTTAGCTCAGGGCTCCACATGTAGTTGAACTGTAGTAAATGTAGTGATTAGTAATAATGATTTATTTCATGGAGAAATCATTTGTACAAAAATTAATTTTAGATCTTGTGTCATCAAATCAAGGTTGTGGTATGGTTTTACCAATGAAATATCCATTCTTAATATGCGTTTAATTGTAAAAACATTCTACCTGTAGTTAATTCGAACAGGAAGGGACAACCTGAAGGTGTTCAATGATGTAACCCCCCCCCAAAAAAAAAACCATTGCCATCGAGTCAATTCCGACTCCTAGTGACCCTATAGCACAGAGTAGAACTGCCCCATAGGGTTTCCAAGGAGTACCTGGTGGATTCGAACTGCCAACCTTTTGGTTAGCAGCTGTAATACTTAACCACTGCACCACCAGGGTTTCCTCAAGGATGTAAAGAGCTCTTACACTGAAGATAGCTACTGGCTGTTGTCCATCCCCAAGGAGGACAAAACAAGAAAAAGCCTCAAAGTGAAGCATACGGACGCTTAGGGACTTTATGTTAGAGAAAGAGAAAAGAATTTTAAAGAAATAAAATGTGTAAACTGACAAAATGGATTCTAATGGGAGCGCATGGAATCTCCTACTCCTGAGGTCTTAATAATAGAATTGAATATCAACAGTTTGGATTTGACATCTTTACTCTTCCTTTCCTCCCTTCCTCTCCCCTCCCCCTCCCCCCAATTAACTGTGCTTTGGATTTCATAACCTCAGAATACAGCTTTAATGACTTTAAAATAATTCCATTACAAAATAATGTCAGTTCTCTAATGAATGTATTCTAATCAAATTCTGTTCCGGATTGCAATCATTTTAGGCTTTTCTTAACCTCCTTTTATTACAGTTTTACTTTTTATTTCACAAATAACATTATAACCACAAGAGTAGAACTCTAAACTTTTTAAGAATCACAAACTCTCAAATTCTCAGTAAACCCAAGTTTTCGTCCTATTCTCTACTCATCCTACTCAATAGACAAACATACTTTCTTCATAATTATTCTATACATCCGATTGAGGTTCTTTTTTCTTAATATTTTATTATAAACAGTTCCCTTTATTCTTGGATAGGTTTTATATTTATCTATCTTATGGTGAAACTCCTTTGGATTACTTCCTTAAACATATTCCTACCCAATATTTCTCATCTCAGTAAGCGGGACCACTATCTACCCAGGTTTTAAAGAAAAAATCGAGGAGCATTCAGTTTTCCTTATCTCTCCTGCCACGACCCATTTCTAAGCCTTTATGGGTGTTTACCTGAATAACCCCTAAAGCCTGCTAACTGGTCTCCCTGCTTTCACTCTTGCCCCAGCCTCTCACCAGTTCTTCATACAGCAGTAAGAATGATTGCTTTTAAAATACAAACCACATCACATCATACCTCTTTTGAAAATCCTACTGTGACTTCTCATTTCACTTGAACTAACATCCAAACACCTTGTTACCACCTTCCAGGCCCTACAAGATAGGCCCTATGCCTTCTTCTACAAACCCTTTTCCCTCTATGGTTTCTCTCATTTATTCATTCATCAAATATTTACTGAAATTTTCTTATGTTTAGTGATTCTTCCTTCATGGAGCTGGCACTCTGTTGTATATGGGCCAGCCTTGTTGATGCCTCACAGTCTTTGCATTTGCTGCTCTCTCTGCGTTAAAATGGAGTCCCTGGGTGATGCAAACCATTAACACACTTGGCTGCTAATCGAAAGGTTCAAGTTCACCCAGAGGCACCTCAGAAAAAAGGCCTGGCAATCTGCTTTCAAAAAAATCATCCATTGAATATCCTATGGAGCACAGTTCTACTCTGACACACTCGGAGTCACCATGAGTTGGAATCGACTGATAGCAACTGGTTTGGTTTTCTTGTTTTGGCACTAAAACACTCTTGCCCAGATCCTCCCCCATTGGTTGAAGCTCCTTCAAAACACATGTAATCTCTCAGTACAAATGTCACCTCTTCAATTACCCTCTGAGGTCAATTGTGACATCCCTCTAAAAAAAGTTAACCTGAGAGCTTTATTTGATTCTTAGATTTTCTTTATGTAAGACAAGGAATTTGAATGCCTTTCAGAGAAATATGATTTGTAATTTCAGAGAAATTACTCATATATTGACAGTATCCTTAATAATATCCTTGTCATCAGAATCATGCCTACATTTCTATTTGCTGAGTCCTAAATCAGGAAAGATACTGAGTGGAGAACCTTTGGATTGTTTATATTTTTCTTTACTCTTTATGCAAAAAAACACACAAAGATCCTTTTTTTAAAAAAAGTAAGAGGTGTTAAGAAGCAAAATATTCCTGATGTCACCATATTTTTACTGAGCTCCAAATTCATATTTCCAAACTATACCTACAGCTCATGACTGGGCTGTTGGTCCCTCAAATTCAAAGTGTCGGAAGAAGAACTCTGTCCCCACACCTCCTTATCACATTCCTCCGTCTGCAAGCTGCCAAGCATCCACCTCCTTATTTATTTCCTCTTTATTCCACTATTACTCTACTTACCCAGGTTAGAACATCTGAAGCTTACTTCCACTGCATTTACTAGAATCTTTTGAATAGGCCCAGGCCCCAGCGTAATTTTTTTTTAAACTAACGTTCCTATAAAATAAGGAGCAATCCCAATGATTGTGCTATCTATAGCGACATTTTTAAAAAATGAGATTAGCCTGGGATTTACTTGTTTTTAAATGTAAGATTAATATCTTTTACCTCTTCTTTGTTTGAAGTAAGATTCAGCCAGAACCACCAGCACTGAAATAATAGTAGACTATGTTTGGAGGGAAACCCTGGTGGCATAGTGGTTAAGAGCTTGGCTGCTAACCGAAAGGTCGGCAGTTCAAATCCACCAGGCGCTCCTTGGAAACTCTAGGAGGTTGTTTTACCCTGACCTATAGCGTCACTGTGAATCAGAGCAGACTTGATGGCACCTAACAACAACAGCATCCATATCTATCTATAGATAGGTATACATACACACATGCATATATTACTACAGACAGAATATCCAGGAGTCACTGGTCTGTGACCCCTCAAGAAATCATGTCTGCCTCCTCATTGGATAATTGAGAAGATTAAATGAGTAAAGAAATACAAAGCTCTTAGCAGAGTAAATGCAATAGAAGAGTAAGAGAAATGCTATCTAATTTTGATTTTATTGTCATGATTGTCCATTAAGTATCACCAAAATCTTCCCAGAGATTTCTGAGACTCTGTTCCTTATGGTGTTGACCAAACTACAGTATGAGTTCTTCCACAAGCATCCTGAGTCACAAAATACACTTTTCAGATGCGGAAAGATTGTTTCCTCCTGGAGCCATGCTCAGCTGTGCAGCATGGCGCAAATATCCCCAGTCTCACGGAATGGTTTTCATCAGAGATGCCAATTGGAAAATAATTTAGAGATGTTTTTGATTGGAAACAAATTTTGACCCTTGGTGCGTTACATTCAAAATGTTTCCACTGCAACGTGTTTAAACTTTTATGACAGCATTTATCACGTTGTATTACAGTCAGGAGCAGGGTGACCACACATCCTGGTTTACGCCTGTTGTCCTGAGGTGCCATCTGGTTTAGCATTTGAGCACTCTCTGAAGTGTCCTGCTTTCCACAATAAACTCTACAGTCACCCAAGTTATGAGGCAGCTGCTTGGCTGGAGAGGCTGAGGAGCACTGGGGGTGGTCCTCGGCTGAGTGTGGGCCTGTTTGAGCAATCGGTGAGGTGGGCGACCCAGCGACCTCTAGCTGATTTGTATGCAGATATGGTGGTGCAGTGGTTAAGAGCTATAGCTCAAATCCATCAGATGCTCCTTGGAAACCCAATGGGGCAGTTCTACTTGGTCCTATAGGGTCACTATGAATTGGAATCGACTCGATGGCAATGGGTTTGGGTTTGGTTTTTGGTTTAAGGGCTGTGAGGGGAAACGTAGGTGCTGAAGGCTGAGGGCAGAATCAGTGGAGGAAAGGAAGGAGGACCTCAAAGACTATGGCTGAGCCCTGTGAGGAGAAATTTCCTCTTCTCGTTTTTGCGAAGAGCACAAAATATTCTAAGACAGTAGGACTGAAGAGAATTAGCACCATTTTTGTTCTTTGAGGGCTTGCAGTCATAAGTATATTAGGAGACAGCTCCCTGAGGAAGGAGCCCCGGGCAATGAGACACAACCTAGAGGAGGCTTTGCAACCCTAAACCTCAGAGAAGCGAGGAAGCAGCTAAACCCGAGTTTCTGAGAACTCCAAGAAATACTCAGATGGGGGGATTTGCGTGGTCTTAATCATCAATGCAAGATTTAATCTGGTTTAGCAAAATTCTAGCTTTGAGTATGCCATTTATAGGGCCAATTACGATCTATCCATTAAATTGGAATTTTTGGTAAGTAGAATACCTCCTGTCCAGGGAACGACATGAACTGGCAAGAGGAGACTTTTCTGAATGGACAGTACCTTGGTTATTTAGCCGTAAAATTTTACTGTGAAAGATTCTTTCAATTTAAATGGGATGGTATCCTCCTATATCCAAGGCATGTTCCTTTGAGATTTTTGAATATTTGGTTTGAGAACACTCGCCAATGTCAATGTATTCATTCAACAAATAGTTATTTGACCCTACTATTTTCCACATGAGGGGCCCTGGAGGCGCAGTGGTTAAGAGCTGGGCAGCCTTCCGAAAGGTCAGTGGTTCAAACCCACCAGCAGCTTCGTGGGACAAAGACGTGGCAGTCTGTTTCCATAAAGATTTACAGCCTTGGAAACCCTATACGGAAGTTCTACTCTGACCTACATGGGGTTGCTATAAGTCGGAATCGACTGGTGGACAACGGGCAACGGGGGTATTTGCCATGCGTTGTGCTAAGTGTTCACAACAATGTCAACACACACATCTATTCCTGTGGTTTCTTCTATTATTTCTATGCTGAGGACTCTCCCAAAATGTTATCTCTGGCCCTTGCCTCCCATCTCAGTATTGTATTACATTTCTAAAGTGACTGCAGAATGCCTTCCCATATTTATCCTATCTGTACATTAAATTTAACTGGACTGAAAGGGAATCCATTATCTTCCACCCATAACTTCCCTCTCATCATCACTTTCCTCCCAACCTAACCAAACTTGTCCTTGGCCTGTCTACCCTTTGTCTGTAACGGCAACGCCTTTTTCAGACTCTTTGGAGTATTTTTTAACTCCATCTTACTGTCCCGCAGCTAGGTGTTTGTCAAGGTGATTTACTTCCAAAATGTCTCTCAAATATTTCCTCCGTAACTTCCGTTCCTAATGACAAGGCCAAGTTGAGCTTTCCGCCATGTTTTCCTTGCAGAATTACGGTAGCCTCCTCACTAATTCCCTTATAGTCCTTTCAATTGCATTTCTACTTTACGTTTTAGTTTGGCATTAGAAAGATATTACTAAAACACAGTTCAGAAGCAACACTTCTCAAAGATCTCCAATTGCCTGTAAAAATAAAGCACCAGCTCCCTATTTTGGAGTACGGTCTCCACCTGTATTTCCCAGTCTTTCCTTCCTCTAAATCATTGCACCCACCTTACCCTCTAACTCTAGCAGATTCTTCACTATCCCTTGGCCCCCATGCACTTTGTCTCCATGGCAGCTTTGATCATGCTATTTCCTCACCCAGTAATGCACCTATTGACATAAAATTCATCTTTCCACACTCAGCTACTCCGTATTAATAGCTCACTCTTTCCTACTAGGTTCTTTTTTTTTTTTTTTTTAAGTTGTTTCAACACATTTTCTTCTGCTGTTCATTAAGGTTGGTCATTGCTATGGATTGATTTGTGTCCCCCCAAAAGATATGTGAAGTTCTAACCCGTGTGCCTGTGAAAGTGACCTTGTTTGGGGACACAGGGTTGTCCTCTGCAGATCTTCTTATATTCCTTCTCGTGGTGTCTTATAAAAGGGGAAGACAGACATGGACACAAAGTCACGCACAGGGGAAAGACATCAAATCTACAAGCTAGGGAAGCTAACAAACGCCTGTGGCCACCAGAAGCTGCAAGAGACAAGGAAGGACCTTCCATGAGAGAAGATAGAGTATAGCCCTACCAAGGCCCTAAATTCAGGCTTCCAGCCTCCAGGACTGTGAGAAAATAACTTTCTGTTCTTTAAAGCCACCCATTTTGTAGTTTTTGTTACTGCAGTAATATGCAAAAAATACTTAGTAATCGTTCTCTCTCTTGGTTCCTATGAATCGTCTTGTGATTCTCCAAAAGTCATGTAACTTCTCTAGGCCTCTGTAAAATTGTGGTGATATATATGAAGCAGACTTTGTCTCACACACTATGGACATGTTGGCAGGAGGAACCAGTCCCTGGAGAAGGATATCATGCTAGGTAGAGTAGAGGGTCAGCGAAAAAGAGAAAGGCCCTCAACAAGTTGAACTGACATGTAGGCTGCAACAATGGGCTCAAGCATAATAACAATTGTGAGGATGGCGCAGGACCGGGCAGTGTTTCGTTCTGTTGTACATAGGGCTGCTATGAGTTGGAACCGACTTGACAACAAAACGATCTAAAGCATTACAGAACTGTATGTGACTCTGGTTGACTTTCTCCCGCCAAAGCCTTGAGGACAGGGGGCAGTTTTCTTCATTTTTGTCTCTTTCACCGTACCTAGTAAATTTCTTCCTTGCACACGCTGGGCCCTCTTTAAATGCTTGTTGATTTGAATATTTAAGAAAATTAAACTTTACTGCAATGTAAAATAATGCCCTAATTTTAAGTCATGTTTTAGGTACCTGGGGGTTATACCAAAACCCGTTGCTGTCGAGTTGTTACCGACTCATAGCAACACTGTAGGACAGGGTAGGACTGCCCCATAGGGTTTCCAAGGAGCGGCTGGTGGGTTTGAACTGCCAACCTTTTGGTTAGCAGCCGAGCTCTTAACCACTGAGCCACCAGGGCTCCTTGGGGGCTATAGTGAACTTGAACATTGTGTAGTAGAACTTGAATATGTGTAGGAATTTACGCGTGGCAGGAATTGAATACGTGAGAAATGAGATTTCCCTTAGAGTTAAATGGTGAGAAAAGCACAAAATGGATCAGAATAGCTTTAGGAGAGCAGATCTTTAATATGATTGGCTATAGTAAGGCTTTGATAAATTGATAGAATAACAATAGAAAGTATTGGAAGCATTCTGAATCAATGAAAAGGGAGATTGGTGAGGGGAGGGGGTAAAACACTGTTCCATTTAACAGGGCAGGATGGCAAATGTTGGCAATATCTAGGGGAGAGTGATCTTAGCTATTAGAATTTAAATGTGCAGAATCATCTCTAGTGTGAGATGCATGCATATGGCTGTTTCAGTCTGATACAAAAGATTAAGCATTTGATTCTAGCAATTTCCCTTCCTCTGATTCCATGATCATCAAACAACTCTCTGCAGGCCGGTAAAGAAGAGAATGTACTGATCACATCCATAAAGTTATCACTGAAACATTTCCTTTGGCTCTGGATTTAAAAATCAATGTCTTGGAAAATGCATTTGCTTGAGGCATCTTGACAAAACAAGATTCCTGAGTCTTCAAGGCTGTGGACCAGACCCAGCAACAACACAAATCCTCCACGGTAATAAACGCTACCCTGCGAGTGTTGTGACAAGGCGTTTTCACCTGATCCAATATGACCTTGGCCTCACTTCTCTGGCTGATTATTGAGAATGACCAAACTCTTTTTTGGATGGCATTTTGGAAAATACTATGTATTATTTTCTTTGTTCCAATATTAATTAAGGAAATTACGTGGTAGGAACACAAAACTCTGAAATGCAATAAAATGAATAACTGAATTCCTTCCTAAACATGACGGCCCATATTGGATTTTGCAGTATAAAAGTATTTAAAAATTTGCATTTGTTTTAGGAAAGAGGGTGTAGTGAAGCAACTAAATTGCAGTAATACTAAAATTCACACACATTGGAAATAGATTATATAAAATCCAGTTTTGAATTTCTGAGAATTTTATTCATCGGCCTCAGGATTGAAAATAACACTTGCTTTGGATGGGACTCTTCAGGGTGAGAACTGCGCTGTTACGTAAATCAGTATTCCATGCTTTTGTTGTTGTTGCTCTCTCAGTAACAGAAGTAGACTTGATTCTCCACTTTCTGTGCTTTTCTCAGTATCCACCACAGGAGTGCCAACAGATATTCGCGGGAAGGTTGGCTCTGCAGACCGTCTCCTCAGGGAGTATACCTTCAGGAGAGACAACTACATGGAAATTTTTTAACATGAAAGCACTCTTTGTATGTTTTTTGTTTTGATAAACATAGGCAACATACATTGTTCAATTTTTACAAAAGTAGTCTTTGGATGTTTATTATGTCTTCCAGAACTTTTCTGTGATGCTTTTGTTGGAAGAAATTCCTTTTTTCCTGAACTCTTCTGGACAGGTTTTTTTTTAATAAGTTGATAAACATTGGTATTGCTTTCTGAGGTGGTTAATTAAACACAGAAACAAAAATATGTACTGCATTTACCACTTAACAGCTAGCGACATTCAGTAATTTGGTTTTAGCTAAACATGCTGTTGATTATTTTAAAATATAAGTACATGATTAAGTTTAAAAGGGTATATTAAGTTGGATTCCAAACTTATAGTTTAATTTAAAAACCCAATTGAAAATTAGGTCATGCTAATGTTTACAAAGTGTTTTTTCAAGATCAAAAAATGGTTTTACTTTTTGAAACAGCTTCATCTTAATCTTTAAGTTAAAAACAGAAAAACAAAAAGTAACCCGAGATCTTAGAATTCTTTGTTTATTTTAATTTTTAAAATAAATTAGGGAGAGGAGACATTAGTAAAAAATTTTCTTCAAATAGCTTCCTTTGGAAAATCTCAACAATTTAAATATTTAAAAAGTGATTAACTGCTTGCAAAGAGACTGAAAACAATATCTTAGGTATGTGTGTCCCCGAAACATACGTAATTCGGATTCAGACTTTTAAACTGTCAATACTCGAGAGACGATGCCGTTGACGTGTACCTGGCCCTAGTCCTTCGAGTTAATTCTGTCCCTGGAGACTGGTCTTGGGCGACAGAGTGGCGTCCGGGCTTCCCAGGTTGTTGGACTGACAAACTGCAGTGGTGGTGAAGTCAAGGTTCCTGACAAAATCTCATTAATCATTTTAAATTAAACCCAACCTTCCTGTCCAACCATGCCACGAAGAAAGCCATTGTTTAAAAAACAAATGAAAATTTTCTCAGTAAACGTTTGGTATCTTTCTCTTGTTGGTCTTTAATTCAGTTAGACAAAAATAAAGTAAAACAACCCACTTCTGTAAGCTTGAAAACAAAACATTTGTCCAGTTTTGATTTAACTGATTGACCAAGTGTCTTTTAAAAATAAATTTTGAATAAAAATACATGGAAACATTCTGAGAGGAAATTTTACTAGTTAAATTAGGGACACCATTTCTTTATTTTCTGAATAGTTTCATGGATTTATTTTGTTCTATCTAAAATATACAACCCTTAATAATATTTTTAAGAAGAAAAAATTTCATTATCCATAATATTTTGGTATATTTTATTCCAATCTCTTCCTTCCGTGCGTAGGCTTTTCCTTGGTTTCATGTAGTAATAATTGTAATACACTCACACACACATACACACACGTGTATATATACATAAATAGGCACACTTGGACACCCTTTTTAATATTTATTATGAGTGTTTTCCCATTTTATTCATAAACATCATGGCTTCATAGCAGTACATCATGAGGACGTATCTTGGTCTACTTGAACAATGCCTCGCACAGTGTCTGGTACATAGTGTGCACTCAAATATTTGTTGATTATTTGTTAGAACAGTCATAAGATTGGGGCATTTCAGTTCTTTTCCACCTTTTTTTAAAAAATTAAAAACAACAACATGATTAAGGATGTAATAAGATCTATTCCTTATTTCGGATTATTTTGTTAGGATGAGTTCCCAGAAGCGGACACATTCACTTAAGAATGCTTGATAAGAAACTGTAGGCAGTTATATTATTAATAGTGTTATTTAAGAAAAAATTCACTGTAAATATAGGGAAACAAACTTCAATTAGAATAAGTAGGTTGTTACTTTCAATATTAAAACGTCTGAATAAGGGTACTTTCCTTGAGCACCGTATTAATAACATTGTAAAAAATTTAAAAGGCTAACTTAGAGAAATAACAAAATCATGACAAACTCTTGAAGAAAAAAAAAGATTATCTTAAAGTAGCTGAGCTTCATCCAGATATGTAAAATTAGAAGTGCCGGAGAGATGAATTTATATCTAGAATAATGCGTAAGTTGAATCTGTCTTAATTTATACTTTGGTCTGGACTCATTTGTTAAAAAATGGAAATAGTAAAGCCATCTTTCTATATGCTGATATAAAAAGGAACCAGAGCTAAAATAACTCAGATTTACTGAGAAACGGTTGTGGGGCCAAGATCTGATAGGAACTGAGAAACGTACAAGAGGAATACTATTTCTACCTCCAAGAATTGAGAAAGTTGCCCTAAAGGGGAAAGAACCTGAGAGGACTTTGAAGGATGAGTAACATTTCAACAGGGAAATGTTAAGAAATGTTAAGGAAGGGATTAAGAGTATTCCAGAAGGAAAAAAAGAGCAAATGAATGGAAAGGTGAAAATACAGGGTGCATCTAGAAAATAGTGTGACTAGAGAGTTAATTTTCACAGCATGTATTCAGGAAAAATCCTGTTGTTATAAATTTGGAGGGCTCTAAAAGTTTTAAGCAATTTTCTCCTTCCTTCCTTCTCCTCCCTCCCTCCCTTCATTTTAAAATACAATCAATATCTCAGAAAACTAACTGGAGGCTGTATAGGAAGGACTCACTAGCAGCACCCAGTTGGTGTGTTCTTGTTCTGGGCTTGAAACAGCACAGCCCTCAGGGGAAAGGAAGGTGCAGGCAGGCCTAAATTGCAAGGAACCCTAAGTACTCTTGTGAGTTTCAGCAGAGCTCAGATTTCACATTGGGCCTGAAGGTACTTGGCTAGAGACAATGTCAAAGCCATTAGCATTACTGTAATTTTATGGCCTCCAAAGAACTCAGTCCTAAGTAGGTAAGTTAGACTCAGAAAGGCTTGAGCACAGCAGACGGAAACACTAAGTTTACTTGGGCTGCAGCAAATGCGAGCTCAGCATTCTTCTGGAAACTCTCCTTTGGCTCTGGGGATGCCATTCTTCTCTGATTTTAGAATTTTGATGAACCTTCTTTTTATATCTTCTATTTCTCTACCAAAACCTAAAATACTATGCTTCCCAGCTATTTCTTTTACTCCCCTAGAGGAGTCTACTGTTCCCATGCTTCAATCTGCATAATAAACTTCAACATGATCCCCAAACTTACATATCCAGCCTTGACTTTTTTTTTTTGAACTCTATTCTCCAGCTCTCAATGAATATTCTATTGACAATCTAAAATTAAAAATATCCAAAACTGGATTATCAATTCCTTTTCATTCCATTGGCTGCCTCTTCTACTAGCTATCTTTGATAACAAGACCACCATCCTCTTAAATCCACAGTGTTTTTTAAAATTCAAGCCTCCTCTAAACCTTCAGCTTCTTCTCTAGTTCAGCCTTTACAATAAGCCCTGGCAGGCTGGGAGCAGTCTTTGATCTTAATAAGATCACATTCTGATGAAAGAGCTGGACATGTAGAAAGTTACAGTACAGTTATAATAAAGATACGTATAAAGTGCCATGGTTCACAGAAGCAGCGCAGTTAACACTCCTGGTACGTATGACAGATAGTCTTTGTGAGCTGTGATGAAGAAATTACACGGAGGCAGGTCTTAGATGATGAGTAGGGGAACGAACTTTAGACACCAAACAGAGAGCAGGATGTTACAGAAAGACAGACAGACCAGATTGCATTGAGGGATGTTGTTAAGAGATGAGGGTTTAAAGATACGATGGGGCCAGACTGTAAAGATTCTCGTACACCCTGCTAAGGAGGCTGTATCTCATTTTGTAGGCAGGAAGGAGACTTCAGAAGACTTGAAAACAGATAAGTGTCATCAGGAGATTTGTTTTAGAAGATAAATCTGATGTACCTGAAAGAAGATCCAGTAGTTTCCAACTTGGGGTGTGTCTTAGGCTAGTTTCTCTAGAGAAGCAAAACCAGTGAAGCGTAGAGAGATTTGTAACAAGGAAATGGCTCGTGGTGTAGGGGCTGGAAAGTCTCAAGTCCTTGGGTCAGGCTGGAGGCTTCTGACTCACGTAGCTGCAGGAGCTGGTGAACCCAAGATCGGCAGGTCAGACAGCAGGCCTCTGGCTCACAGGCTGCTGAGCTTGATGAATCCTAAGATTGCCAGGTAAGCTGCTAGCTCAATTCCCAAAAACTGGAGGTCAGAATTATTTTGTCACAGAATTCAAAATTATGCACATATGAAAATTATTTAAATATATGCTTTAGAATATTAGAAACTTTATTATCAGTCTAAAAATCCCTGTCAGACTTTATTGTCAGTCTAAAAGAAGGAAATCATGCTTGGTAAAGTAGAGGGCCAGCGAAAAACAGGAAGACCTTCACCTAGATGGACTGACCCAGTGGCTGTAACAATGGGCTCAAGCATAGCAGTGATTGTGAGGATGGCACAGGACCAGGCAGTTCTGTTGCACATGGGGTCACTAGGAGTCAGAACTGACTCGATGGCACTTAACAAACAACAAAAACAAAAGTCCCTTTAACATTCAAAAATTGTTTGGTTTCCTTATGTTTTATCCCTGAAAAACTTGTACTACATCATTCCGGTTGTAATATTACTGACCACATTGACTTAGGGCCAAATCTGGAAGGAAGCCTCTGGTACAGGGTTTCTGTATTCCCCAGTCCCCTCCCCATAACCAGCAGCTATGCCCATAACATAGTGTATAATTCCAAAGCTTATTTTTTTACTTAGAGATACTTTCAGGGAATTTCTGAATCGTGATATAAATACATTGCTCTCTATCATTCTAATGCGTTGCATTTTAATTATTAAATAGTTGTTAGTGAAGATATACTTGATACATTTACTCTTCATTCAGCAGTATTTTTCCTCTCATTACCAATCACATGACATCTGTGAAGGCAGAGCCCGTGTCTAGGCATCACTGGTACCTAGCACAGTGCTTAACACATGGTAGGTCCTTCACAGATATTTACTGAATGAATGAATGCCAAATGCTTACCGTAATTCACAATATCCCTTTCCCTACTGATTCTGTCCAGAGATCATCAAGATTAGGAGAATAGTGAAGTTTGACACGTTACTTCAGATACAAGTAAGAAAAGATTCACTAGGGCTCTGATAACATTTTGTTCTTATGTATACAAATTTTACATTTTAACATATTTTGCTATCCTAAATGGTTTAAAGGACTTATCAAGAGTTCAGTAAATCAGAAGATTTAAGAATAAAAAGTCAAATGATATAAAACTAAGTGCTAGTTTGCATAGTAATATAGTAACAAACGAATACCCTTTTCAAAGTTCAAAGGAAAAGGAAGTGGGTACTGGAGTCTATCTGAAGTCAGATCCAACTTTTACACAGATAGTAATAATTTCAGATCAGAATCAAATAAATTCAGAAGTCAGTTTGAGAGAAAAGGAAAAACTTTAGTTAAAATCTTTACAATAAAATAATTATGATTATAAATCTCTTTAGTTAAATATGTACACATTACTTGGTATTTTAAAAAAGAATGAACTGGGTATAATTTTTCAGGCAAATGTAATGCACAAATACACCATCTTTTAGAGTACAGTGTCAGTTTTACATTCTTAAATAGCTGTGTCAGACAATGGCTCTGCTTTTTGCAAAACATGATGAGCAAAATCAAGAACAATTCTGTAAAATTCTTTAGTTCCCCAAGGAAATTACTAAAAAAGAAATTAGTCAAAGGACAAAAAAGGTTGTACACTCAAGCTTGATTGTATACAGAGGCTAGAATGACCAGAACTAATGTAACTCCCATATCTGCTAAATAAGTTCTCAGGCAGTTTTCGTTTGAAGGTAAAAGCTGAAGTCCTAGCAACTGTGCTTTTATGCAGCCACGTGGCCAATCAGGTAGATGTTGTCATAAAGGTGCCCTACAAAATCTTCACTAATGTTCTGAGCAGCACGGCGGGTGTTTCGAATAAATTCTCTTTTTGACATTTTATTCTTCACATGAGGGCTAGTGAGGTCAATGGAAAGGAGAATCAAAGAGTAGCAGAGTACATAGACTGCATCTAGAAGGAAAGAGAAACACTTTGAATTATTAGCTTGTTCAAAAAGTACAGTCCCAGTGGGGTTATCTAAAGCAAAAATGTTCATAATTTCAAGAGCTCAAGGTGAGAGCATAACTGAGCAGGGGGTGACCACCCCATCCAGTTAGCCTGGGACTTTCCCGGCACTAGCATCCAAAGCGCTGTGTCCTGAGAAACTCCTCAGTTCTGGGCACACAGCGGGGCATGGCCATCCTAACTGAACACAGATTCAGTTATATCCAGAATTATGAAATTCAGCAAACACCTTCTTCAATTAAAAAGAAGAAACTAAAAAAAACTTTAGGAGTTTATATGAAAACTCATTCTATATTTAAAAATTTCAGAATTGGCTTTGTTCTCATCTTTCCTTTTAAATGTGATATTCCATTCAACTATCCATAAAATACATTTGTACTGTCACTACATTTATCTTCCCATTCTAAAAAAAATAAGTCACATATTTATTTACATAGAATACTTATAGAAAAAACTAATTTAATTTGAAAGCATTTTTAATAAGAAGATATTAACTTGGTACTAGGAAATTAAATATAAACAATTTATAAGATTATTGAATTAATCTCACTGAAGAAATGCATTTTAAAGGTCTACAGTATTTACATACTTATTTCAAAAGTAAATCTTTGGGGAAAAGATTGCTATTATCTCAGTACCATGCATCAAAATAATTTTCTTCTTTATATAGTCTCAGGGTAATTGTGGATCTTTAATATCAAAATCATATCAAACATCATGATGCTTGCTACTACTTCCCATAATTACTTGGTATTTGGCTACCACTATGGTGTTTACATCTGGAATCCTTAGTCTTAAAAAAGCTAAGTTAAAACATTATGCCTTGTAAAACATGGTCAACATATTTTGTAATCTCTGCTTAATAAGACAAGCACAATAAAATTTTTCAGATGAAGAGATAAGTCAACTTACTTCAAATGAAAAATATGTAGGAGACTCAGGCTACACACATACACACACACACATACACACACAAACACACACACACACACACATAATGAAAACTACTGGCATCAAAAACAAATTTTAGTAGAAAAATACTAGGTGTTACCTACGTAGTATGTGGATGATTAAAAGCTTTAAAAATATTTTTTCAAGTTTTCAATTAGACTAGTAAAAATATCCAAAGTTCAAAAGGAATAATTCTAAAGGATTTACGTAGCTAAGTTTAATTTTATACCTAAAACAGTATATTTACTATCTAAAAAAACAATACCTAAGAAAACTAAGGTATTCCTTCTAAGCTCACATACACGATGTATTCTGCAGAATCACTGCTACACCAGGAAAACAAGTATTAGTAATTATCAGATGTATTCTTGTCCATGGTGAGAAAAATGTCTCCTACTCTACTGTTTTTACCTGAAGGTAGAGCAGAATGGAAGTATTTTACTCTGTACTTTCTTACCAGGACTAAGGCCAAGTTCTCGCATTAAATCAGGGTTACAAGCACAGAACCTATGTGAGAACTTCGTTATAAGAGTTTCAAGATACTCCCCACGCTCTTCAGGGGCATGGATATGACGAAAAAATTCTCTCAGTGCATTTGGCAAGAACTGGTTTCTAAAATTATGCAGTGTCACAAGGTCATCCAAGACATCTCTCCTGGTAGAAAGGCAAAAAGACATGGCCTTAGTTAACATTTTTCTATTAAAAAAAAAAGTCTTAAAAATAATAAATTATTATTTTTAAATGAATACACTTTATTACTGATCACCAGATCAGCTAATCCTGTAATGGAGATGTAATTCTTAAAATTAAAAAAAAAATCTAAATATGATCATTTAAGAAATTAAAATACTTTAAAATCCTTCATGAATAGATTATAACAAAACAAAAGAAGGTAAAGCTAATAATTATAAAATAAACAAAGGCATCTTGCATCTTCAAGTGTTTTCTTGGTTAAATCCACATAGCAACAGAATTCTTTAATTACGAAAAATGAGATTCTCCGTCTTCCACGTCATCCACATTACCCAAGGTAGTAACTGTCTGTCTTTTATGTCAACATATGCGGTGCCCACCCATCTGTCAGTTTCTCGTACTGTGGTGGCTTGTGTGTTGCCGTCATGATGGAAACTCTGCCACTGGTATTTCAAATGCCACGAGGGTCACCCAAAGTGGACAGGTTTCAGCTGAGCTTCCAGACTAAGACTAGGAAGAAGGACCTGGCTATCTACTTCTAAAAAAACTGGCCAGTGAAAATCTGAGGAATAGCAGCGGAACATTGTCTGATATAGCGCTGGAAGATAAGCTGGTCAGGTTGGAAGGCACTCAAAATACAACTGGGAAAGAGCTGCCTCCTCAAGTTAGAGGAGACCTTAATGATGTGGTTGGAATAAAGCTTTTCAGACCTTCATTTGGTGATGTGGCACAACTCAAAATGAGAAGAAACAGCCGCAAACATCCATTAATAATCAGAATGTGGAATGTACGAAGTATGAATCTAGGAAAACTGGAAGTTGTCAAAAATGAAATGGAACACTTGAAGACAGATATCCTGGGCATTAGTGAGCTGAAATGGACTGGTATTGGCCATTCTGAATTGGACAATCACATGGTCTACTAGGGTAGGAATGACCAATGGAAGAGAAATGACGTCACATTCATCGTCAAAAAGAACATTTCAAGATCTATCCTGAAGTATACTGCTGTCAGTGATAGGATATCCATACGCCCACAAGGAAGACCAGTTAATATGACTATTATTCAAATTTACGCACCAACCACTAATACCAAAGATGAAGAAACTGAAGATATCTATCAACTTCTGCAATCTGAAATTGATCAAACATGCAATCAAGATGCACTAATAATTACTGGTGATTGGAATGTAAAAGTTGGAAACAAAGAAGACAGATCGCAGTTGGAAAATACGGCCTTGGTGACAGAAACGACGCTGGAGATCACATGATAGAATTTTGCAAGACCAACGACTTATTCATTGCAAATACCTTTTTTCAACAACATAAACGGTGACTATACATGTGGACCTCACCAGATGGAATCAAATCGACTACTTCTGTGGAAAGAGATGATGGAGAAGTTCAGTATCATCAGTCAGAACAAGGCCAGGCGTTGACTGCAGCACCGACAATCAATTGCTCACATGCAAGTTCAAGGTGAAGCTAAAGAAAATTAAAACTTGTCCGCAAAAGCCAAAGTGTGACCTTGAGTATACCACCTGAATTTAGAGAACATCTCAAGAATGGATCTGACACATTGAACACTAAGGACCGAAGACCAGATGAGTTCTGGGATGACATCAAAGACATCATAAATGAAAAAGCAAAAGGTCATTAAAAAGATAAGAAAGAAAGAAAAGACCAAAATGGATATCAGAAGAGACTCTGAAAGTTGCTTCTGAATGTAGAGCAGCTAAGGTGAATGGAAGAAATGATGAAATATAAGAGCCGAAAAGAAAATTTCAAAGGGCAGCCCGAGAAGACAAAGTATTATAATGAAATGTACAAAGACCTGGAGTTAGAAAACCAAAAGGAAAGAACATGTGGCATTTCTCAAGCTGAGAGAACCAAAGAAAAAATTCAAGCTCGACTTGCAATACTGAAGGAGTCTATGGGCAAACTATTGAACAATGCAGGAAGCATCAAAAGATGGAGGGAACACACAGAGTCAGGGTAGCAAAAAGAACTGGTCGACGCTCAACCATTTCAGGCAGTAGCATATGATCAAGAACCAATGGTATTGAAGGAAGAAGTCCAAGGCTGCACTGAAGGCATTGACGAAAAACAAGTCTCCAGGAATCGATGGAATACCAACCAAGATATTTCAACAAACAGATGCAACTCTGTAACTGCTCACTCGTCTATGCCAAGAAATTTGGAAGATACCTGGTCAACCGACTGGAAGACATCCACTCCACGTTTATGCCCATTCCAAAGAATGCGGAAATTATCAAACAATATCATTAATATCACAAGAAAGTAAAATTTTGCTGAAGATAATTTAAAAAACGGTTGCAGCAGTATATCAACAGGGAAATGCCAGAAATTCAAGCCTGATTCAGAAGAGGACGTGGAATGAGGGATATCATTGCTGATGTCAGATGGATCCTGGCTGAAAGCAGAGAATACCATAAAGATATTTACCTATGTTTTAGTGACTACGTAAAGGCATTCGACTGTGTGGATCATACCAAATTATGTGTGACACTGTGAAGAATGGGAGTTCCAGAACACTTAACCGTGCTCGTGCAGAACTCGTACAGAGACAAAGAGGCAGTTGTTCCAACAGAACGAGGAGATATTGCATGGTTTAAAATCAGGAAAGGTGTGTGTCAAGGTTGTATCCTTTCACTATATTTATTCCATCTGTATCCTGAGCATATAATCTGAGAAACTGGACTATATGAAGAAGAACGCAGGATGCAGATGACACAACTTTGCTTGCTGAAAACGAAGAGGACTTAAAGCACTTACTGATGACGATTAAGGACTGCAGCCTTCAGAAGGAATTACACCTCAGCATAAAGAAAATAAACATTCTCACAACTGAACCAATAAGCAATATCATGATAAATGGACAAAAGATTGAAGTTGTCAAGGATTTCATTTTACTTGGATCCACAATCAATGCCCATGGAAGCAGCAGTCAAGAAATCAAATGATGTATTGAATCAGGCAAATCTGGTGCAAAAGACCTCTTTAGTGTGTTAAAAAGCAAAGATGTCACTTTGAGGACTAAGGTGGACCTGATCCAAGCCACTGTATTTTCAGTTGCCTCATATGCATGCAAAAGCTGGACAATGCATAAGGAAGACTCACGAAGAATTGATGAATTTGAATTATGGTGCTGGCGAAGAATATGGACTATACCATGGACTGCCAGAAGAATGAACAAATTTGTCTTGGAAGAAGTACAGCCAGAACACTCCTTAGAAACAAGAATGGCTACACTTCATCTTACGTAGTTTGGACATGTTACCAGGAGAGACCTGTCCCTGGAGAAGGACATCATGCTTGGTAAAGCGAGGGTCAGTGAAAAAGAGGAAGACACTCAACGAGATGGACTGGCACAGTGGCTACAACAATGGGCTCAAGCATAATGATTGTGAGGATGATGCAGGACTGGGCGGTGTTTCGTTCAGTTGTACAAAGGATCGTTATGAGTTGGTACTGACTCGGTGGCATCTAACAACAACTGCTATCTAAATACTTCCATTTTATGGTTCGTTATAATGAAAAAGTGAGGGCTGCAGCTTCCAGAAAAATATTTGGTTTTGGTTTGCTATTACAAAGATGATGGTTTTCCATTTCTTTGTTAGGTGTGCAGGTTTAGCTTTTTTTTTTTTTTAACTTTTACAATAGCAACTTTCTCATCAGCAAATTAAAGCTCATAACAGAAATGATGTGGAAGATATAGAAATCTTTTTATTTCTTTATTCAATTTTACAATGTA
>NW_004444161.1:2554485-2628348 GCF_000243295.1 Trichechus manatus latirostris
TAGTTTTTAAAGTAAAAGTTATTAAAAGCATTACTTATTTCTAATGAATACTTAAATATACAAAATATATATTTTTACCTTTCATCAAGGTAGATTCTCAGTTTTTTCCAATTTAATGTTCTTGTACAGAAGATAAACTTTGCTATTTCTTTTGGTGAATCATCTAGGATACCCTTGGACATAAAGTAGTTCACTCCCTAAGGCAGAAAGACAAATATACATTAAAAAAATTAGTCTTTATTTATAAACTTTAACAATTAGGCAACAGTGGAACAATAACTGTAAATTCTTTCCAGCATAAATAGACTTTTTATAGCTTTAAAACATGCACAATACAAGCTAGAACTTGAACTGAAATTATTATTTATGGTTGATATTTTACATGCAACGAAAAGGAGGAAATTCAAAGTTAAGACCCTAAAGAAATCTTAGTTCAATTTTCTGGCTCATGTCAGCTAAAACTACTATACAGAAATATAGTGGCGGGGGTGGGGAAGAAACCACTATACAGACTTTAAGCCTTTTAATAAACCCTTCCTCTGTCTAACAGAAAACATGGCTTCTTAAAGCTCAGATACATATTCTAGTACAGTTTGCAAGGAAATAGCTTCTTGAGAAAAAAACAAAAACCCTACTGCCATCGAGTTGATTTCGACTCATAGTGACCCTAAAGGACAGAAGAGAACTGCCCCACAGGGTTTCCAAGGAGCAACTGGCGGATTGGAACTGTCAACTTTGTGGTTAGCAGCCAAGTTCTTAACCACTGTCCCACCAGGGCTCCTTGAGAAAAAAGAGATTCTCCAGGTGAAAGACTAATGTAATTTTATTCCAGAAAGAAAAATAATTAAATTATTTAGCTTAAAGTAGGTGCATCTCTAGGCTGGTTTACGGGCTGTGCCTAGTTCGACTGTAAGCTCTGCTACATTCTGTAAGAAGTTAGCTACAACAAACATGGAGGCAAAACGTAAGACAAAACGACTTCCACGTTTTTCATAGAATTTATCTTTGAATTTCCTTTTCTCTGCATGCAAAGTTTTCCAGAGAAGCATCACCTGGAAGTTTATACCTACTTTAGATTTAAATCGACAACAACAAAACATCAACAACAAAATCAAACGCTGAAACCAATGTTCTCTCATATATACGGAGGTCACATTCAAAGAAATGCCTTATGTGGATTTGAATGTGCAGTCATTGAAATAAAAGACAGGTGTGTTTATTTCAACTAGCAGTTATCCAGATACATGCATTCCCATGAACACTTATGTCTGGATAATAGCACATTGTGTGCGGTTAATTGGTAGAGAAAATGACGTATTATATATATGCGACATACTGTTTTCACACACAAATTCCTTCAGCATTTCTTCACTTTACAGACACTTACATAATACTAAGAAGTATTACACACATTAAGAATTCAAAGAGTTGGAAGAATTTTTATAAAAGACTCCTCAAGATAGCAACTTTCTCATAAAAATTTTATATTAAAAAACTTAAAAAGCAATTTGGTACCATGAGGTAATAGTGCTTTTGAAAGTTTTAATTATCTTTAAACTGTAATTCAAAGATAAGACTTTTTATCTATAACTGATTTTAAGGCCCATCAGTATCATACCCTAATAGCAATGCTATCAAATTCTCATGTGAATTTTATTAGTACAAAAGCAATGCTAAGGCACTGATTTAAAAAAAAGAAAGAAGTATATAAAGAAGAGCAGAGTGTGAAACTTTCTTGTCAACTCAATCTTAAGTCATATTTCAGACTGAATCCTGAATACAAGGGCTAGAAAATGTAACATGATCAAGACCGAAAGCCAACAACTCTGTTTGGAATGAGGATCTCAGCAATCGTCTGAGGGGCGGGAACTTGAGAAATAGAAATGCCTGTTTCCATCCTCACCTCCATTGGTCTGAATACCCGAGAGTTGACTGTATACTTACTTGGATGCCTGTTTAAAAATAACAATATTTCAGAAGTATTTCCAATGCTTGATTTTAATCTAAATGATTTAAAGACGAAGGAATGCCAATAAATTAGTAGTATTTAATAGATCCTTTATTCACACCTACTTATACATAAATATGAAGAGGTGTAAAACTAATTCTAATGTACTTTAAACATGTTTTAAATAAGCTCACTAATATGATCCGTTAAATTATTATAGAATTCGCTAAGATACGTGCCACTTTAATACCATTTGACTCTACTTATTTGTAAATTAACAGTATTTATTTCATGTAAGCATCATAAAAATACACTGTTGGCCATCTCCTTTTTTACGGAATCCTTTGTTAAGAATATCTGACCTGACTTAAGTTCTCCAAAATCAGTCAAATACAGAGGAGTAAATGCATACACAGTCAAACAGTTTTAAGGCCAAAGTCGATAACTGGGAACACAACCTGAAATAAGCCTACTCTGTTGGCTTTCTGGGGAAAGGAGGTATCAGTGTCAAGCCTGGGGTTCCTCTCTGGAGGAAGATTACATCAGAAGGGATATTAAAATGAATGGCACAGGATGATAAATAGAAAAAGGCATGGAACCAGATTATAAATGTCTTCAGTAAGCAAGCTGGCAAACATCCGAATACTTATCTTTTTATATAAGCAACGAAATACAAAAATTACTAGATCGTGGGATCTGTTAAATAACTGCATATTTCTTTAATAAGCAGTATATGTATTTTTGTCTTTTAATCAAGCTTTGAAAGGAAACAGAAAGGTCCCTAGACCACACAGCATATTAGTAATTAATCAGGATGAGAACACTCAGCCGTATGTTCTCTGCAGTGTGTATGTGTATGTCTATGTGTGCATGTCTCCGTGTGTGTGTGTGTGTGTGTGGTATCTCACAGGCAAAAGAAATCCGGAGCATTAATATTAGTCTATATTAATATAAACAAAGCTCCCAGGAAAAGGAATGTTGTCGCTCACTACAGTCTTCATAATTCACTATGTTGTTATTGTTGTGCACTGCTGAGTCAATTTTCGACTTATAGCGACCCCACATGATAGAGTAGAACCGCCCCACAGGATTATTTTAGGCTGTAATCTTTATGGGAGTAGACTTCCAGGTCTTTCTTCCGTGGAGCTACTGAGTGGGTTCAAACTGCCAAACTTTTGGTTAGTAGCTGAGTGCTTAACCATTGCGCCACCAGGGCTCCTTCATAATTCACTTCATAATCCACATTTTATGAGGCATATTGACAAAGTAGAACTTTGGCTTTAAGGCATCTGAAAAGGTGTGTCACTGAGGGAAAAGGAATAGACTTACTGTCTGTAATTCAAGTAAAGATCTTAAACTCTTTAGGGTTGCAGACCCCTTTGAGTGTGATCAAAACTATAGAACTTCTTCCTAGAATAATGCACACACACGTTTTAAAAATATAAATGAAAAGATTAAAGCCCACCTAAGGCCTGCAGGATAGCAGTCCCTACTCTACAGAGTTCAGGCAGATGTTCAGTGGGTGTCCGTCACAGGTAGGCAGCTTACTGCTCTTTAAGGAGGGGCATGCTTGCAACCACAGCTAATGGAGTTGTTCAAAAGCCAGTAGATTATCAAGGGCTTGATTTTTTTTTTTTGGTTACATTTCTAAAACAAACTTACACTTAAAACTTGTTACGAGGTACTCTCATTGCTTAATCTATATAAATTGTAACTCCATTATACAAACGCTACTGTGTTCAACTTTTAGAATTATCTAGATTGTCACCGCTGTAGTGTGGTTCCTCAGGGACTATTTTAAGCGGAGAGAATTCAGACGTTTTTGCCCAAAGACTCTGAGATAAATCGCGATGGTGTTGGTCCTAGGATAGGCTGCGCCACTGCACAAAGGCCGGCTCTTGTCAGCTGAAAGGAAATTAGTAGCCAACATTGATCTTATTTAAAAAAAAAAAAAAAAGCTTCAGAGGAGTGTAACAGAGGGATAAATTAAATTTATAATGTGACAATAGAGTGCTTAGACCTATTGTGTCGATTGCTGTTAGCTGCCGTGGGGTCAGCCCCCGACTCATGCTGACCCAAGTGTTACAGAGTACAACCGCCCCATGGGATTTTCTTGGCTGTGATCTTTACAGAAGCAAGTTGCCAGGCCTGTCTTCTGTGGAGGGGTTTGAACCACCGACCTTTGAGTTAGCGGCCGATTGCAAACCCCTCGCGCCACTCAAGCTCCTGCTTATACACAGTGTTAGGCTTTATGTACCTTTGGAAAATCATAAACTGGTAAATAATACTTAAAAATGCTACAAACCTTAAATTTCTTGGTAATTTGATGTTTCAAAAAGAGTAGCAATTTAACTTAGGATTTAGATGTAAAGATGAACAACCAAAGACTAGTTTGTAAAATAGACATATGTATAACTGCATATATATACACACACACATACATGTATCAGTTTTAAAAGATATTCTAAAAATTGAATCGAAACAGATTAAAAATGTCTACATCTTCAGTTAAAAATGTATTAAGGACACAGTACTATATGTAAGGTACTCAGTGAGAGACACTAAGAAGTATAAAACAATTTTGCAAAAGGAAATTTATAGTCTATTTGGGGAGATGAGATGGGTACACAAGTAACAAATACACACGTGACAAATCAGTGATATAAAGATCTTAGCCACTATGCCACCAGGGTTTCCTAAGGAAGTCTAATAAGGTCTAAATGAAGGGGTATGAAAAAATAAGTGTTTCAGTAGTTCAATGAAAGGGAAAAAATCACTACGGGACAGGACATTTGGAGGTTTTCTGGAAGAGATTAGACTTGAGCACCTACTCTGAAGGAATGGCAGAGGTTTAGAGAGCTCAGAATGAGGGGGAGTACTGGTGAAGAATAGTTCAGTCAATATCGTACTATACAAGCAACAAGCATGATAAGGCAAAAACTTAGGCTATTCTTAAGAAGGGAGAACTATCTAAGATCTGAGAACAAGTCTGGAACCAGACTGTAGGAATAGTGCTGAATTTTAGGGTAAGAAGTTTATTCTCTACCCCATATGCAGCTGGAAGCCTCAGAAGGCTTTTAACATAATAAAGCAATGGCCTGCAATGTGAATTTGACAGTGATATAGAGAGACATAATGCAAGCAAAATTAGACAGGAGGCTACTATAAGTGTTCAGGCTTGAACATGTGGAAAAGCAGTAGTAATGGAAAGAAAAAAATATATCCTAAAAATGAACGCAAAAAATAACCAAACAACAACAACAAAAAACCTATATGTCACATATATGAAAGTCAGAAGTGAGACCATTTGATAAATACATTGACCCAGGCCAAGGGAGAATGAAAAATGAAAAAAAAAAAAGAAGAGGTAACTGATGTTTCTGGCTTAGGTGAAGAGAGAAATGACTGACAGTAAAAAACGGAGTCGCAGGAGAAAAGACAGGTCGTTAGGGTGTGCTGGTTTCAAGAAAATGGTCATCAGTTTGGTCTTAGAAATGTGACTGGAGATACAGATTAGGGATCCTGACTCAGTAAGGGAGCAGGTAATGGAGAGGACAAGGATAGAATGTTCCAGAGGCCAAGAGCCTTCACAATTTAAAGAATAAAAGAGTGTATAATGCAATCACATAGTATAGCTGAAAGAGCACATTTTTTCAGATGAGGGACCAAATCCTGGCTCTGCCACTTCATGGCTACGTGAATGTAAACAATGTACTCAACCTTTCTGAGCCTCAGTTTCCTAATCAGTAAAAATCACAGATGGCCATTGTCAGTGTGAAGATGTGAAAGGGTCTAGCATAGAACAGAGCTTTCTGGGTGCGGCAAACAGTTTGCCCTCGACTATTAAGCTAAAGGTCGGTGGCTGGAATCCACCCAGTGGTGCTGCGAAAGAAGGGCCTGGCCATCTGCTTCCAAAAAAAACCCTATGGAGCAGTTCTACTCTGTAACATATGGGATTGTCATGAGTTGGAATTGACTTGACATTAATGTTTTTAAAATTTTTTTAGTGTGGAACATGGTTAGTTTCCTTTTTCTTTTAGATAGCTCAAAACAAAACAACCTGTGGCCACCCAGTTGATTCTGACTCACAGCAACCCTACAGGACAGAGCAGAATGACCCCATAAGGTTTCCAAGGCTGCACGGAGACTAAAATGGGAAAAGAAGCCACTGGATTTGGTGATTGGAAGACAAGTAGTGGCTTTCAAGGTGTCTGTTTCCAAAGAGTAGTGGGGGTTTAAGTATAAGTACAGAAGCCTAAGGAATAAGCTTAAGGTAAGGGAACTGAATACGGTATAAGGCAGGAAAAAATAAATGGCAAAACTAAAGGGCAAACAAGAAATTTTTTTCAAGATAATTTAGACCTATGAATGGCAGAAGACAAAGGGCAGAGTCAATTGAGAGAAAAAGATTTGAAACGCAGGAGAAAGAGGAGGTAACTGAAGGAACAAGGCAAAGGCAAAGGAAGCAGGGAACAGGGCTGAAAATACAGGCAGGATTTACAATGCTTTCTAAGCCTAAAAAATTCATAGCTGTCAAGCAGGTTTCAACTCATAGTGACTCTACAGGACAGAGTAGAACTGCCCCACAAGGTTTCCAAGGCTGAAATCTTTCTGGAAGCAGATTGTCACATTTTTCTCCCATGGATCTGCTGATGGGTTCGAACCACTGATCCTTCAGTTAGCAGCTGAGTGTTTAACCACTGCGCCACCAGGACCTCTTTTTGTCAGCCTAGAGGACAAGCTAGTTTAAAGGCAGTTGTATTAAGAAAGTGGGAAAATCAGAAAGCATAGCACATGTTGGTCTCTTTCTTAGGAAGGAGGAACAACCTGGGGAGAGTTGGAGGAGAGAGCTGATTTGCATCCTACAGCAAAGTGGTGAAGATTTCTATCAGCAATCCTGTGAGTTACAACTGGGAATCCACCAGGAGAAAAAAGAGTGCCAAGCTGCAATGAGAACTCGGCTGAGTTCATGCGAACTCATCCCATCTCCTCTACAGGTTTTCTTTACTACAACAGCTATTTGCAGCTATTTAAGGAGAAAAAATGAAGAAAATTTGTAAAGCAGTTTCCATAGGATATGCCACTAAGATTTGGTATGCAAATGGAGCACCACTTCAGATTGGAGTCATGAGCTCTTTTGACTAATTTGTTCAGGGAGTAAACACAAGTAATTCAGCAGAACATACAAATTGCTTAAATCACTATCGATGAGAAATTTAGATCAAAGAAAAAGATGTACTGGAGCTTAATCGCCAATATAATGCACTTCTTATTCTCATTTCTGTAAGAATGTCTCTCTTCACATGATAAGTCACGTTTTAAGATACCTCCTATTACATAAAAACCCGTAATTTCTCCTTTTAACAAAATTTTACTTTTTAAATTAAATCATTATTACCGAATAGAGTGAAGGCCAGAACACTAGGCGTGCAAAGCCAAGCGAGAACGTACTGACGACAGGCACTGGGAGTGCTGTCAGCATGGTTGGCAATCTGGCACAACACCGTGGAACAGCTGGTACAGTAAAAGAAATCGCTAACCCACAAAGCTGTGACATCTTAGGGAGTACCCTTAACTTGTTTTCCTAAGGAACAGCTTTAGTAAAGAAATTTAGAAAAAATTCGAATCTAGCAAGTTTTGTCCAAATGTGCCCTGTCTACAATGTAAAATCCAGCACCATGGCTACTAATATACCCTGTCTGCGCTGCATTATAAAACAGAAAACAAACAGGAGGCTACACTTAATTTTTTTTCAAGGGACATTTTGAAGACTTTTAAAAAATAATAATTCTTAAATTTTAGCAATAAAATTCATTCAATAAAATTTAGTAATAAAATACTTCAATCCCGATTTCTAATTTTTCTTTCAATAGAACTGATACATTCATTTTCAAGTACACATTTTCAACCCCTGTGAAACGAACAATTGAAATTTAAATGGAAATGTAACACTTTCACACCAAAAGCAACATAAATATTAGGACATACAAACATATACTATGAAAACTTTTACTTTCTGGATAAAACAAAAAAACAAACCCGTTGCCACAGATCTGGTTTCCACTCATAGTGACCATACAGGATGGAGGAGAACTGCCTTACAGGGTCTCCAAGGAGCGGCTGGTGGATTCAAACTGCTGACCTTTTGGTTAGCAGGCTGAGCATTAACCACTGCTAAGCACAGCAGAGGTAGCCCTCTACAGGTCAAACAGGAGTATTCCCATGTCTTGCTTGAAAATCGCAGCAGCAATGGTTAAGATGACTGCTTTGATACCTTTTTTTCTATAGTGATTATAAGATTGCTAAGAAAAATGTAAAATCTACTAATTTTTGTTCAGCCTAACAATCTTCCTTCTATTTAATGAGAAAACATGTTCTCTGTAGTTAAGGAAAAACACACACGTAGGCTTGACTAGGAGAGAATAATTCATATAGAGATATTTATTCTTCAAAAAAGAAACTGACACCTTGCTTTTTAAGCTGAAGTAAAATAAATCCAGCGGATTATTTAATGGGCAAAGTTTATGAATAAGTATCCATGTTCTTATCCTGTCATTTAATTTCATTCTACCAAGTTTTGCAATAAATATTCTCTTCTGTCATAGAGTGAATTATGTCCCCCCAAAAATGTGTGTATCAACTTGGCTGGGCCATGATTCCTGGTATTGTGTGATTTTCCTGTATGTTGTAAATCCTGCCTCTATGATATTAATGAGGGAGGATGGGTGGCAGTTGTGTTAGTGAGGCAGGACTCAGTCTACAAGAGGTGAGGCAATCCCTTGACATATAAAAGAGAGAAGTGAGCAGAGCGACATGGGGACCTCATACCACCAAGAAAGCAGTGCCGGTAGCAGAGCGTGTCCTTTGGACCTGGGGTCCCTGTGCAGAGAAGCTCCTAGTCCGGGGAACACTGATGAGAAGAAGGCCGATAGAGAGAGAAAGCCTTCCCCTGGAGCTGACGCCCTGAATTTGGACTTTTATCCCACTTTACTGTGATGAAATAAATTTCTCTTTGTTAAAGCCATCCACTTGTGGTATTTCTGTCGTAGCAGCACTAGATAACTAAGACATCTTCCCTTCTGTAAACTTTTCTATGTGTAACACTGACCTTCAGCACAGATGTCACAAATGTCACACCTTGCTTTTAATCACGGTAGTTTCAACTACTCATACATATTGTAACTGTTCTTCCTATCTAGTCACTAGATTCAAAGACAAAGGTAAAACCTATGTTCAGTTTTTAAATCTGTCCTATGTAGAAAGATTATTTATACGAGTAACAACTAATGCTTTCTCTGAGGTACTCATGACTATCCTGTTCACCAGAAGGCTCTGTACTACTCACAATAAAAGACGGTCATGAAAATAGGGGCAGAAATATGAAGACAGTTTCGATGTCAGTTTGAAATCTGAAGTGTGATTTCAATCTCTTCCCTTCCCTAGGAAGAAGAGAGCACATACCGTCCATAATCACGTGGGAGAAGCAACAGTTGTGAAGAGAAGAGAGAGTGTGAATATCCTGTAGCCAATTCCCTCTGATAATACAGTCACGGAAATACATGGTCAGAACATCACATTTTATATGGAGGATAATGGAAGAGTCGTACTGTTGAGTTCTGAGTATGAGTTGTGGGATGAATCAGTTTATTGATAGATCTTGTTTGAACTGGCAAGGATTGGCTTCCAAGCAAAATTTATGGGGGCTTTCCAGTATATTAGGTGCAGGACACTGAGGAATTGCTAAGGACAGTTGCACACACACCTTAAATTATCTGTAGCTAACCAGTTGTCATGAGTCAATTCCAACTCATGGTGACTCGGTGTGTGTCAGAGTAGAATTTTGCTCTATAAAGTTTTCAGTGGCTGATTTTTCAGAAGTAGATCACCAGGCCTGTCTTCCAAGAGGTCTCTAGGTGGACTTGAACTGCCAACTTGTCAGTTAGCAGCCAAGTGTGTTAACTGTTCATACCACCCAGGGACCCCATTTGTACATAGAAGCTGTTAATAGTAAAATTCACATAAAGGAAGGATAGTTAACAGGAAATCCAAAGAAAAATAGAAAATTCTCTCTAATGGAGTCCCAGTAAAATGGAGGGGAGGTATAGTACACATCTGTCTTCTTCATTTTCATGGGAAAGCAAGGACATCAGACTAAATTACATGAAACTTCATTAGCTGAGATTTCAAATAAATAACAATTAAAAGCCTCTATTAATTTAAATAACACATCGATGACTAGGATGGCCCAATAAGATGATGAATATAAAGGTATTTTTTAAATGATAAATTGCTACTAACAAATTAGTTATAAACATCATTATTGTAATTACTATTGACAAATGTCAGTAGCTGAGGCAAACTTCCTGGAAAAGCCCCTTTTATCTCTAATCTGTCTCTAAACTGGAAAAAGAAAGCATTCTAATCACATACGGAGATAAAACTGTTAGGTTAAGGGATGACTGATAACAATTCAAATTAACGAGAAAATGACACATTTGATCCTTTATGTTTGCTTATTTAGAATTTTTGCTTTATAAAAATCGTAAGTACTGCATTTGTAATATGCATATATACAACTATTTAAATGAATAATTTTACTTTTCTAAAGAAGTAAAAATTATAGTTTTATCACTTAGATTCTAAGATGTACATTTATAAATATGCTTTAACAATTCTGAAACAATTTTGAAACAAATAACTAAAAAAAACAGCAGACAAGCAGAGAAGTAAGTTGGGATTAGCACATGTGTATACTTAGTTATTCAAGTAATGAAAATATTTGTTCATTCTACCACCTTTTCAGCTTAGTTATTTAAAAAGCACCAAGGTACATGTTTTAATCTGAACATTATTTTGGACTCCTAGTTATTGTTTGGAAAGCCTGGGTGGCACAAATTGTTAAGCACTCGACTACTAGTGGAAAGGCTGGTGGTTCGAATCTGAGGCACCTCAGAAGACAGACCTGGCAATCTGCTTCCAAAAGGTCACAGCCTTGAAAACCCTATGGAGCAGTCCTACTCTGCACGCACCAGGTCACTATGAGTCAGAATGGACTTGACAGCAACCAGCAACAACAATAATCATTGCTGAAAATGTCTTCAAAAAGATTAAACTAAGCAGTACTATTGGAACAAAAAGTTACTATATATGCAAAAGACTGCTCATCACATGTCAAAAACAAAAACTGTTGCAGTCAAGTCAATTCTGACTCAGAGTGACCCTACAGGAGAGAGGAGAACTGACCCAGAGAGTTTCCAAGGAGCGGCTGGTGGATTCAGACTTCTGGTTAGCAGCCGTAGCTCTCAACCACTGCACCACCAAGGCTCCTCAACACATGCCAGGAAATGCAATTAAAGGCAAAAATTATCACCCAAACTAAAGGATGTTGGTGTGACGGATATATACTTCAGGAAGGACTATTACTCAATTGTCAAATAGCTACCTACTTAAATCTGAAAGTTCCAGGAAAAAGGAAGAACCACAAGGCCTAGAGCAGCACCTAGCTCTTACATGTTGTAGTAAAAATACAGATAGTAAGTGTTTCACATATATTATTTCATTTAATCTTCACAACACCATCACTGTATAGGTACTATTATTATCTCCATTTCATAGATAGGGATGAAGCACAGAGAGTCAAGTTCCCAGATCAAAGTCACAGAAGTGGCAGAGATACTTAACGAATATCTGAAGCTATTTGTACAAAGCTTCTAGTCAACTTTCAAGAGATGCTGTTAACGTTTAAGGATAATATAATTCAATTAAGGGAAAAAGTAAAAAAAAAAAAAAACAACAAAAACAAAAAGAACTATGAGTTGAACCAAATAAGTACACATAAAACCTCAGTATAGTTTGAAATGCCTCAAATTATAAACTCTCAAAGGCTGAAGTCGCCAGTCCAAATAATGAAAAGCATCATGTTACTGCGATGCTATATTTAACCAATAATGTCCAAAAGTATTCACAAAAATCTTTAGACTTTGATTATGATAAAGGCATTATCTAAAAACTATTTATGATACAAAAGATGAAAGTGTTATACAACCTTATGGATAAATGTACACTACAGTTAGTCGGTTAAAAAAATTCTATTTAATGTGTGTTTCCTTCATACCCCCATGCTTTAAAAGCTACAATTAAATTGATGGATGCCTTACAATTGATGACACCCAAAAATGGAGGAAATGTCTTTCAGATTTCTGATAGAGTGCTCATGTTTTGGAGTGACATCTACTGTGACTCCGGTAGCAACAATTGCTAAATTCAGGAAAGACATATAGGAGAGACAACTACCCTGGACATTAAAGCTGAAAACGTAGATCTAGAAAGTGACATCAAGTTTCAATGAAACTCTGGACACATAAGATAAGGAAGAACATTTTGGAGGTATCACAGTGGTCAGGTAGAGTATGATAAGCAAATAAAAAGCAAACAAGATTTTCCTTTGAAATTAAAACACAATACAATGTTGCAAAGACTCTAGGTATATTTTTCTAAATTGTTAACAAAAATAAAATTCAAACAAAGAAGAAAAAACCTTGCTCATTTTAGCATTTCACTTTTTTTTTTAAATTATTGTTTGGGATTGATAGTATAGGTGGCGTGGGGTAGAGATAGTGCTGAAATATTCTAACTTTATTCTTTCCTCTAGTTTAAAATCCTAAATCAGTGCATTGCCCACTAATTCCAGTTTACTCTTACCTAAATGAGATAACAAACCACTATCTCCCACAGCATATTCCACCACTTGTCAGTTTGTCATACTTTCGTGGCTTGCACGTTGCTGTGATTCTGGAAGCTACGCCACTGATATTTCAAATACCAGCAGGGTCACCCAGGGTGAACAGGTTCCAGTGGAGCATCCAGACTAGGAAGAAAGACTTGGTGATCTACTTCCTAAATTAACCAACGAAAACCTTACAGATCACAACAGAACACTGTCCGACTCTCTTGCTTTGGACATGTCATCAGGAGGGATCAATTGCTGGAGGAGGACCTCATGTTTGGTGAAGCAGAGGACCAGGGAGGCTGAGGGGGACCCACGGTGAGATGGACCGGCACGATGGCTACAATGATGGACTCACATTCACTGGAGATCATGAGGATGACGTAAGGTCGCCATGAGTCAGAGCTGACCCAACGGTGGCTATCTATCATAGCATACTAAGGAAGATAGGGAGCAAAATACAGCAGATGGTTTGCTTGATGAACAAACCAAGGAATGATTTAGACTTGAATCTCTCTTGTAATAGATTAAGACTATAAGAGGGTCCAGGCAATTTGTTTCTCTTTGAAGCTTCTAAAAGCCTTACCCTGAGTCTACAAACCTCCTTCTGTGGAATGATTCTTAACCATGTACTGGAATGACTCTTGGAAACAATAGGGGTCAGAATGTAGCCTGGTTAGGTCAGGTATAAAGTGGAGTTGACTCAAGATAAAGTTGCCTTCTTGAACCACGAAATCTACATATGATGGATCAGATTAAAGTAAGTATTTATATATATAAATATAAATACACACACACACACACACCATATTGCCCTCAAGAAAAGTGAATGGCCTCCTGTTCAGTAGGTCCTGAATGGCTGTAACAAGAATTGAAGGTATTAACTTGTCTAGACAGAGAATGGAATTCAGTGTCTGAGAGGCATAAATTTTGCACTTTGACTCCAAAGCTGATCAAGAGAAGAGGACTCTGACAATGAACTACAGCATTCCAGCTCCTTTGGGAAAACAGTCCTTACAGAGAGGAAAGCTATTTAAGCTACATTCCATGAGGGACTCCTCTCACTGTGAACTACCTCCCTTTGTTCTGATTACATTCTCATCAACAAATTTGGGAACACAACTAATTGCTCTACTAAAGAGAATTCGCAGCATTTATTTTTATAAAAAGTAATTGTGTTTAGGATCACATGTCAAACGCCTATGAGTTTGGGTAATAGCAATAATAATACAAAGAAGAAGAATGTATCAGGATGAGTAAAGAATGTCTGCCTTGAGCATTATGTTCTTTAAAAATCTATATGGGATCAAACTGACAACAGCAACTTGAAAGATTAGATATGAAACTTAGGGGACAGTGAGTTTATGTTAATGGGGGAGGAACAACTCAGGAAAGAAGGATGACAATGGTCACACAACTTGAAGCGTGCAGTCAATGCCACTGAACTGTATATGGAGAAACAGTTGAATTGGTGTGTATTCACTGTATATATTCTCAACAACAATGAAAATAACATAGATCATTAAAAAATGTATATATCAGTATTCTTTTGGTGGCAAACAATAGAAACTCCAATTCAAAACAAAGGGATTTACTACTTTACATAACAAGAAGTTCCAAACGAATATGGTTCCAAGGTTGTTAGGCTCACATATGGCATCATGCACCAAATTCTTTCTTTCTTTCCAGTCTTATTCTCTGTGTGGCTAACACCCTTCATAGCTGCAAGATGATTGCAGGTGGTCCTGTCATTATATCCTCATACACCAACATCCAGAAGCAAACACAAACACACACAAAGTACTACTTCCTTCTGTCTCTTTTTAAAACCTAAAAAAAACCAAAGAACTTTCTCCACACACATCTTCTTCCATCTCCCAGGTCAGAACTGGATTACATCAAAGCCATGGAAGCAAAGAGGAATGGAATTAACATGATTAGCTTGGACTAATCTACATTCAACTCTTGGGACTGGGAATGGAGCCAGCCTCTCAGATGGCGGAGGTGTTTTAGTGAGAAGTCTGTGTAATGAGATCTAAGCCCTGCCCATGTAGGGCTACTGTGATCTTTTTATTACTCTCATCATAGGGCACTGTGGTGTCAGAAGGAACTCTAAGACATCTCATGGGTTCCACCTATGTCCTCCTCTTTTTCTCAATGGTGTAATAATAACTACTTCCCTCTTATAATTAGGCTTAATCACCCCAACCACAACATAACTACCTCCTCTCATAGTTTTTGTTTTGTTTTGTTTTTTGGTCTGTTGGCTTAGTGGAAAGAGGATCTAAAATGGCAAGAAAGTAGTCTCAGTTTTCAATTCAAATTGTTGTGTCTCTGGTGTCAGTATTCTTCCTTTGGGTACTAAGGGCTCTAAACTAGTGGAGCCAAGAAATCAGAAGCAGAATCACAAATTTTGCAAGTGGATCACTAGTTAAGATAGTAGGGCAGATGCCTGGGTGCCTGCCCAAAGGCTATGCCCCTCTTTCCACTGTTTTTAGCATCTCAGCTACAGTTGTGAATCATGGTATGTTTAAGCCAATCATGCAATCCTTTCAATTTTGTTCTACTGGTCTAGGGGTGCTTGTGTGATTCAGTTCTGACCAAGAAGAATTAGTAGATGCATACTAAAGGCTTCTGATAATGATTTTTTCACCTAATAAGGGTAACGAATATGAGGAGTGAGCTTCTTTTTCTGCCCCCACCCCTTTCTTTGCACAAGGGGCACCGTCATGTGAGAATGTAATACCCTGAGCTATGAGAAGTATCTTGTAATCAAGAGAGGACAAAAGTCAATACCCTGAGGGCCCATGATGAGATCACTGAGTCACTGGAATAATTCTGGGATATCCACCTTTGGGATTCTTTTTAAATAAATAAGTGCATACAGTTTAAGTCACTATTAGTTAGGCTCTCTGTTTCTTGCAGTCAAAAACACCCTTGCTGATACATTCAGGGTATCACAAGTAGCAGACCATAAAATATGGAATTAGCTGAGTGGCTCAGCACAGTGAAGGGCAGTGAGGACCCAATTATTTTTAGGTAGATTTTAGTTTATACCATGAGTCAGGAACCTAGGAATTTGAGTTTATCTTTCCCTTTCCTTATGCTATCAGCCACTGTTCAAAGCATGCCTATCTTACTGTCAGCTTTGCTCAGGTTCTTATCCACTACCCTATGATGTAAGCTTATTAAAGAGAAACTGATGCAGTTTCATTAGAAAGATAAAGTCCAATTTTTAGGCCTATAGAACTAAAGATAAAACCTCAAAAGATAAAACTAAAAGCACCTTAGTGGCCTGCCAGCCTTCAATGGGAATATCTCTGTGTTTCAGGAGATACCAAGATGTAATACAGTTAGTGGAGAGAAGCAGACGCCAAGAATATAATGATGAATGGCCTGTTAGTTTAGCGAATTATTTGGCATGGACACTTACAACAATTTCAATTCAATATTACTCTCAGGTTAGCTGTCCTACCCTTATTTTCCAAACTGGCACTTTCCTTAAGATATTAGATGACAATCAACATGTATAACATAGAAAAACCTCCCAGTCTATTATCAAGACTGAACTCTCAGTACTTTTGTAATAAATACTCTCAGACCAAGGGAAAAAAAAAAATTACAAATCCATAACTTTTAATAAAAGCAAAGACTACATTATAGGTAAAATAAACATTAGATAACTGTTAGTGAACAACCTTTCAATCTAGATGTCTATTCTATAAGAATACATATTTATACATAGTATGATTACAGATAATCTTTACTAGTATATCTCAAAATGTGTCCCCTGGAATATTCCTTTATCAAAAAAAAAAAAAAAAAAGACACCATGGTCAAATAAAGTTGGAAAATACTGCATACAACATCACCCTCTTAGATATTCACAATGTATATCAATGTATTAAGGGGTTTGAAAAGTGCTGTAAAATAAGCTAACTAATCATAACTTATCATTGCCCATATTTATAAGACTTGGGAGGTCCTTAACTATGTCTATTATCCTGTGGAATAATTGATATAAAGAATGTTTCTCATAATAGATTTGATCCAAGATAAATTTAGTAAAATGCATAAAATTATATGCACATGAGTCTTTCTGTATGAACACAGGAAAAATATGCTTACATAGTTAAAAAAAGATTTCTTTTATCTAACCCCAATGAGGCTATTACAAAACACACACACACCACACACACACAAAACTTCCTTTTAAAAACATATTTTACACAAACAAAAATAAGCCTATAATATATTAGTGTTAAACCATGTTCACTACCAATTTTTCAGAGTCTGAATTAAAAAATACTTATGTCAATAAAATGTTTTACATACTAAATGGAGCACAAGGAATACAGCATAGGGGTTGGCAAGTAAAATTACATTACTGTAATACAGCTAATGGAATAAAAATGACACACACAACTTGTCCATGCAGAAGAAATACAGCCTAATCGAAACTGATGGCTTCCAGCACATTCCTTTATTAGAATGTGGTCACCTGTCACAAAGTACACAAGCTCATGCACAAGATCAGGACGTTACATACAGCTGAGATCACAATGCCATGCATATAACAGCAGCGTGCTAGAGAATCGTACCACAGACTGTGCAGGTGTTCTCCCCCACCCCATGAGCCACTGTCAGCAGTTGCTGTGGAGTTTGGTTACCCACATCCATGACATGAACGGTGTCCTTTGGAGAATCTTGTTCCCTGTGGCTGTAAGTATTCTTATTTTTATAATATTTTAATGATGCTTGCTATCAAAATGTTAAGTACAGAACTAGAAATTATGAAACAGACTTTTTACAATACTGAACAATTGTATACATCTTATCTCAGGCACTTGTAATAAACCTTACTTACATTTAAATATATTGTTAAAACTAATTTACTTCTCAGGCTTAGATGAACCCAAAATAATACATCCCAATGACTGCACTCCAGTGAGATGAAGTAAATCAATCTTCAAAAATTACCTCCTTATTTCTACTACTCAGCACTTGGCAAGAGCCACTCTACTGACCTGGCTAAAGTGTGACTCACATAGACAAGTTCTTTATAATCACATCTATTAGGGTAACTATTTAACTTACATGATTTCAATTTGAAAGATCTGGCTTGGTTAACAACCAAACTGACAGTAATTATTTGTATCAATCAATGAAAGAAAGTATAGAATTTAGTCAATTAAAGTGCTTCCCTTCATTTCTTTGCACCTATCAGGTGTATTTCAATGTCTTTCTTTGCCTATTTATAGTCTAAGTGCATTCTACAAAGAATTCTATTGTCCTATTAGGCGACACCTGCTAAATTACTGGTGTTCAAAAAAGTACAGAATCAGAATTCTGGAGCTACTTGACACTTTGAGTGATTCAGCTCTACGCCTCTCAGCTCCATGCCCTTTCAGACTGGTGAATTCAATACTTCTGGAATGCCCCAGGACAGCTTTAAATCAATCCAGGAAGTAAGGAAAAAGAAAATACAGCCAACTCTCAATGATAATGGGAGGTAGGATGGATAAGTAAAATCTGAAGATTGAAAATCTTATTTTTTTAATTAGTAACTTCAATCCTTTCTCTTAGCGAACACTGACTTAAACATAAAAAAAGAAAAATTTTGTCAGGTAACAAAAGGACTTAAATTTACCTCTTTTCTCTGTCTCCTCCTAAGGCTCTGGAAGGTGTACTAACAAGAACCCTAGAGTCTGACATACACAGCTACAAAGCTGGAAACATAGTTTTACATCTAACTACGTTTTACATTTTCCAATTCAGATATTTAAAACTATCCATATCATAGTCCCAATATGTATTTTCATCTTTGCATAAAAAGGATGGCTTTATAATTTGTTTAAAAATCTGTATTTCTTTAGTGAGGAAATGACTATTTACCATAATCAATATCGGCAGTTATACCCAAATTTTCTGACTTTGTAAATCTATATTTGTAAATACTTACCAAGTTATGTTTTCTAAGAATATAAGATTTCTAAGTGATATGAATTGAAGATAGCAGTTTTACTAAACTTCAGTATACTTCATGATGGGAGCCAGTATGTCTTGATAAACTGGGCATAATAAAACTGGGGCTTGTAATAGTTGCCTTCCCTGATTCTTATAGATCTAGAATAAAACACTGTACTATTCTGCCTCAGTTCTTTGCCAGTAATCATCATTCAATGACCTGGTGAGACTATGGCAAAATACAGATCTTATTATAAAGCTCTTCATATAAATTGTTTTAATTAGCAACAACTAACATGTAATTCTAATACAGAATTAAGAATCATGAAGGCCCTGAAACCACGCCATTCTTCAAATATTTAAGTGCAGCAGAATCTCTTGTACAGAGCAAGCATGCCATACTGCAAGATGGGAAAAGTGACATGCTTACTGTTGCTATATGTTTACAAGGAAGACAACTGGGATTTGACCAAGAACAAAGTAAAAACAAGCATATTTTACAATAAAAGACATCAGAAAAAATTTGCAATAAGGAAATAAGTAATAAAACCTAAACTATGATAAACAGGTAGTTTGTCTTCCAAGGAAAGCTCATGAGATTCTAATATTGGTTTCAAATATATAACTTGAACTTTAACTGCCTATAAATCATTCTACTTTCATTTAGAGCATTAGTCTTCTATTAACTGAAAGTAAAACCCCTTTAAACAGTGGAGAAGAGAAAGGGAACAAATATCTGAATTGAAACATTCTCCCAGGCTTCATTATATATATATAGCTTCTTACATTTGTGAGGATAAGACAGCTGATAATAAGCACGTGTATCAGTAAACTTTTGCAAAGGTGTTTATTTCATTTCTAATTTATGTAGATAAAATTTTTAGCAAAGGAAGAAATCATACATAACAAGTGAAAATCAATTCACTTTTTGAAATAGGATGCTATTTGTATTATTATATGCGTATTTACAAAAGGAGCACTTTTGTTTGATATTCAAATATTTCACATGGGAGATACACTGCCTTAATTACAACATGGCAAAAGATACTTTTAGAAAATACATGATCATATGATTTAAGTAGGACTTACTATCTCTACAACAAATGAAAAAAAAAAGCTTTTGAAAGTTAAGTAAATCAAAACAATTGTCAGTTAAATTTTTCCATAGGAAAATAATGCACCAAAAAGTAGTCGATCTGAGTATTGTATATTACCCATTAGATCTCTATGAATAAGTCTAGGAGATACTTAAACATTTCTGAAAATATGAAATTTTCCAGGATATATTGAAATAAAAGTAGGAAGAAAAAAAAAATCAGTGAAAGAATTGTCTTCACATTTCGATCATTTCTATATATTAGTTTGAGAAACAATTAAATAATTAATACAAAATAATTCAATTTTATAACAGAATCTTGAATTTCTATGTTAACATGGAATTATCCTGTTAAAGGTAGTATTTAAAAACTACATTTTGATGTCAGAAACTAGAACCACGTCCTCTGTGATCACCTCTGATAAAAGTAACATTATTACTAAGTAGAAACAATAAAACATGAAGAAAATACTGCAGATAGAATTTAATGAACGTAGTCTATGTTCTGATTATCAAAATGTTGTGCTGTCCAGTTACACTGTCCTAGTATCTCCATCAAGTCAGAAGAGGACCGCATAAACGTCACAGCAGCTACCACACAAAGTGTGTAGGCAGAGAGACTGGAACGTGACTTGACAAAGTGAGAATGACTATGGCAGGTAGCAGTAACTTCAAATACTGCGCTTCTGAGAGACTCAACAGGTATGCTCAATGACTTGTTATTTTACCTATAATTTTTTTGTACTGGAAAGCTATAGCAAGATAGTAATAAAGTTCAACTGTTACAAATATTCAAGTACTTCACTTACCTCATCTGGGTTGGCATTAAAGGTGAGACTGCCTTCATCCAGCTGCATATACAGTTTTCTAAAAGAAAATCCTAGAGGTGGGTTCTTATTGTATATGGAACAGTGACCCCAAGTGGATTTGCACAACCTGTAAAAATAAGAGTAAATCAGACAAGAAAACATTACTGTATTTAATTTCCTAGGTTAAACATGAATACACATGACAAAATAGTAACATGAAATGATAGAATATTAGCTCTTACAGCGCTAAGGTTTAAAATGTTTAATTTTGTACTTACTTTTTATTTGCTTTCTAGAGTATGACAGGTAAACAGCTTAAATTTAGCAATTTTGATAGCACTTAATAACTGAGAGTAATGAAGATTAATGACGTTCGTGAGTACTGTCTGAAGTTAAATATAAACTACTGATAATAACAGTAATAACACTAACATTTACTGAGTGTTTAATAAATGCTAGGCACTATTTTTAAGCATTTTAATTGTATTAACTTGCTTAATCCTTATAACAATCCTATGATGTTGCTGCTACAGAGAAAGAAACAAATACAGAGATGTTAAGTAAGTTGCCCAAGGTCGCACAGCTAACATATGTAAGGGCAGAATTTGAACCCAAGAAGTCTTATTCTAGAGCTTGCAATCTGAATAAGCTAATAAGCTAAACTTTTATTAATAAGCTAAACTGGGTCTATTAAGTAAGCTATGTGCTCTATTGTGAAATACTGTCTAAAGTGAATAGGGGAAAAGATTGCTGGGTGGGGGGACGGTGGGAGAACTTTCTGCTTTTTTAACAATATGCATATTAACAAGCATATTAAGCAGAGAGATTATTTTCAATGCCACAACTTCAACATATACATCAAAAGCTGCGATGTTAAGCATAGCTGTTTTTAAGATATTGCTTCAAAACACTGATTTTTTTCCTATCACATTACTGCTTAAAAATTCTATAAAACCTAAAATGCTAAGAGTTTGTAACTCAAAACACACTATTTTCTGACGATTGGGAGAATTGTTTCCAGATTTGTTCCAAGGCATTAGTTACTGGTTATTATTTGAAAGTTAAAATTTTATCTTATTATAATGCCTGGAGCACTGGTGGCACAGCGGTGAAGAGCTATGGCTGTCAACTAAAAGGTCGGCAGTTCGAATCCATCAGCTGCTCCTTGGAAACCCTATGGGGCACTTCTGCTCTGTCCTATAGGGTCACTAGGAGTCAGAATCGACTCAATGGCAACAGGTTTGGTTTTGGTTTATTATAATGCCTGGAAATTCTTATATACCTTAGATGTTTAAGCATGAGTGCATTTTCTAGAGACATACTGAATACTGAAATTGTATTCTGATACATTTTTTATGAGTCTTTGCCTCAAAATTATCTGATTTTCAGTACATTTTCAAAAACAGATGCTACTTGTAGAGATAAACATACTCAAATAGTTTCTGAGATTAATTATTGATTTTTGCCTCAAAAATTCCTTCTTTCCTTATCCCCACAAAGTACAGCAAAATAAGAAAAAGTTATTGTCTCAGCCTATAACATCAAATATTGTGAGGAATTAACGAGAATACCCCCTTCTTGGTTAATTTAGACCTTTGTATTATTTTTACCAACCAATGAAATCATTAATTCTAAAACTAAGTATAATAGATTGTTTAGAAAATTATCAATATTTTAGCAGTATCTTCAATCCGGTCTTATAATTTTGAATTTTATTACTATGCTATGTGAAAGCAACAGAACCTTCCAACATTAGTAAGTATCCAACACATCTAAAGTTAAAATAAAAACTAACAGAAAGGGCCACATGAACCAGAAGACTTTATCAGACTGAGACCAGAAGAACTAGATGGTGCCCGGCTACCACCAACAACTGCCCTGATAGGGAACACAACAGAGAGTCCCTGATGGAGCAGGAGAAAAGTGGGGTGCAGAACTCAAATTCTAGTAAAAGGAGCAGACTTAATGGTTTGACTGAGATTGGAGGGACCCCTGAAGACATGCCCCCAGACTCTGTGTTAGCCCAAAACTAAAACCATTCCTGAGGCCAACTCTTCAGACAAAGATTAGACTGGACTACGGGACATAAAATGATACTCATGAAGAGTGTGCTTCTTAGCTCAAGTAGATACATGAGACTAAACAGGCAGTTCCTGTCTGGAGGCAGGATGAGAAGGCAGAGAGGGTCAGGAGCTGGTTGAATGGACACAGGAAATCCGGTGTGGAAAGGAGGAGTGTGCTGTCATAGTATAGGGAGAGCAACTAAGGTCACATAACAATGTATGTATAAATTTTTGTATGAGAGACTAACTTGAATTGTAAACTTTCACTTAAAGCACAAAAAAAAAAAAAAAAAAAAATTAGGGGGGGAAAAAAAACCCTAAGCCAGCCTTTAATTTCAAATGCAAGCAATATACCCTTTAAAGAAAAAAAATCCAAGTGTCACAAGAATAGGCACAATTACATGATAAACAATAAAGGAAACATTTCTTTCAGAAGTTAATAATCCAGGTTTAAACACCAAATGAAGAATACATTCTGATTTAGTTCATATAAGCCAAGAAATAAATTAAAAAAAAAAATAAGTTTAGCTATAAAAACACAAATTAAATTTGTTGGGAATACTAAAATGTAGGAAAGAGATTATAAATAAAGAATGAGCCAGTTTTAAAGTCCTTTCATTTTATACTCACATAATGATTAAAAAATCAATAATGGCGATTATAAGCAGATTAGTTAATAGAATTCCCTCTCACTTTCCCAGTATCTTCACTATGACAAGGCAATGAAGGAATAAGATGATAATGGTACTTTTACCTATTTAGAGGTTAAGAAATGAACTGATATTTAATACTATAATTCTGTGGCATTAGAAAGCCTAAAATGGGGATGTTGTTAATGGTAATACATTTTTAATAAAGTTTGTCAATTTAAAATTAATTCTTTTAATCAGGTTTTATTATTTAAGTATAAAAAGCCTTTTTTTTTTTAAGGTATGGTCTACATCTAGGTGAAATCCCCTTTTAAAATCATAAAACTTAAATATAGTTTGGTTAAGAATGCTAGAAAATCCAAGATCCAGTGATTCTCCAGGATTCAAAAAGAAAGAAAAAGAAATCATGTGCCTATAATTATGTGATGCGATTTAAGGAGTAACTTAGATTCAATAAAACAGATTCTATTCTGCCAAACTTTCCCAGATTCATAGTTTAAATTTAAACTGGTACAATAGTTGCTAAATTTCTATACTATACTTCCAGTTCAGCAAGTTGATTCTTTATTCTCCTGCTACCTAACATTACCAAAGTAGATACAATTTCCACTAGTTACAGTTTATGTAATACTTATTGATTTTTAAGTACGGTTATCCATCTGATAGAATGCAAATACGGGAGACACGAACTACAGCAGGTGAGTGAACATTCTAAGTTTTGGATTATAAATTCTCATTTCTCAATTCTGCTGTATTTTTAGAATAAACTACAATTTCTGATTTATAATAAACAAATACATCTTGATTGGTAACCTCTCTTCTAACTATAAAGGGATTAGAATACTCATAAATAGAATATTTTCTTTTATACCATCCTTTTCCCAATATTACTTTGAATTTGATGATAACTGTATCTTTATTCTTCCAGGTTTTAATAACGAACAACTCAAAGTAGAAGCACAAGTTAACAATAAATATTTCATAATACATAGACACCTATTCTAAAAAGAACATTTAAACACAATTACTCTCCAAGATACTTGAATCAAACGTCGGTGGGTTAAACTTACCCTTGCCAGAGAAGTTCATCATTAGCGAGGTCCTGCCAAACACACGAAGCCAAGCAAAGGTCAGTGGCATTCAGGTAGGACAAGATGGTAAAGCTTAGCTCGGGAGGCAACATTTCCAGATTAATGAATCCTTCCCGTTCTTTAGACTTTCTTGTCTTCAGAAGATGATATATGTCAATACCTCCTTGGACTTGCTTTCGAGGATTGGCATTAGAAATGTTGCTGGCAGCCATTCTCCTGCTCTGTTCTCTGGTGAGGTAGCCGTGCTCACTGTAGCCTTCCTGTTGTAGCTGGTTTCCGGCCACTCTCCACAGCCCCTGACCCATCTGCAAGGCTGGGAGAAAGCCAGAGTGGAATAAGGGCTTACACTGGAAAAGTAACCCATCTTTCTCAGTCGTGTAACAAATCTGACATAAAGCATTCATTTACCAGAATTAAAATTCCCCATTAAAGCATATTAATAGTAGTAGCATGTTACAACGAATAGCTGAAACATTATAAGTGCAAAACGGAGACAGAAAATTTCAGAAATATTTGGTTTGATCATCTTCTTTATCCCAGCTGGCTAGCTACTTTTAAAGTCCACAGGTGACATAATCATTTTTCACATGGTAAGATTTAAAAGTGTGATGTCCTAAAGACTCTTACAAATTATAATCACGTGGACTTAGGGGCCAGTATTAAATATAGCTCTGATCAGCGCACTGGACTTAAGTTAAAAGGTCTCTAGACCCTGCTTTTTATCACAACCCATGCTAAGCTAAGCAAGACCCTTTTAACCAAACTCCCAGATGCATAACAGCTGTGAAACAGGCTTTTCGTTTCTTTCTTGCCAGTCTACACTTAGGTTGTAGACTGTAATAAAATGTAACATGGGCCCTGAAGTCTAATTCAGAAACTTTATAAATTAGACACCTAGAACTCCACAGTAATAACTGACTGTTTGGTTTTGTTGTTGCTTTAAATTAAAAAGCATACTGTTGACTAATTTTCCAGTTCTTCTCCACACAGCCCTATGGATTTCTCAGAGGTACCAGAGAGGGTGTATCCAGTCTCCCCTAGCTCTACTTGACCTTCAACCACAGCAGCTATATACCTTTATCTGTTACAGTAACCTTCAACTAGAACAGCTATACTTTTATCTATTACATATATTGGACTTCAAGTATAAAAATACTTAGAAAATGACTGGCTATTTGGTGTTGGCCTTAAAATATGCAGCCTTTTCTGGGCAAATTCATTGAGAAAAACTAAATCAGAAGAAGTTTTTAACTAATACAAATAATTACTATCATGATCTCTTCTCCAAATAAAAAATTCTTATTTTATAAACCCAAGCTGACTACTGATGTATTTCAAAAATTTGGAAAAATAGTGATTTCCACATAAAAATCATTTATCTATCTATTTATATATCTATATGTAGACGGATACGTCAAATAATTTTCATGACCATAAGCATGACCTGAACTTAAAACATGGTTTTAATTAGCTGGACTCACAAAAACAAACAAATGGGTGACCAGAAATTTTGAAAATTATTAGGAATAAGTTTTTGAGTAAAACTTAAAAGAATGTCAAAGAGTTTTTTTAAGAATGAAAAAAAGGTATGATCCACTTGTATATTTACTGAGTTATTGTATATTGTTTGGATAATGGCCACTATAATGGGTCACTTGTTGATCAAAACAGAAAAAACAGTCCATTGTAATTTTTAACTCCTCCTTTACAGAGAACTGCTTGGAATTCCAAAAGCTTAAGCTATAGAAGGATAGGGGCAGAAAAAAAAGGAATGTAATCAATATTTTAATAATTTAAAAACGTGGGGAAATTTCTTTTAGCAAAAAACCCTCAAAAGATACCTCCCCCACCATGACACATAATATCACAAGAATGGTATCAGTTCCTAAATGTGTGGCTAAACTACAAAAATTAAATTCTTAAAAATACAGGTTATCAACAAAATTTATAAGGAGTTTTACGTTTGCTTAATGTTTGAATGTGCCATGTCATATTACAACATAAGTAACACTTAATTTTGACACAAACTTTAACAGCTTAAGACTCCCAGTCAAAAATAAAGGTATTTTATTTTCATCATGGTTATTCATATTTAACTTAGCAAGAAAATGGCTAGAAATTGCATTGATTGCCAAGCTCATCAAGCATACACGCTGTCATTTTAAACCATAACATTTATTCTTCTCTTTTGTCTTTGCACAACTAAAGGCAAATAATCAAACACGGTAACTACTGTGTTTGAATTTTAAGCTTTTAGGTATTTAATATAAATTTCTGTATATTTCCACTAAAACACCTTTCTAGTGACATATGGCTAAGCAGCTGTTGTTAGTCTCAGGGCTGTTGCTAGGGAACAGAGAATCAGGGTGATTTCCCTAGGCTCTGGACTTTAATGGGGACCACTTAAATTGAGCACTGAATAATGTGATTCAGAAAGCATCCGGTGGGTAAAAACAGGTAAAGCTAGCAGCTGGTTCTTTAAAAAAAAAAAAAAAAACGCTGGGGAGGTTGAAGGGTTGAAGCTCATACACACATAATTCAGACAAAGAAAAGTGGGCAAGGTTATATTTCATTTTCACGTAATTCAGCTAATGAAAACTGCAAGATTATACCTCACTGTCTATTCTCCTGCTGCTAAGCAATACTGCAAGTTGCCCTTTTAGGACTTCTTTTTCCCGTTATAGCAGTCCTTCATACTGGCTAAGAACACTGGATGTTTTCCCTTGGGCCATAAATCACTCTGAGGAAGACTGGTATCATAAGGGTAGCATTTGGAGAAAGGGAAGAGTGTCAGTAGTGTTCCATCCCCAACCCCAGTTCTTCTTTAGGGTAACAGGTATGTAGAATGTAGGCTGGGACTGTCAGAAAAGTGATAAAACTCTCAAAAGGACATGCCATCCATTGCATAAGTTGTGAAGCAACTCATGGAAGCAGCACAGTGTTATAGGCTCTGAATTCAGACAGACCTGAGTTTGAATCCTGGCTCCACCAGTCATTAATTACAGGAACCTGGGGGAGTGACTTTACCACTCTAAGCTTTAATTTCTTCACCTGTAATGTGGAAAAATAATGATGATAATACCTAATACCTATAGCTTGAAAGCCTGTTGTATTAAATGAGATAATGTAAATATACTTCATTCCATGGCTAACAATCAATACATGTTAGCTATTACTTTTAGACAAAATCATATTTTTATTAAGAGAAATGAAAATGATGAGCACTTTGCTAAAACGTATTTAGTGATATCTCAACTATCCTGATGTTCTAACTGCCAAATGAACTTATTTGTTCATGTTGATATTTGCATAGCTATGTAGGGTTTGGTACACAATTCTTTGTCTCCTTTAGTTGTGTGTTATTTCAAACATGGTTTTTTTTTTCTTGTAAATGCAATTCTTTCATATCAATGACCAAACCAAGAAAAACCAAAAGACAAAACAACAACAACAAAGCCTGTATTATCTTCCACAAAAAATTTTAATATGTTCACCCAGCATGCCCAATGACAGCGTCAATAGCAGTGGCATGAAAGACGTTATTCTGATATAATTAATAATCTGTCTACATCTGGCTCTACCAGAAACATGAAATATGACGCAGTTTCAGGATGGGTTCTTGCACAATTTCAAATTCTTGAAAACAGGTGGTTGGGCTGAATCAATCAAGATTTGTTTTCAAAGTCCAAAGTCTTCAGATTTGTCCGAAAGTTTTAAAAGAAAATCTTGCTATAAAGATATTTAACATTGAAACACTAAAACGTAGAGCACTCTTGTCACTTGTGCCAATTTTTCAGTCAAAAAAATCTGAGAATTTCAACTTGAAAAACATTAAGGTAGTTTTTGTATTTGAAATCATAGTTTTGGAGTAAATATTTATTTTGTGATGAAACCAATGCTGACAGTTAATTTATTTACTCAAAACAGATGAGGAAAACAGACGTTTATTTTTTAGAAATAATATTTACCCTTCTAAGAACATAATTAGTCTACTTCATATACAAATAAAAGATTTTTTTTTGAGCTGGTGGAGATCAGGTCAAAAGATAATGAAGAAGAAAATTTTTACAAAGGAGTTCACAAGTAGATTCCTGTAAAATGAAACAAAATCAAATTTAATTATCGGCATATTTGACCAAAAAGTATGGGGCTTCTTGAATAATATTACTTTCTTTTCTGCTTACCAATAATATGTAGTAAAAACAAATAGTACACAGTAACTGTCAGTTTGTGTAGGATAATGAAATATTTAAAGATCATATCAATAAAGACATATTTCTGATGTAGTTATCTGTGTCTGACTCCCTATTATTCATTTCATTCCAAATGACTGGTTTAAGCATTTATGGTAATTTCATTCCCTTTGCCAGTGTTTGGTTTAAAAACAGGTCACACAATGCTTGTCAATAAAAGAGGGAGATGGTCCCCCTTTTCTCCTTATTCAGGCTGATGGTAATGCGGACTTACAAAAGACAGCAGAGCAAGGAGATGAAAAGAAACTGAGATACTGATGAGGTCACTGAGCCGCTGTATCAACTGTGTGAGAGTTAACACACTTCCTTATAGTTCAAGTCAATCTGAGTCAAGATTTTTAGCTGAAGACACCCTTGCTGAAGTCCCTGGATTCAACAATGTTGCAGATTAGGGCTATTTTACATAACATAAAAAAAACTTATCTGATATTTAAATAAAGCATGTGATCAGGCTTACAACGCTGCCACTGACTTAAGACAAATTTTAATGAGAAAAGCGAAGAGCTTAATGTAAATCTTTTGAACTTAGTATCAATGAAGTTTTATGAAAACTAAAATAACTCAAATGCTTTCAGAACTGTGGATGTCTACTATATGTATATGTGAAAAGATTGGTAATTACTTTAAAAAATTAATATATAAGAAGCTATACAATTTACGGAAAGATACTAAATGTATGCCAATTATAACTGAAGCACTTCCTGAGATTACTGTAACATAAGGTGCCTGAAACAATTCTTCAAATGCATAGTAGGGTTGTACAGGTCAACTTTGCTATATAACCAAAACCAAAAACCCAGCTGCCATCTAGTTAATTCTGACTCATGGCGACCCCATGTGTCTCCGAGAAGAACTTTCTCCACAGGGTTTTTCAATGGCTGATGTTTTGGAGGAGCCCTGGTGGCGCAGTGGTTAAGAGCGATGGCTGCTAACCAAAAGTTTGGGTGGTTTAATCTACCAGCCGCTCCTTGGAAACCCTATGGGGCAGTTCTACTTTGTCCTATAGGGTTGCTTTGAGTTGGAATCAACTCAATGGCAGCAGGTTTGGTTTTTTCTTTAATTTTTTGGAAGTAGATTACCAGGCTTTTCTCCTCAGAGTGTCTGGGTGGACTTGAACCGACAATCTTTTGGTTAGCAGCTAAGCATGTTAACTGTTTGCACCACCCTAGGACTGCAACCTGGAAATTCTAAGTGGTTTAGAACATGTCTGCTGCCAGAGGTCATTTGTGTGTCTGCTTCACTTTGTTTAGTGTCTTCTCATCCGAGACCCAGGCTGATGAAACAGCACTTACGGGGGACATTCCCAGTCTCATAACAAAGGGGAAGGAAAGAGAAAGGTCAAGCTAAACTACAGTCTCATTTAAAACTTCTGCTTGGAAAAGGCTTATGTTGTTTGCAATATATCATTGGTCAAAGACCAAGTCCAGAGTCACTAAGACTCATCAAGTCATATCACAATAGCTACAGATATACAATCCTCTTACAGGAAGGAGTGAATAACTGTAAAAAGTAATAAAACTTTACAATATGAATGGTAAATTAACTCATTTATTCATATTAATTTATATTTGAATTTATTTTGTTCAAAGCTTCTTCCTCTTGTGCAGAGGATTTTTAAAATTCTAAGAAGCTTCAGAATGAAACCAAATATATTTTCTCTTGATCTCCAAAAGTAGAAATATTACATCATTATTTACCATCTGACAGGAATAAACAAAAAATTTCTAAACTACTTAGGTTACAGAGGAGAAATTATGCTAACAAAAAAAAATGTACAGAAGATTTCAAAGTTGAAAATCTTCCATTCAGAGAAGCAAAAAAATTACTAAGAAAAAAATTCAAGGCAATCAGGATACTGTATTTTCTCCTTATTTGTCAGAATGGTAATAAAATTAACATCTGTTTGGAGGATAGTCTTTTGTAAGGCCTTGCAACTCTCACCTGAGCCATGTGATCAGAAGCCTAGGGTCCAGAACATTCCCTGATAGTGGAAGCGGGAACTGTGCCTCACTCCGTGTTCGTTTCTTCCTCCTTATTAGGGGAACTCCTTTCCTGTTACAGGCCTAACGGGCACATCTTTGTTCTGCTTATGCATGTGGTGTCATATGGCACCTGGTCAACCCCACTACTCGACCTGTTCCTGGTGGGGAGGGAATGGTGTTTCTCAACTGCAACACGAGGGGAGTGCGTGCACTCTACCAGCCCTGTGTCGGCTGTGGGGAGTGACCTGCTAGCTATGGGGAACCAGGGCCCACTATTGAAGCTGACCTTGTTCTGTCCCTTCTCTATGTGAGGAAAGTGTTGTTCCATCCGCTGCTTATGTGTAAGTCGTGTTTCTTGGTGACCTTGGACGTTGGCTTGATAATATTTAGAATCAAAGATATCGATACAAAAAAAACAAACTAATTGCTGTTAAGTCGATTCTGACTAATAGTGACCTTATAGATCAAAGTAGAACCGCCCCAAAGGGTTTCTAAGGAGTGGCTGGTGATTTGGACTTCCAACCTTTTGGTTAGCAGTCATAGCTCTTAACCATTGCGCCACCAGGGCTCCTAAAGATATTGATACTATTTACTAAATTTAAATGTACACTTTATAGAGAATGATTAGCAGAAAATAAATCTCAGAACCACTTTTTAAATCGGATGACACACCAAATGAAACAATGATCAAACAAGCAAATGAATGATTCAAAAATTTCTGTTTTCCTGGAATTACACAAACATAGCTATCAATTTAATTAATCTTGACTGTTTATTAAATCACTGTTAATACTTAATTTAATAAAAATGAATCTTGATTGTTTTCTAAACTATTGTTTATTATTACAGTAGTCAAGTAATGCTCCTGTGTCTCAGAGCTATTATATTCTGCTTTGGTTTAAGGCCAAAATACTCTGTTTCAATTCCAAATTGCCCTCAAATGCACTAATGCAGCATGGTAGTGACCAGGAGACTCAGAAGCCTGGAACTAATGGCTACTGAATAGGGACTGGTAAGCAAACTGAGGAACCTTGAAGGCTCAGTGGTACTGTGGATAAACTTGAACATCAGCTGAGAGGCAGCTATCTTCCTCATTTAATCTTATACACGAGAATTTCATATGTTGGTTTATATATTATCATATCTTGGAGTCCCTAGATGGTATAAACGGCTAAATGTGTGGATACTACTAACTAAAAGGTTGGCAGTCCAAACACACCCAGAGGTGCCACTGAAGAAAGATATGACAATCTGCTTCTGAAAAGTCATAGCCACGAAAACCCTCTGGTGCGCCGTTCTACTCTGCAACATGTGGATTTGGATGATGGTAACTGGTTTGGTTATTATTATATCTTACATTTCAAACCGAACTTGCTGTTCCTAAAGTCCTGTGCTGCTGTGACACAGTAACTGAGATGACGTCAATAGAAATCAATATGATTTTCTACCACCTGTCTGTTAGTTTGTTGTACTGTGGTGGCTTGTGTATTGTTTTGACGCTGGAAGCTGTACCACCAGTATTTTAAATACCAGCAGGGTCACACATGGTGGACAGACTTCAGCGGAGCTTTCAGACTAATATGGACTAAAAAAGTCTTGGCAACCTACTACTGCAAATTAGCTAATGAAAACCTCATGGATCACAACAGATCATTGTCATACTCGCTTGCTTTGGATCAAGCCTGATATCCTCCTTCAGCGATTGATCCCTCCTGATATTTGGTGAAGCAGAGGGCCAATAAGAGCGAAGGAGACCCTAGGTGAGATGGATTTGCATAATATCCACAACGATGGAGTTGAACATGAGGATGTGACGATGACGTAGGACTGGCAATGTTGTTTTTGCTGTACATAGGGTTGCCATGAGGCAGAGTCTACTCAACAGTAGCTATCTCTCGCTGTCTCCTGAAATGATTTTAGGAAGATTCCAGCATTATTCAAAAATACAAAAAGCCTCTGAAAAATATTTACTTGAAAGAGTGCATAAAGCTTCTTGCTTAGCTAAAGGTCCATTTATGGAGTAAATAGCTACTACTAATTCTAAATAATCTACTGTACCCCTATCTGACAACATTCTAACCAAGCTATATCTAGGGTCATTGTGCACATATAGAGTATTTTTTCTTCCAAAATACTCTTTTGATATTACATATAGCTTAATGTTCTAAACTCTAAAGTTATTTCTATTCACGGTAACATGGTTTTAAGAGTAGGTTTTAAACCAGTACCAGGAAAAATATAAATCGTAGGGTACCATTTCATCAACAATTTGTGATTCATAAAAGATAGCAACTGGACAGGAGATAGAAGAAACAATGTTTTGACTCTTTCGAAAATAACTTTCACAGTTAATTCTTAGATTCCTGCTAAAGAAGTAAGATTGAGTATACATATTTATTACCTTTACCTCCCACTAAAACAGTATAAAAGGAATAAAAAGATAAAAACAACCTAGAAGAGAATGAAAACAGCATGTTCACTGGACATGAGATTTGAACAAACTTTTGTAATATGAAAAGTAGAAAGAGGAGTGGTTAAAGATGAAGCTGTGCAGAGAAAGAAGGAAAGTAGCCTGGAATAGTGCAGAAAGGGAAGCAGAAGCTTATCTACCTGCAGAACCCTCAAGATCTTTGGGACTCCAAAACACATCATAATTAAGGAACAAACTCGGAGCGAAAACAGTGACAAAATTCAGGGGATTACTATCTCTGGGTCACTCCTTCCTTACCTAGGTCATAAAGATAACATCCTCCTCTTAACATTTTTGTGAGAATGAAATGAGATAATGTGTGTATACCGGATAAGAGATGACAGCCTCTCCCCCGTACACACATATTCACCCGTGCAAAATGAAGACGTGGTTTCTCTTAAGAAACTGAGAGAGGTAGGGCTAAGATGGTGGAGTAGTCAGATGTTTCCTGTGGTCCCTCTTACAACAGAGACCCGAAAAAACAAGCGAATTGATTATATATTACAATCTAGGAGCCCTGAACATCAAAGACAAAGTTAAGGAGTTGGACTGAGCAGCAGGGGGAGGGAGAGACAGTTCAGAAGCAGAGAGGATTCACCAGACGTGACCCGGCAGGCACCCTGCAGGCTGGATCAGCCGGTGTGCGTGGGCTGAGACAAGCAGTAGTACTCGGGATGTGTTTTCCACAGCGGGAGAAACCGAGCTGCAGAGAGTTTGCACAAGCCTCTGGAACCAGGGGAAAGCGATGCTGGATCTGCGAAAGTTAAGAGCAAGAGACTAGCCTACCACATGGGATCAAAAAAACCCTTCCTTCTCTGGGAAGTACCTCTCTCCCATTCACGCACCCTCTACCCGCTCTGCTCCAGTCCTGGTCTGACTTCAGCGATTGGTCCTGGTCTGACTTCAGCGATTGCCGTGCCCCCCTGGCCAGAAGTGGGACCCATAGCATGCCGCGAGCCATTCTCCAGACTTTGGAGAGGGAAAAAATTAACAAACAGGAAAAAGAAATCTGCCAGCTCCCCTGAACCAGAACCTCAGGGTAGGCACAGCTCCTTTGCCTAGGCACAGGCATAAGGGGTCCACGGACTTCTGAATACCTTTCACCCCTGCCTAGATCTGTGTGGGCCCATTTCAACAGTACAGGCCCTCATTAGCACAGTACAAAGATACATACCTGAAGCCTATTTTCAACTGCAACAGCTAAAGGGCAGCGGCAGATTCGTGACATTCCGACACCGTTCTACCCATTAAGCAGGGTCCTCACCTCCCCACATCAGGGGCCAAGAAAGAGGTCCAAGAATAAGTGGTACCTCCCAGTCCTTACAGTCAATAGCATTGGGTGCCCAAAGTCCGGCTGCAAAACCCACCCACCTATGTGCTCTAGGGAACAGGGACACACCTTCCACCCAGGCACTCAGGGGCAGTCATCAGCCCCCTACCCTGCTCAGCACATAACCCCCTACTGCAGCCAGATACTTGTGCCTGCTCTAATCAGCACTATGTAGCCCTGTCCATCTAGGACTGTAGGTGAGAGCCTGCACCACACACTCGGTGATTGATGACCTGGATACCTGAGCTGAATCCACACAAGAAAAGTAAACAGACTCCTGGGCTCACCTACCTAGTAGCAGCTCTAACCACCTGGTGACAGGACGAGACAGCTTCAAAGACACCAATAATCAAAGCAGCTCACACGACCGGCCTATGCGGGCATATCAAAACAAAACAAGAAGCAAGACACAGTAAACAAACATAAAATATAATAACTTATTGATGGCTTGGAGACAACAGTCAATATCAAATCACATAATCAGCAGTAACTGGAATAAACCAAAAGCTAAGAAGCTTCCTCAATACAACCAAACACTTCGAGGGACAGAGTAGCAGGGGCAGGGGTCTGGTTTCGGGTGACATCTAGGTCAACTGGCATAACAAAGTTTATTAGGAAAATGTCCTGCATCCCAATTTGGTGAGTGGTGTTTGGGGTCTTAAAAGCTAGTGAGCAGACATCTAAGATGCATCAATTGGTCTCAACGCACCTGGAGCAAAGGAGAATGAAGAACACCAAAGACTCAAGGAAAATCTCAGCTTAGATTGATATGCTATGTTATTATTATATCACAACAGAATTTAGCAAATAAGGTAAAGTATTCAGTCATCAGGCTAAATGATTGTATGAAAACAGAGATACCTTTTTGGTAGTTAAGCACTATGATTATCTTTAACCACTATCAATATGTTTCTAGAAATGATAACTTTAAGAGTTCATAGGAAGATTCAACAAGTCAAAGGATTCCTTTTGGCAGCAGCACAAAAAAAAATTATCAATTAATAAGAAATTTCTCCTATAGACCTTTACAACACGCTCACATCCCCAGTAACTTGAATTATAAAGTGTTTTGTGGATAGTATGTTACCTTCCTAGACCTTTGAAATCAATCTTATAATTGTTGAGACGTGAATTTTTAAGTATATTTCTTGATTATAGTATAGTAATATTTTTTCACACATGTTCATTAAGACAGCTATAACTTTGGAAACAACTATCATATTGTACTTTTATTCAATTTTATTAACAGTTTCTTTTTTTTTTAATTTTAAAAACACATACAGGCAGTCCTTGTTTTGTATGATACAGTGCTAACTATCAGTTAATAGTTACTGTGGACAAAGTGAAGCCACAATTTCAATATGCATGAGTTTCTGTTAACATGATACTATGTAAAGATTGCTTGGAAGTACTAAGATGAGGACATGATTCAACACAATAGGTTACACGGATAAATCCAGTACCCAAACCAGTGCCTTGAATATATTAGGTGTACAGTAAATAGCTGTTGGCTGAATAAATGGATGAATGGAAAACACTGATTTAAAAAAAAACGAAATTAGATGAACCTCACACTTGTACAAAAATTAACTCAAAATGGATCATGGACTTCAATGTAAAACCCAAAACTATAAAACTTAGGGAAAAAAAGGAGGAAATCTTCTAGATCTAGGGCTACGCAAAGAGTTCTTAGACTTAACACCAAAAGCATGATCAATAAAACTAAAAATTGATAAATCAGACCTCATCAAAATTAAAAACTTGTGTTCTTCGAAAGAAAGCCCATGTTAAGAAGATAAAATAATGTACAGACTGAGAGAAAATATTTGCAAACCACTTATCTGATTAGTATCTAGAATAAGCAATTCTCAAAACTCAACAGTAAAAAAACAAACAATCCAATTACAAAATAAGCAAAGACATAAACAGACATTTCACCAAAGAAGACATACAGATGGTAAATAAGCACATCATAAGATGTTCATTAGCCAGCAAAAAGGTGCATGTAGTGTTAACAGGGCAACAGGAGGGATCCCTGTTGTGCTAGAAGTCACAGCATCTTGACTGCGACGGTGGATAAGTGAACCTGTGCAGAACTTAATACACGAGTAAAATTAAAACTGGGAAAATCTGAATAAGCAAGGCAATTTTAATATTCTACTTGTGATATTATGGTTTTGCAAAATGTTACCATCTGGGGAAACTGGGCAAGGTGTACAAGGGATCTCTCTGTATATTTCTTGAAACTGCAGGTGTATCTACAATTATCTCAAAAAAAGAAGAAAAAAAAAAAAAAGACATGGAAATGCACACTTAAAAATGGGTGAATTTTTCTGAGACTGGAGGAACCATGGAAAGCAAGGCCCCTGGATTCTCTATCAGCCCAGAACTAAAACAATTTCCGAGGCCAACTCTTCAGACAGGGACTGGACTGGACAGTGGGACATAAAGTGATACTCGCGAGGAGTGTGCCTCTTAGCTCAAGTAGCTACAAGAGACTAAATGGGGAGCTTCTGTCCAGTGGTGAGATGGGAAGGCAGAGAGGGTTAGGAGCTGGTTGAATAGACATTGGGAATCAGGGGTGGAAAGGAGGAGTGTGCTGTCATAGTAAGGGGAGAGCAACTAGGGTCACATTAACAATGTATGTATAAATCTTTGTATGGGAGACTAACTTGAAATGTAAACTTCATTTAAACTACAACAATAAAAAAAATAAAAATGAGCAAATTTTGTGCCATGTAAATGATAACTCAAAGCTGTTTAAAAAAATTTAGAAAAACTATAAAGAATGCCTTAAGGGTGACCAACCACACAGTAAGTTTAGTACCATTTGATAAATAGCAACCATTTTAGATTTTAGGAAACCCAACTAATTATTAAAAATCTGTGACCTATGAATCATATCTGACTTCATGGAATTTATTATAGGTCAAAAGAAGACACAATCAAGGTATACCCTTAGAAAATTTAACAATGTTTTGACTATTTACATAGGATGTACCAATGATTGGGTAAAGTATAAATACAAAAGGATTGATACTTATGTAACTTATATTTGGTCTAATAAAAAAGGGCATATAAATGCAAAATACAGTAAAGAGAAATTTGGCATAATTGTCTTAAAAAGGTACATAAATTAGCGTGAATTAACATGGATTTGCTTCAAATAATATTGTTTTATATGTCTAATATATACAGAAATAATGAGGATTTTATTTAAAATATTCTAAAAATCAGAGTAAGTTTTGTTTAAATCTCCTAAATTCTTATATTTTCTTACTTCTATTACAATGACCACAGCGATATTAATAACAATACTTTTATTATGAATTTACTCAATGACTATTTGGAAGAACCTACTTTTTAAGAAAATATAAATGTTTAGGGTTTTATTTTAAATTAATTTCAGTTTTATTATACCGTGATTAGAGAATGTAGGCACTATAATGACTGCTTTAGAGGAATGTACTGAGGTTTTGACGACACTGTTTATTTGGACAATGAATTTAAAATTGGAGCTTTAATTATGCCATACTTACTGTGTGACCTTAGATATTATAAGCAAAGTTTCTGAGCTTCTGTTTCCTGTAAATGGGGAAAATCACTCTTATCTGTATTACAGGGGTGCTATGAGCCTCAACTGAGACAAGGTATATGAAACCCAAAAATCCCCCTGCTGTCGAGTTGATTCCTATTTATAGCGACCTTGTAGGACAGAGCAGAATTGCTCCATGGGGTTTCCAAGGCTTTAATCCCTACGGAAGCAGAATGCCACATATTTCTCCAAAGGAACAGCCAGTGGGTTCAAACCACCGACCTTTCAGTTTGCAACCGAGCACTTTAACCACTGTGCCACCAGGGCTCTACAACGTACATGAAAGTATCTTTTAATTGGTAAGGCAATATGTAGTTCCTGGCTCAATTTCTTTTTTTACCAATGCAAAAATCTGAGAAACAGATATACTTTTCTGACATGATTTTGGATGAAGTTTTCTCATTTAAAAAAATAAAGTTTAGTCTAAACAAACCTCTTGTAACAGGGCATAAAGAAAAAACTTCTACCTAGAAGGCAGTACAGATTAAAATATTAATTTAATATTTAATAATAAATTAATATAATTAATAACTATAAACTCTTTGCCGTTGAGTCAATTAGAGTAGAACTGCCCCACAGGGTTTCCAAGTCTGTAATCTTCACAGGAGCAGACTGCCACATCTTTCTCACGATAGCGGTTGGTGGGTTCAAACTGCCCACTTTTCGGTTAGCAGTTGAGCACTTAACCACTGCACTACCAGGGCTCCTTCACTATAAAAAAGAAAACCAAACCTGTTGCTGTCGATTCTGACTCATAGCAAACCTACAGGACAGAGCAGAAACAGTCCCATAGGGTTTCCGAGGAGTGGTTGGTGGATTCCAACTGCCAGTCTTTTGGTTAGCAGCCAAGTTCTTAACCACTGCACCACCAGGGCTCCTTCTTCACTATATCAGTTACTAATTTATTAAAGTTTACAAGAATAATAATAGTTTTCTATAGTGTTTACTTCCAGTAGATGCCTACATTTATACAAGAGATGGTATTTTTGACTAACTGTATTTGTAACATTGTAGTTCTCTTTTCAAAAGAGTAGAGTATTTCCACAAAAGAAATAGACAGGAATTATTTTATTAATAGCTGTTGGTATGTCTAATATAAAGCCCATCTGTAAAATATTAAGTAGCTCTAATCAAAATATCCCTGTGTACATCAAATAAAGTAATATTAGTATACGAAACACTGTACTAAGCTTTTAGTAATTCACGGCACTAAGTATTCCGATGGCACAGTCTGTGTAAACGACTATACATGACAAAGAGCAGTTATGTACCACTGAGATGGGGAATGCAGAGGGGAGGACAGCAAAAACAAAAAGGAGTCTGGGGGGTCTCCAAGAAGTCGTTGGCTTGAACACTTTTATTTGAACCAAACCAATTCCATAAATCTCTTCCTGAGCAAACAGTGTTAAATCACTGGTATGTGATGATTGACATATGAGTAGTCTCATTTAAATACTCATTACAGATGGTTACTTTTCTTCAATATGTCTTAGGCATCAAAATAGTGGAATTTATAATTAATAGAAGTCCTAATTCAGATAAAGTTATAAAATGAATACTGAAAGAGTTACTTTTAATATGAAAATTCTATTAAGACTTAAAGATAAGGAAGTTCACTTACTTGTATCTTTTTAGAAATTTTCCATGTTTTTTCAAGTAGAAAGTAACTAGATTGTTGGTTATTTTAGATTTCAAAAATCTTTAAATGATATCATGTTGTATTATTCGATGGCATGAGAACATAGGAGATTCTATGAGAAAACACTTTATACGCGCCATTAGGAAACAAATAGGTGGCCCAGCATTTTATTTCCCCAGTTCCAAAAGAACAGACCACCAAAGTAGTTGAGAACAGATTGGGTAGAAATTAAAAAAGAAAGAAAGAAAAAAACCTGATAACCAATCTCACCCCTAAAACTTCAAGCAACAATTGTAGAGAAATGAAGGGAGGGTAAGTCCACAAGGAGGTCTTTCTAAGGAGTAAAGGGAAATAGCTAAGTACTAAGAGGTCACAAGGTACTTTAAACACATAAAAAAAAAAAGAAACATTCACTAAATTTAAAGATCTGGTCCTGTAAGAGCAGTTTTTGTTACTAAAAGGCATACCATTTGTAGCTGTTTTTTAATTCAAAAAGATTTACAATACTAGTTTTGTTTTCTGAAGGTTTTTTCCTGTTCTTTAATTTTACTCTATAATGAGTGCTACGAAAATGGATCTAAGTAAAAGAAAAAATTAGTACATATCATTTAAATGTAACCAAAAAAAAAAAAAAACTGGGAATTTTAGGCTTATTTCATTTCTTCAGTTTGTTTTGTAAGAAATGTTCCACTGTCTGTTTTAACTTTTAAGTGAAATTTATCATATTTATCATCAGCATTACTATAATGTATATCAGCATTTAATTGTCCTGGTTCTTACTTAACCATACTATTAATTACTCAACATGACTGTAATCAGCAGCAACCATGGCAGCATATCCCAACCCACGTCCTCGGTGCACACCACACTCCATGCCCACTAACATGGCCACTCCTGTGAGTGTTGTGGAATTGAAAAAAAAAAGCAAAAGCTGTAATTCTCACTGAACTGCCTTTATACAAATGAAACAAGATATTAAAATAAATATTGAGGGCAGCCTGGAATGACAGAAAGTCAGAAATCAGAGGAGAAAACATTCAATAATGAAAACAGACTGGTAGAAAACATGGATTTGATTCAGCCTCCTTTAGCTAGCTGGGAGCATTGGGAAATTCACTTCAATTGTGAAGTCTCAAGTTTCCTCACCAGTAAAACAAGGGGTTTGAACTTGATGATCTCCAAGGTTGCTTTTACCTATAAAATTCTATGACTCTAGAAAAATAAAAGGAGAGGAGAGAGAGGTGGGTGTGTGTGTATTTAGCAGCTGTCTTATCCATTTCTTTCTTTCCCCCATATTCATGACTTCTACAAATCACTACGTGGAAGAGGGGTTCTGCAAGCTTGGCTCACTTGTTAAAATCTCGTTCCTTCATTCAAATACTTGTGAAATCCTATGCAATCTATTCTTGAAGTATAAACAAACTGCTGACCGCAGAGCTAAACTCCCTAAACCTGATGCCTAAACTTGAAACCACAAATATCTTTCCTCATCTCTATATCACTAAAGTTCTTGCCCCAAATATGATGTAAACTTATTCAAGTCAGCTAAGGGGCTTTCAGTGTATTGTAGAATCTATGCCAAGAAATTTGTCAGAAAAACAAAATAATGGGAAAGAAAACCATGAACCTAAAGTTACAGAAGTGCACATATTTCATTAAATTGTTTAAAACTATTAAGTAAAATAATTCAATGAGAAACCAACATGAGTTAGATGTATATTTCACAGACTTCAGTTTTAATGATTTTGATGCATTATCATGGGCCAGCCAATGAACAGTTCAGTTTCCAAATATGAATGGAAATGCAGGATAAAAAAATAAACATATAGTTGTACATTAGTAGTTTTCTAAGTAATGAACCAGAAAATCATGAACTTGAATGACTAATTTCCTAGCACTGAGATCAAAGAAAAGATCAATCTCTTGGTAATTCATATTTACATACTGTGAAATGGAAAAAATGATAAACTTTTAACCTACACAAAAGCCCAGAGAACATATAAAATATTCCCCACTAACCTGATCATATATAATGAATTATGATGCACATTTTGGCTTATCTAGTAGTTATTACCATAACATATTTTGTGTTTGGAAGTATTTAACTATGTTATTTTTCTCAAGCATCTGTTTAAAATTTTGCAGACACTGAAGGGCCCAGAACCATATCAATAAATTGGCTGCAATTTACTATAAATGAAGTGTGTTTACCTGAAAGGGAGCCCTGATTTAAAAGTCAAATTTACATTTTGAGAACTGTTGGTGTTAAGCACCTGAGGTATCAGAGACAAACCTGAATAGTACTTTCCTAACTGATAAGGATTTATGCATCTTTCAAAGAAGGAAGACCATCAGCAATTTCACATTGGGTTGTTACAGCCAAAACGGTGACACTCCAACACACCCTGAAGCCTGTACTTTTTATCTCCAATAAGCTTATATGGTTCATTGACAAAAGCTGTGCTGGGGATGGACAGCTAAGTAACGAGGAAAGAAGGTGGTATGTACCAACTAATAACGCTTAAAAAGAGACATCCAAGACAGGTTCCCATTCTAAGATACTCCTGCCCAGGCCCTTCCTTGATCTCCCACCAACATAAAGCCTGCCGCTGATAGGCATTCTTTCAACACATACCTCAAAATCTTTCCTAACTTCTGTCCCTCTTAAAGCTATCTTGGCTCATATTAACTTTGACACAATTTCAACCACATAAAATGGCAGTGGGTAAGGAGTGCATAATTTCCAGTTGTGATATACTCTCCAGCGTGTGATTCCTCTCACTTACATCACCCCTCAAGCAAAGATTCCCAAGGAAAACAAGGAATAAGCCTCTCTTCTAATCATAGGAAAAAAAAGACAAAAAGTGTTTTTTTTTTCCAAGAGAGATAATGCTTGTACAAATCTATTTCTTATAAACCTCACATTTCTCCTTGTCTGACTGCATTTCTCTTGAACACATTTTTGTTAAGTTATTCCTACCTCTTAACTCCTAAAAGTTATCAGCCAGGGTATCCATGGCAGGCAGCCTCTAAGATATTCGCAATGATCTCTGCCGTCTGGGACTCATGCCCTTGTGTAAGATTTTATCCTTCATTTTGAGTTGGACTTACTTGAACAAATACACTATGGCAGTAGTCATGGAATGCAAGACTGTGGTGTCCATTTTAGCTGCTCTCTCTTGGATCACTTGCCCTACGGAAAACCTATTGCCATTCTGTGAGGCAACCCCATATAGAGGCCCATGTGATGAGGGACCCAGGCCTGCCAACAACCTTGCGAGTACAATTGGAAGTGGACCCCCTCCCCAAGTGGAGCCTTCAAATGAGATCACAGCACTCGACTTTAGCTTGACTGCAACCTCATTAGAGACCTGGAACAGCTTGCTAAGGTGCGTTTGAATTCCTGACACACATAAACTGAAATAATAAATGTTATCTTAAGCTGCTAAATTTAGGGGTGCTTTGTTACTCAGCAGTAGATAACTAATACAGTATCTTATCTGACAAACTGTCAGGTTAACTGGATAAAAATGGGAATCTTCCTACCCAATCTGTAAAACTTACTAAAATTATTCTCATTTTGAAGCCTGCTCTATTTTGTAAATCATTTTCTTAGGAAAAACAAAAACAAAATCCCTCCTATCTCAGAAATATGGTTATCAAACTCCAAAGATAAAAAGAAGGGGAAGGAAGGCTGAAATCAAAAATATAAATTTGCTTCACTTCGCAGTAATAGAAGTCATTATATACTGATTTGGGAAGAAACACTTAGGATCCTTGAAAATAAACATTTCACTTCTAAAACAAGTAGATTCAATTGTTAAATTGCTAAATACAGAACTTAAAATAAAACCCAATCTAAAGACTGAGGATTAAGATTCATTTCTGTTATTTCACCCAATGAATAATGTTTATTGAGTACGCACTATTTAAGAGAGATTAGATCCCAGTCTTGGAGAAACAAATAATAAAAAATTAACAAGAGTTTCCCAATTTTTATTACCAAAGTTTGACGGCTGAAGCAATTGCAATCTATCGTGACCCTTTTTTTTTAAGACTCTAACTTTTTGTGTTTACTTCACATATAATGGAAAGTAAAAAACTAAAAAATTTGCATAGGCAGCAAAATGAAACTCATATTTCCTGAAACGCCAACAGTTGGGCCAGAAGAAAGTAACCTTTGTCATTTCTCAGCTTTATTTCAGTAAAGTGTCGGGTCACTACCTGGGGACCTATGCTGACTTATACCCCAATGGCCTAGAAACATGGAACACACCCCACTCCCGCCTCCTGACTCTGATTCCTTATTTTAACGAGCCCTCACGGTTGTCACTCAAGATGCTCTGCATTGTCATTGGTCCCAAACTCTTGCAGGTCGGCAAGTTTGTGCCAACTGGCAAGCACCGGTTGTCTATTTCCGAGAAAAAAAGTGGAGGTTGTAAGGGAGAAACAGACAAGACGTTTGTACCTGGGCGACCTGCGATCCCCACCGCCGCCGCGACGAACCGGCCTCTGGGTGGGGGCTTTTTGCCAAAAGGAAAATCCTCAGCCGGGAACTGGTACCCAGGCCATGGAGAAGCTGGTTCAAACTTTACTTCCTCACGTCGGTGGAAGTGACTGTGCCAAGAGTACCGGAAACAGCGCTAGCCTCCTCTAAACTCGGCGTACTTGACCCTGCAGCAGCCAGAAGCGCAGACGGTCCGACTTTTGACGTTTCCTATTGTTGCCGGAAGTGACGTTACAGGTTCTGAACCTTAAAGAAAAAGCATTTCTATTCTCGTTGTTTACGATTCGCTATAGATTTCTTGTTTCTCACTCCGCAGCTCGAGGTGTTCTGACCATCTAAACTATACAACCTTCGAATCTGCAATCTGGGATCGGATTGGTCACCGAGAAGGCCCTCAGCAGAGTCGGTCTCCTCAGAGTGTAGACGAACGAAGTGTGGAATCTGCAGGGAGGAATCCTGGAGCGCTGAGGAGCCGGCAGCTTTGAAGGTCTTGCCGCGGAGAGTGGCGGGCTTCAACTCGCGGTTCCAAATACAAACGGTCGGCGCGAGAAGCGCACCTGGGCGCAGGCGCCGGGTCGCAGGGACTCGTTGCGGGAGGCTGGGCGCCGTTGTCTCTCCGGTTCTCTATGCTCCCTCCCCCTTTCCTTGTCCTGGCGGGCCAGGGGCCTTCGAAGCCCGCTTCCTTGCTCTGCAGCCGCTGGGAGTGCCCAGGGGAGGCGTAGAGGCTGCGCCCTAGACTGCACAGAGGTCGCCTCTCTCCGCTACCCTTACCGAGGCCCCGGAGGGCGGCTAATGACCAGGTCTGCCTTTTTATGCTTTTAAATCAAGTGAAGGGAGGGAAGCCCCAGGTAATGCCCCAACTGATATATCCTTTTGATAACCATGGAGTAGGAAGAGTTGTGCCAGCGAATCCTTTCAGACTATGTTGCGACTTGGGGTTGGGAAGTTATAGCCTGATTGATGCCTCCTGTGGGATCATCTAGGTGAGGAGCGATTCGGCCCTTCGTAAATACTGTCCAGAGAGAAGAGATGAGAGTAGTCTGTTTTTTTCTTTGCTTGCACTTCCCTGCATTTTACTAGGGGACGATAGATTTTGCTTCGCTCTGAAAAATCTAGGAGCCCTCGTGGCGCAGTGATTAAGGGCTCCGCTAACCGAAAAGGTCAGCGGTGCAAACCCATCAGCTGCTCTTCGGAGGAAAGATGTGGCAGTCTGCTTCCCTAAAGATTCACAGCCTTGGAAACCCTATGGGACAGTTCTTTTCTGTCCTGTAGGGTCGCTATGAGTCGGAATTGACTCGTAAGCAATGTTTTTTATTTTTTATGAAAATCAATGTTGGGATTTTTGTTATCCTTTTTTATTCTGGAATTATGACGTAGTAGACTTTTCTTAGATTATCCACAAAACGTTTCACGGTTTTATATGTGAACACAGCAATCCCATTGAGGTCTATAATTGTTCCTTACTCCGTTTGTTTTTTTTTTTCAGTTTTTTCAGCCTTTCTCAGACTTGTCTCCCTATTCCTTAGAGCAGTATTTCCAGAATATATTTTGCGAAAAGTTTCATAAACTAAATTTTCCCCCATCTCTTCTTCTGTCTTTATTCCTTGTGCATGGTTTTTAGATAATTATCAAGTCTTATGAGCTATGTCATAATCCCTCAGGCATAGTCTATAATAGCTACAGAGCAGTTGCTTCTTCCTGAAAAATCACTTTGAATCCAGTGACATTCCATTGGGATGCATCATTTTAATGACCTCTAAAAAGCAGATTAAAATATCTTCACCTGCAGTGGTATACCATTTTCACCACCTCTGCCATAATAAATTCAGCTGGGCAGATCTAACTTGTAGGCAGAACCCTGGGGAGGAAGCTAGAAAGCAACATGATAAGACTTTTTTGTTGGTTAAATCTGTAATACAGGCTGAGTAATATCTCCTTTCTGCTTATAATTTTATTGATAAGCGTTATAAAATGTTAATTATTTTAAAATAAGTTATTTTTCATCTCTGAAAGTACCGTGTTAAGATGTGCATAAGCAGAAGATCGGCTTTTTTTGAATATTTTAATTTTTTAAAAAAATTTTATAAGAGACTCAAGCCTTTCATGATAATGTAGACCAGTAGCTGTAATTTTTTTCCCCTTACTTTGGGGGATTTTTTCTTTCTCTATAGTACATATTTTTGATCCCTTTATTTTTTTCTATCCTGTTTTATCACTTATCTCCTTCACCTACAGATCCAAGCTGTACTTGTATCTTACTCTTCTTCAGAATATTTATTCTGCTGTTAATGAAGAGGATGTGTTCCAGGGACATACTTTGTTGTCAGAAATTCCATTACCAGAGGTAGAAATAACATAAGTGATGTTGCAATGTGTTCCAGGACATCAGAAAAAGGAAAAACGGAAAGATACCATGAAGTATTAAACACAATTACATATACTGGAAAGATGGAATACACATCTGGAAAATTAAAGGAAGTCTTTTGGGGGAGAGATACAGTTTATATTAAAGTTTTAGAATGCCATAGGGGAGGAAACCACCTTTAGAAAATTGTGTTAAGATAGATGGGTCTGGAACCTAAAACAAGCTGGCCAATGGCGGTGCCAAGAGAAGGTTTCTCGTAGCTAAGGCCAGGTTAGCTACCTCCTTGTCTTCCCCAGGAAAGTAAAGACCGGTTTTGGGAAGTCATCTCTTTTGTCCCTTGTGTACATCTGTCCTCAGTCATACTAGATGATGTTAAATATGGTTTACCTTCTTTGCCAGTATTTTGTATAATGTGATTTCTGGATCATTTCTCTTTTTCTCATTATCTCCCATTTGACTGTACCTGAAACCCCTGTGCCTAAAGTTATGAAATTAAACTAATAAAATGTAAATGTTTAATTGAGATAACTGATTGAAAAATAGTGACTGAAACCTATGCACAAGTATATAAACGTATACTCAAATAACTTACTTTTTACCGTGATGATAAAGGAGAGGAGACTAGCAACAGGAAGGTACTGTGTCCCTAAATAGAGGGAACAGTCACTCTTCTCGGGAAAACAGTACAAAAATGGGAGGCTAGAGACTTAAAATAGAAAGCTTACTAAATGTAGGATTTTGCAAGTTGCTAGCCTTATTATCTATCAGATATGAGTAGATACAGAGAAGGTGTGTGGGGAGATGATTTGTATTCTGGGCAACCACTTGAATGCTGGTTAGGGAGGAAAGATCATACTAACTTTACTTAACCTCATTTCTGAATTTTTCTGTTTTGTTTTTAACATCAATGACTTCATTTTAAAGGAGCTTCATTTCCAGAGGATTCATTAATCAAGGTATTGTTATATATTATTTTCCCTCTATGACATGTCCACATACACTTAAGGTAGATATTTTTGAGAGTGTTATTGAGCTTTGCCTTACTGGGTTGAGTTGACTGTTAGACTTGTAGTGCGGAAGCCTTTCATCTTCTCTTCCAGCAAAGGTTCTTTTTATTTTTTTTAATTATTGTAAAAATATGAATAACATTAACGTTTGCCAATTTAACATTTTTTGTGTGTACAATTCATTGAGCCCATATATATCAATTATGTTGTATAACCATCACCAATATCCATTGCCACATTTTCCATCACCGTAAACAGAAACTCACTGCTTCCTAAACAATGATTTCACCCTTTCTCCCGCTCTCCTTCTCCTGGTAACCACTATTAAACTCTGATCTCTCTACATCTGCCCACTCTAAGTATTTCATATTAGTGAGATCATGTAATATTTGTCCTTTTGTGATTGACTTATTTCACTCAGCATAGTATTTTCAGGGTTATCCGTGTTGTGGCATGTGTCAGGACTTCATTTCTCTGTATGGCAGAGTGATATTTCATTGTATGCATATACTACATTTTGTTTATCCATTCATTCGTTGATGAGCATTTGGATTATTTCCCCCTTTTGGCTATTCTGAATAGTGCTGCAGTGAACGTTGGTGTACGTGTGTCTGTTTGTGTAGCTGTTTCCAAGCCTCTTGGGTATGTATGCCTAAGAGTGGAATTGCTGGCTCATATGACAGTTCTGGGTTTCACTTTTTGAGGAAACACCATTTTCTGCAGCAGCTGTACCATTTTGCATTCCCACCAGCAGTGGATGAGAATTTTTCAGCATCCTTGCCAACGTTTGTTATTTTCTTTTTTTAAACTTAGCTTTACTAATGCAAGGAGAAGTGATATCTCATTGTGATTGTGATTTGCGTCTCCCTAATGGCTAATGGGGGCCCTGGTGATGCAGTGGTTAAGCGTTTGGCTGCTAACCAAAAGGTCAGCTGTTTGAATCCACCAGCCGCTCCTTGGAATCCCTATGGGGCAGTTCTACTCTGTCCTATAGGGTCACTATGAGTCGGAATTGACTTGATGACAGTGGGTTTGTTTTTTTTTTTTGGAATGGTTAATGACTGTGACCATCTTCTCATGTTCTAGCTGGCCATTTGTATATCCTCTGGTGAAATGTCTGTTCAGGTCCTTTGCCTACTTTTTGAATAGGTTGTTTGTCTTTTTGTTAAGTTGTAGGAGTTCTTTATGTATTCTGGATATCAGACTTGTGTTTAATATATGGTTCCTCCAAAATTTTCTCCCAGCAAAGGTTCTTAATGACTGGTTGATGGATTTCATGTCTCCTTTGAGAATAACTTTCTTTGAGAGTCCACTGAAAGTCCTATGGTTGTTAGTTGCTGTTGAGTCAGTTCCAACTCATGGAGACCCAGTGTGTTCACAGCATAATTGTTCCATAGGGTTGTCAAGGCTGTGACCTCTTGGAAGCAAATCTCCAGGCCTGTCTCCCAAGGTACCTCTGGGTGGATTCGAACTGCCAGCCTTTCATTTCGTAGTCAAGCCCTTAACCATTTGCATTAGCCAAGGACTCCACATAAAAGCCCTACTCTATACAATAAAGTGAGTCATTTAAATATAACTACATGGCATTATTTGGGGATTTAAAAAAAAGAATCATTTTATTTAAAATCTCAAATATTGTAGGTGTCTTTTGGTGCATATATATATGTATTTCTGCTATGCATTGTCTTAGTTATCTAGTGTTGCTATAACAGAAATACCACAAGTGGGTGGCTTTAACAAACAGAGATTTATTTTCTCACAGTTTGGGAGCCTAGAAATCTGAATTCAGGGTGCCATCTCTAAGGGAAGGCTTTCTCTCGCTGCTCTGGAGGAAGGTCCTGGTCTCTTTTCAGCTTCTATTCCCTGGCTCCTTGGGGATCTCCATGTGGCATGGCATCTGTCTTCTCCCATCTCTGCTTGCTTGCTTGTTTAATCTGCTCTTTTTTATCTCAGAAGAGATTGACTTAAGACACCCTCCTACACTAATACTACCTCGTTAACATAACAAAGAAAACTCATTCCCAAATAGGATTATGGTCATAGGTATAGGGGTTAGGATTTACAACACATATCTTGAGGGGACTTAATTCAGTTCATAACATGTATTTATAGGCCTTGTGTTCTTTTTTACAGCCTTTGTGTATGTCATCTTTGGTAGATATTGCCAGTCAGTTTCCTAAAGTAATTGTACCAGTTTACCCTTTCACAGCATTGTGTGAGAGTTTCATATGCTCTATGGCCTTGCATTTTGAATTTACTTTGTAATTTCCTATTCACTAATGAAATGAGTATCTTTTCAAATGTTTACTCTTTTGTAAAGTTCCCATTCAGGTCTCTTGCCCATTTTTCTTTTGCGTTGTCTTTCTTTTTCTTATTGCTTTGTAGGAGGTTCTTTACATACCCCAGACCTGAGTCGCTTATTGGTTGTGTATATTGCCAACATCATCTTTCACTCGATGGCTTATCTTTTCGCTCTCATTTTTACCATTCACATTAAGAGTAAACGTGGAATTAATTTTGTGACTGGTGTGATGTAGGGGGTCAAGAGATACTTATTCCATAAAGGGGGTTATTTCAGGTTGATACGCTTTCCCAAGTGGTACATTTCTGTTCAAGATGAAGTTGTGGGGAGAGTGTTTAAAATATGAGACACACTGTAATAACATGAATATAAAGGAAAAACTTGGGAGAAAAAATGTTCACCTTATATTCAGGCATATATAGTAGATACAAGGCAGTACTAGACCAGTATGGAAGGTGAATTAGGGAAAAATAGCTGGTATAAGATAACTATGATAAGTGCCAGTAGAGATAGAAACCGAATAGAGAAACTTGAAAAAATAAACACTTAAAATCAGTGTTCATGGATTTTTATTTTTAGGTAAAATACTAAATTTTTTCAAGAGCTGGAGGTGAATCTAATGTTAAATAATGGCAACAGGTGATTTAAAAAGAAGCTTACGGAACCTGGAACAAGTACTTCGCTCGCTAAACTATCCTCAAGAGGTGGATTGTGTAGGGTAAGCTATACTTTCAAACTTATTGTATTCTTTTTGGTAATGATTTCAGATAATATTAGACATGGAGAGCAGTATCTACAAAGATACCAATTGATCTGCGTGCTGTGTAAATTTACCTTGAAATGATGAAAACATTTATTTAGAAAGCAGGGAATTATAGGACTTTGTTTCTAAGTAAGTACGAATTACTGAAAAATTAAACCCAAGAGATTTAAAATACCTTTCAGAGGCACAGTCTGTTGGGTATGGTTGCTGTAAACTTTTAAACTCACAGAAGTGCAGTGGATTTCATTAATTATATAATCTACCACCCTCTCACATTCAGTTAGATGATAGTTCTTATTTTTAAATATATCTATAAGGAGCAGAGTTTGCAGTCATTTCTTGTCAGCGTACTTCGTTGTTTATTCATTTTTATGGAGGACAGGTTTTATACATACATGTTTTCTTTTGGATGTGGAAGATTATAGTCAATAGATTTCTTGTGGCAGCCTATACCATGCTTGAAGATGATTATTGATTATTACTAAGCTATCCCATTTAACAGACCCCACTTTTTACAACATATCTTAATATATCTTTTTGGTGAAAGTGTGCACAGCAAAACAGGTTCCCATTCAACATCTGCACGTAATGTTCAGTGATGTTGGTTGCATCCTTCACGATGCGTCAACCCCCTTATTGTTTCCATTCCCATTAGCTTAGTCTCACTGTCTCCCAACTTTCTCATCTATGCTTTAGGGTAATGGTTGTCCATTTGGTCTCGTAATTTTTTAACAGAGTGCAGTATTTAAGGGAGGTATTCTTTACTTTTTCAGCTAACCTGCTATTTAGTTAAAAGGTGACTTCAGGGGATAGTTTGATTCAAGGTTAAAGAGTATCTCAGGGCAATAGTCCCAGGGATTCGTCCAGTCTCAATGAGTCCAGTAAGTCCGGATTCTTTGAGAATTTGAAGTTCTTTTTTTTTTTTTTCCATTTCTTTCAGGGTATTGGGACCCTGATCTGAACATTTGGTAGTGGTAACCGGACACCATCTAGTTCTGATCTCAAGGTAGAGGAGGCTGTGGTTCATGGAGACAATTAGTACTGTATTCCAGTTCCTTCTCTGATTCTTAGATTTTCTTTATTCTCTTTTGCTGCAGACAAATAGAGACTAATAGTTTTATCTTAGATGGCAGCTTGTAAACTTTTAAAACTGCAGACACTACTCACCAAACTAGGGTGTAGAACATGTACTTATGAACTATGTTATGCCAGTTGACTGAATTGACTCTTGAGACTATGACCCTAAGTCTTTAAACCAAGAGAACTAATCCCATGAAGTAGTTGGTTATGTCTAAGAAGTATCAGCTTCTGTAGCTCCTATTTATTACTAATGACTATATATGTCTATTTATAACTGTATATATACACATATACGTGTACATACACATATATATTATATATGTATGTAGGTTGTTGTTGCAAAATTATATATAACATAGCTCTTACCAGTTCATCTTTTCTCTTATGGACAGCTTAGTGATATCAGCTGAACTACTCAAGCTGTGCAAACTTCACTCACATTCACTCACATCTGGTGCTACCTTTCCCATCACCGTAAACAAAATTCACTGCTACCTAGAAAGAGTTCCCTCCCCACCCCCCCACTTCTGGTAACCACCAATGAACGTTGGTCTCTGTGTATATACGTATTCTTGTCATTTCATAAAAGTGAGATCGTTCAGTATTTGTCCTTATTTCGCTCAGCATAATATCCTCTAGGTTTATGTACGTGGCAAGATCATTCGAGAACTTATTTTTCTTCATGGCTTCGTGGTATTCCATTGTATGTATGTACCACATTTTATTTCTCCATTCATCCATTGATGGACACTTAGGTTGTTTCCATCTTTTTGCTATTGTGAATAGTGCTTCAGTGAACATAGGTGTCCATATGTCTGCTCGTGTCTTAGGAGTGGAATTGCCACAGACCCCACATTTTTAAAGGTTTTTAAACCTTTTACTTTAGTTTCCTCTTTCCAGATATGAATTACTCGCTTTTGTGGAAAGAAATACATTTCTTCCGTATTCATGTCAGTCTGAAATCATACATACTCCTGTCATTGTCTGTCCCTTAATCCTCCGTTTTTCTTCATAGCAAACTTATCCTTACCTGGTACGATTGATTGATCGTTTGAATACTTTTTAGTACTAGAACGTAAGCTGATGTCTGGGACTTCGTTTTGTTGACTGCCGTACCTCCATATTGAGAATTGTGCCTGGTGCATACTAGGGGTTTAAAATTGGACGTTTACTGAATAAGTGTCAAGAGACAGGTCAGGCACATGTTCAAGTACTGTAGTAAAACTTGATTAAACCACCTACTAAGTAAAATCCTCAGTGACGAGCTTTTTATTGTACATTAGGGAAAGCTAACCCCATTGAGAAAGTGGAAAATTTAAGAGAATGAAACAATAGTGAGGACTGTAAGAAAAAAAATTAGCAGGAAGTATGAAACACATCCACAGTATGTACCACTCATAATTTAGAGTTCCTCAAAACATAGGAAAATCTCAACTCTACAGAATTTGCAGAGACTTAGCCAGTTTGAGTAGCTGAATTTTCTGCTTATCACTTTAAGCTTCAACATTTTTATAAAAGATAATTTAAAATATAGTGATTATTCTTGTGTCTTCTAAGTAGAACATTTGAACATTAAATTTTCTTATTGACCCAAGTGCATCATTAGGAACAATAATTTTTAGGTTATTCCATAAGATAGTACACCCACTCCTCACTTGTCAACATGGTTAGGTTCCAAAGACCAGGCTGTTGTGGAAAATCAGTGTTATGCAAAAATGGAGGATTTTTTTTTTTCCTGTTTTCAGACCATCCATTTATCTGATATTTTTTTGGAAAACGTGATCATAGAAATGATAGCTAAGATACTCTGATGTGGTCCTTCCTGTGACGAGTTCAGTTACAGAGGATTCCTTTGCAGAGAAGGAGGTGTGGAGGAGACGAAGCTGGATAAAGCTGGGCTGTGTGACTGGAGGGCCCACAGCTTGACCACTTCACCTTCTCCTGTGCTGGGTCACAGCTTCCCTGGCGGAGCCGCCTCTAGGGCTTCACTCCCATCCCTGCAAGCGCTGTGTTCACGATCCTGGAGCCTGCTCTGCCCTCTGGCCTGGCAAGTCTCCAAGGCTCGAGGCTCGGGGCTTCCTGTGAGGGCGCTGGGAGCCTGGCCGTTCACTGGGCCCCACTGGGGTAGAGGCCTCAGGCCCAGTTTGGCTGACTTTGGGATGTCATTAAATTTGCACACATTTCTTCCAAACACTTCTCCAGTGCCTCTTTCTTTCCTCCCTTCCCACTCCACAGTGATTTTGAGCTACAGGGCCTCAGGCTGCACAGGAGCTGGGAACCCAGGACAGGTACCCGCTGGCTCAGTGCTGCCTCTGTGTCCGCTCAGAGGCCGTGGCCACGAGTAGGCTGGCCCACAAGGCAGCTGGACTCAGCGCCCCGCCGGCAAGAGGAAGCAGAAGGCACAGGGCAGTGCAGCCCAGCTTCCCAGGGGCCATTCGGAGACCCTCCTTGAAGAAGGGGATGCTCTGGACCTGTGGTCACTATATCTACCACGTCATTAATTAGCAGAATAGTTGGATAGTAGGTTTTTTAACTACTCTCGTAAATATGAAGTGTCGGATAATGAGATAGTCGATAAGTGAGGAGTAGGTGTAATATCTTCATGGTCTTTTGAGATAGACAAGGCTTCTTCCAAAGAGAAGCTTGGACTGCTGCACACGCGCGCGCACACACACACACCCCCCCCCCCCACACACACACCCCCACACACACACCCACACACGCACACACAAACAGCATATTTTGATTCTTTTATCACATTTTTTTTTCTTTTTCTTACCGTTAGCTGTCTTTTGCTATTGGTATGCCAGTTTATAATAACCTGTTTTTCTTAGTGTTTTTAATCTGAGGCCAGATAACCAAGCTTTTTGGGATTGTTTAACATAAGAAATCTTAAATGTAGGCCTGGCTGTCTTCTATTTGTAATGTGCATAAAATGGAGTGTTTTGTTGCTCAAAGGCATTTTTTATTTCCTGTTTTTGGCCTATATCCAGATAAACAAGGTTGCCAGAGCTGTTCTCTCATTGGGTGAAATATTACTGTGCTCATAGGCAGACTTAAAAGGGAAACAATTCATATTTGTCCTGAAAAACAAAACGTAATGTTATCATCATATAGTTGCTCTCTGCCTTATCAATAAAATTGTAAGAGGATGAGGAAATTGATACACGTGTCTTGAACGTGTTTTATGTAAGTATAATATTACTTCAGTTGAACAAATATGATTGGCTAATTGAACAAATGTCTCCTGTGCGTTGTTATGGGAGAATTTGAGGGTACTTCCCACTGAGAAAATGAGATCCGTATGTGTGGAAAATTAGAAAACAATGCAAGACAGAGAATGAGGTAACAGACCCCGAGTACCCTGGGAGTCGTTCTGGGAAAGCTCATTATGGGTCAGAAAGTTGAGGACAGCTTCATGGAAGGCTTGAGATTTTTTTTTTTTTTTAATTGTGCTTTAGGGGAAAGTTTACAGCGCAAATTAGTTTATCATTCAGAAATTTGTACATAAGTTGTTTTGTGACGTTGATTGCAATTCCCACAAGGTGTCAGCACTTTCTCCCTTTCTACCCCAGTATCCTCATGTCCATTTGTCCAGTTTTCCTGTACCTTCCCGCCTTCTCGTCTTTGCTTTTGGGCAGATGTTGCCCATTTGGTCTCATATACTTGATTAAACTAAGCAGTGTGTTCCTCACATGTGTTCTTGTTTGTTTTATAGGCCTGTCTAATCTTTGGCTGAAAGGTGGACTTCAAAAGTGGCTTCAGTTCTGACTTAGTAGGGTATTTGGGGGCCATAGTCTCAGAGGCTCCTCCAGTCTCTGTCAGACCAATAAGTCTGGTCTTTTTTTTTGTTTTTTTTGAATTTTGTTCTACGTTTTTCTCCCACTCTGTCCAGGACCCTCTATTATGATCCCTGTCAGAGCAGTTGGTGGTGGTAGCTGGGCACCATCTAGTTCTTCTGGGCTCAGGCTGGTGGAGGATATGGTTCATGTGGTCGTTAGTCCTTTTGACTAATATTTTCCTTGTGTCTTTGGTTTTCTTCATTCTCCTCTGCTGCAGACGGGATGGGACCAATAGATGTATCTTAGATGGCTGCTTTCAAGCTTTTAAGACCCCAGATGCTACTCACCAAAGTAGGATGTAGAACATTTTCTTTATGAACTTATGCAATTGACCTAGATGTCCCCCAAGGCCTTGGTCCCCAGTCCTCAGCCCCAGTAACTCAGTCCTTCAAGGTGTTTGGGTATGTCTAGGAAGCTTCTATGACTCTGCCTTGGTCAAGGTGTGCTGACTTCCCCTGTATTTTGTTTTGTCTTTCCCTTCACCAAAGTTAACACTTGTCTGCTATCTAATTAGTGATGTCTTCTCCCCACTCCTTCCCTCCCTTATAACCATCAAAGATTTTTTTTCTGTATGTATACCTTATCTTGAGTTTTTATAATAGTGGTATCATACAATAGTTGTCCTTTAGTGACTGTTTTTTTTCACTCAGCATAAAGCCCTCCAGATTCATCCATGTTGTGAGATATTTCACGGATTCATCATTGTTCTTTAACGTTGTGTAGTATTCCATTGTGTGTATGTACCATAATTTGTTTATTCATTCATCTATTGATAGACACTTAGGTTGTTTCCATCTTTCTGCTAGTGTGAATAATGCTGCAATGAACATGAGTGTGCATATGTCTGTTCATGTGACGAGTCTTATTTCTTTAGGATATATTCCTAGGAGTGGGATTGCTGGGACATACGGTATTTCTATTTCTAGCTTTTTAAGGAGACACCATATCATTTTCCATAGTGGTTGTACCATTTTACATTCCCACCAGCAGTGCATAAGAGTTCCAATGTCCCCATAACCTCTCCAACATCTGTTATTTTCTATTTTTTTGATTAGCAACCATATATGATAGAGTAGAACTGCCCCATAGAATTTCCAAGGAGCGGCTGGAACATTTGAACTGCTGACTTTTTGGTCACCAGCTGAGCTCTTAACCACTGCACCACCAGGGCTCCATTTTTTTTTTTTTTTTTTATTGTACTTCAGGTGAAGGCTTGCAGAACAAATAGTTTCTCATGAAACAGTAGTACACATATTGTTTTATGACATTGGTTAAGAACCCCACAACATGTCAACCCTCTCCCTTCTCGACCTTTTTTTTTTTTGGTGAAAATATACATAGCCAAAGATAGACCATTTCAAAAATTTCTACATGCACAGTTCAGTGACATCGACTACGCTTTTCCAATTGTGCTGCCATTCTCACTTTAGATGAGGGCTTACAGAACAAAATAGTTTCTCATTTAACAGTTAGTACACATGTTGCCCTATGACAATGGTTAACAACCTCACAACACATCAACACTATCCTTACTCAACCTTGGGTTCCCTATCACCAGCTTTCCTGTCCCTTTCTGCCTTCTGAGGGCTCCATTTTTTTGATCAGTGCCAGTAATGTTGGGGTGAAATGGTATCTCATTGTAGTTTTGATTTCCATTTCTCTAATGGCTAATGACTGCGAGCATCTCTTCATGTATCTGTTAGTCGCCTGAATGTCGTCTTTGGTAGGAAGGCTTGAGATTTCATGAATGACTCCTAGAGGATGAATAGCAGTCAGAGAGGCAGAGAACAAGGAGATAACTTTCTAGACTGGAGGAATCAACATAAGCAAAGATTTAGAATGAGCCTAAAATAAATAGAAGATAGTAAACTGGCCAGCCTAGTCACAGGAGGTGCTTTTTCCAGCCATGTTTTTCTCATTTGTAACTTAGGAGTCATCATATTTACCTTCATAGATTTCTGTGAAGAGTAAATGAGGCAATGTAACAAGTGCCTGCAAAACCATCACGTGTACTTGACCACTGTAACATGGTCCATTTGTTTTATTAATAGACAGTGGACTAGGTCAAGTGAGGCTAAATTTTAGAAAATGAATAAATAGTTCAGTAGACTGTTGGTACAGGAGAGCTAGGATAAAAACAATTTTTTTACTGGCTTTTTTATTTTTGTATGGTATTTCTCAGTTTAAAAAAATTGTGATTAGTTGATTTTTTTCTTATCCTAAATAAATATTCACTTTCACAACTTCTTTGTGTTCATAATTTTGTATTCTTTCTTTATTTTTTAATAGTATTTTGTCATGTTTTCAGTGAATGTTTACACAGCAAATTAGTTTCCCATTTGACAATTTCTACACAAGTTGTTCAAGGACATTAGTTACTAGGGTAAAAGTTTTTTTGTTTTTTTTTTATACTTTAAATGAAGGTTTACAAAACAAATTAGTTTCTCATTAAGCAGTTAATATTGTTTTGTAACATTGGTTGCCAACCCCATGACGTGTCAGCACTGTCCCCTTCTTGACCTTGGGTTCCCCATTACCAGCTTTCCTATCCCCTCCTGCCTTCTTGTCCTTGCCGCTGGGCTGGTGTGCCCATTTAGTCTTGTTTTGTTTTATGGGCCTATCTAGCCTTTGGCCCAAGGGTAAACTTCAGGAGTGACTTTAGTACTGAGTTAGAGTGTTCAGGGGCCACACTCTCGGGGTTTCTCCAGTCTCTGTCAGACCAGTAAGTCTGGTCATTTGATGCTTAGGGCTCCAGGATTGACATTTGTATCTGTTTTACTTAGTGTTTTCGAGTCTGTGCTGTAGAGGGACAGTGTGGTGCTTCTGTCTATAGTGCCATGTTGGTTCTGCCCCTCTGCTAGGGTAAATTTTTGAGCTGATGAGAAATACTATTTTATAGTAACCTAATAATAGACCAGTTTAGAGTGGGAGATGGAATCTAGAAAATCTTATACATCAGCTAATAATTATGGCTATCATTATAAATTATTGACAACATTTGTCATATTTACCTGATTGTCCAACTTTGTGGAATTACACTCATTAAAAGCCCTTTTCTTTTTTCCTAACAGTTTGATAAAGGGAGACACAGCAGCATCTTTGCCAATCATCAGCTATTCTCTGACTTCATATTCACCGTATATAGCAGAACTTCTGATGAAATCCAATGTAGAGCTCATAGCAAAGAATGACTTGCGCTTTATAGATACTCTCTATAAGGTATTGACTTTATGAAACGATAATTATTTTAGAAGTTATTGATTGATTTATGAAAGTTAAGTATATACAGCACACACATTTAACAGTATTTTCATATACATTTATGTCATTTAAACGTAGTCCCTTTTGAAATCAAGATGCAATTCAAGTTTGCTTTGTAAATGTTTTATAATTTAATAAATATGACAATTGATAAACATTTGTCATTGGCTATCATTTGCTCTTTTTGTATCAAATTAGTAAATCAGTAAAATTTGGTACACTGGCCAAAATTAGAAAGAAGTGTCATTTTATTGAATAAAATTTGCAGTTCATAGAATTATGAGTTGATTTAATTGTTTGTAGGAAGTAATTAAAACTTTTACTGAGGTTGTATGTTCTTTGAGATCCGAGTCCCTGTCTTATATTGTTTCTACCCTAGTATCTATACTTGTCTATACGTATAGTGAATACATTTAGTCTCATAGTTGATTAAAAAAGAATCTTATTTTTATTGTTAATTTTTGCTGAAGTACTATGGCTTTCTTAAACTTTTTTTTTTTTTAGTGATAAAGCCCATTATCGAATCCCGTCTTTAAAAAAAAGTGGAGTTGCATTGGATGAAATGGGAACTTTTTTGTAGAGAGTCTTTATTTAATCTTCCCTTTCTTTGCCTCTAATCCCCAAAAGTCTTCCATGGAAGCCTTAGAGGCACTTATGAGGAATTCCAGGATTCCACAGAGAATATTTTGAAACCTGTGGATCTAAATCTCATTTTCTCATTTTACAAATGAGGAACTGAGACTCAGAGGCCAACTGACTTTCCTAAGAAGTCACATAGTAGGTGAATTATAAACAAATGGAATTATAGTTTTCTGATATATCTGGTATAGCATTCTTTCTTCTATAGTGAGTTAAGGAGTTTTTCTAGTACCTATGAGGATATTTGACCCTTTTTGATGATAAAGTACAGTGAAACCTGGGAGAGCTGGAACTTGACAGAACTGCCTTGTTTTTCTGGGTCTCACAAGCTTTCCACCTTTGACAGGTACAGTCTTAATGCTTTTGTATCTCTCGTTTTAGTGGAAAATATTTGACTTTTCCTTCTCTGACCAGTTTCGGCCTTACATAGATTCCAGCTTTTGTAGGTTTTACTGTATATTTCTCCACGTCTCTGGATAGCCATCTATTCTCTGGCAGATCCCTAGCTACCTGCTTTCTTCCTGGCTATCTCTTCTTCCTGGTCATGGCTCACACCATCCCTATGAATGTCTTTAGTACCATTTAGTTAATAGCTTGATCCTTCTTTTCCTCTCAGAGATGGCATTAACCAGATGGCTGTTTATCCTTTCGGATTTTAGAAAGAGGCTGCACCTAATTATTACACCAGTCTGTTCCTTCTTTACAGCTTCTTCGTGATCAATTTAATTATAAGCCAGTTTTGACAAAAAAGCAGTTTCTCCAATGTGGGTTTGCAGAATGGAAAATACAAATTATCTGTGATATTTTGAATTTTGTGATGAAAAAGCACAAGGAGTTGAGTGGTTTTGAGAAGGTAATTCTGTGAATAGATTTTAATAGTAACTTGCTAAGTGGCCCACTATTTTAACATGTAAAAGCAATACCCTACACAGAAAATTCACAGATTTGCATAACCTTACAAAGCCTGATGTTTGCTTTAAACACTGGTGACTTATTTTTATACATCTGTGGCTTTGAGCTGCTAGTCCTAAACTAACAGTTCAAATATAATGTATTTTCATCATTCTTAGTTGTCAAAAGCAACACAGTCTCATTACTGTCTCATTACTTGATAGTCATATTTCAGATATGAACACTTAAATGATAGTAGAATTTAATGTACATCATGCTTTCAAACAAGATTTGTTATTCTAATATTTTTTTTTTCTAGACTCCATCACAACAAAGAAAGAAAATCAGTTTTGGTAAGTCAGAGCCTTTGGGTAGTGAGAAAACGTCTACAGAACCTGTCAGCATTGACGTCACTGGAAGGTTTATGACTTCAGGAAAGGTATGGGAGAAAGGAAATGTGTCATGCAGTTTGAGTAAGGTTATCTCTCAATTAATCCAGTATGCAAGGCTCATTTTTCTGACTGGCACCTGGTAGAACATTCTTGTCAGATATTAGAATGTGGAGACTTTTTAAAGATGTAGACCATATATTTTTCTGGAGAACATTCTAAAGTTATAAGAACAGGGTAGAAATGTAAAACTGAACTGGCTTTCTCTTTGTATTTCTAATTCTTAATTCTGCCTCATTTCTCAGAACAGTAGTGACTTAGGAAGATTATGCTATGTGGTCCTTTACATTTGCTGTTAATGACGTATCTGGTCTTTGTAATAGATGTGAACATATGAAGAACCTACCATTAGTAATGATAATAGGTTACGATGATTCACTTGTATATGTTCATATTTCTATAACCAGGAATATGGATTATGTGGTAATTGATAGTAACTAAACCTATAATCTGGTTTTGGATTAGTGTTTTAGGTATTTTCTCTCATGCTGATAGAGAGATACGCTTTGATCATCTGCAGCTGATGAGTCCAAGGCATTTAGAATATAATTTTCTATGGCTAAAGGAGACTGAAGCCAAATGTTATTTTATAATCGTAAATGGACTTTCAACTGTCTTCCATCTGGGGTAAACCCTTCTGGAACTGAAGGATGGAACCAGATGAATAATTAATGTGTAATTAGAGAAAGGATGTGAATAGTTTCTGGCTGAAGTAAAATACAGAGAATTATTTCTGCTTTAATTCGAAATTCATGAGTTACACATTTATTAATTATGAGTTAATATAACTAAATGTACTTTTCAATCTTTATTTCATTATTGGGGCTGGAGGGTTATCTTTATTGTCTTAACAAAGGGAGATTCAAAATTTCAGGACATTGCATTTTGTTATTTTAAAACAGTTTTTTTGTTACCAAAATTTAATCAATTGCATCAGATCTTTAATCATCAGAAATTTGAACAACTATTACAAGTTCTCAGATGAGTCAGTAAGTGTATTTCTTTGTTTACAGGCAAAAATTGAGAGAATACTAAAGCAGATTGTCTCTCTTCCCAGTACCTTCTATAGAACACTTTCTATGGCTTCTGTATCACATATGTTTTTAAAGTGCATATGTGGACTGTTTGTGAAAAAGGAAGTAGGCAGCAGGGTCCTGCATAAATGCATAGTTTATGCATTACTGTCAAGACTTTTCCTTTGCCCTTGTTAAGTTTGAGTTGTTAGCAAAGATCTAATATTTTGTTTAAATAGGAAAAAAAAATTTAGTGAGTCTTACAGAGCCAGTTCTTGATAATTTCCGTGTGTATTATTTCAGAGGCTTTTTTCCTGACATTTTTATGATGGAAAATTTCAAACACTACAAAAGTACTCATCATCCAATTTCAACAATTTGTCAGCTTGTTGCTAATCATGTTTTATTTGTATTCTAACCACTTTCCTCAATACTGCTGTCCTGCACAACACTGAAACATTTAGAAACAATCCCACACATCACTGAATAAATATTTCAGTATTTTTTCTAAACTATGAGAATGCGTTTTAAAATTACCATTGTGATTTTATCATTACATGTAAAACATAATAATAACTTTATATATGTATATGTGCTAATTTAAATCTTTGTGAATCATAAAAGGAATCTAAGCTGTTTCTTTTATGAAATTACTGCTTGTATGTTTAAAATAGTTTTGTGAGAAAAACGTTGAAGCAGCCCTTATGTATTTTTCTCAACGCAGAAAAAAGCTGTGGTGATTCGTCACCTGTATGATGAGGATAGTGCCAACGTTCCTGAAGACACATTAAGTACAGGAACAGATGTTCATGAAGGCTTTGATGTGTCTGACATAAAGCCTGCTGAAATAAAGACACCTGAAATCAAGGTCCCTGAAATCAAGTCTGAGCAACAGGTAAGAATTTTGGACTTCTTTAACAGATGCCAGTATTTCTTATTTTGATGTGATTATTTTTGTATCTAAACTCTGAAATGTTTCTAGCCCTCTGAATTATTTATCATGACACATTACCTGTATTTCTGTTACTTAAGAATCCGTAAATCTTATTGAATGTAATTCAACAGATATTCTTTGCTGCTTAGGTTATGATAATAGGCTGCAATGTATTATGGGTAATGCAAAGATGAATAAGACACGGTGCTTGCCTTCGAGGAATTGACAGTTGAGTGGGAAATAGTACCTGGCTCAGTGGTTAAGAACTCAACTGCTAACCAAAAGGTCTGCAGAGCCGTTGCTGTCAAGTCGATTCCGACCCATAGTGACCCTATAGGACAGAGTAGAACTGCCCCATAGGGTTTCCAAGGAGTGGCTGGAGGATTTGAACTGATGGCCTTTTGGTTAGCAGCTGTAGCTCTTAACCACTGCACCACCAAGGCTCCAGTGTTCTCTGTATTTAGGAATGGCACATCGCTGCCCTTTTCTTTTTTTCTTTTTTCTTTTTCCTTTTTTGGGTCCTTGCCGTCCTTTTCTCTTTTAAAATACCATTTCTACAAATTTTTATTGCCACAGTCCCCGTTATAGCGTTTACTCTCTAGTGCTTCTTTGAAACCTTCTTTTTCTGTCTTTCTCGTATGTCTGTGACTTCTATATATGTCATCATACAGTTGGCATTTATAAAAACTACCATGTGGCCATTGGGCATATTTCCTGTTAGAGGGCCAGCTGAGCAATCTCAGTGCATTGAGGGCATCTTAGCTTTGTGCTAGATATCATTACAAGAAGCTAGCTAGGGCCAGTTTTATTGTACCACCTGCTATTGTTCTAAGAGCTTTTGCAAATTGACTCATTTAATCCTCAGAAGACCATATGAAGTCATGCAGCTTAGATGAGCTAGCTGGTTTAAGCCCCCAAGCAGTCTGCCTCCAGAGGTAGCACTCTTAACTTCCATGCTGTACTGCCTCTTTTAATACTGGAATAATACGATGGAAATGGGAATGCACCGGTTTTTAAGGATTTCAGTTTCTGTAATATTATTTTTTAATCTTTCTAATCGTTGTAGGGTATGAAATTTGATCCTGAGATTACTGTACTACAGACTATGCTTGCTGAATGTCAAGAAAAGCTTAAGAAGCTTAGTTGGCTAGAGAGTAGGGTAGAATGTTTAGAAGAAAAAATGAAAGGAAAAGTGATGGTAAATGAAAAGACCTGGACTAATCTTCTAAGTCGTGTCACTCTTCTTGAAACAGAAATGCTTTTGTTGAAAAAGGTATTTGCTTTTCTTAACATTTATAGAATGTCTTAGGTACAATAAAGTATTTCCTTTATTCATTGTTATGTGTCTATTCTTTTGGAAGTGCTCAATAAAAGAACATTTAGGAATGGCAGAGTCTTTAGTTAAAATCAAGTCCTGATTATGTACAACCTGTTTTGTTGTTGCTGTTGATGTGGCTATTGTTTTTACTTTATCAAATAAGATAATCTGACAAACCTGTAAATTGAGGACTTAGAGCTGTTAATACTACTTCAAAGTACTTAAAATGATGTGAGACAATGTTTGTCTTTGTTCAGGAAAATCTTGAAACTATTATTATTTTATATCCCTTATTAGTACAAATGGTGTGTTTTCACAGGGTAAGGAAAAACAAATATTGGCAGGAGAGGAAAAATTAAAATTATAACTCTTACTTCCTTTTCTCACTTACCTAAGTCATATTGTGAATTACATAGAAACAGTTACCAGATTTGGCAATGAGTTATCAGATTTGTTTATTTACTCAGGATTTCAATATCTGGTCTACTTTTCCTTTCTGGAAAGCAAAGTTAGTAGATTAAAACAATTTACTACCTGATTCCACATTTAATAGATTGTTCATTATACATAGGAATATTTGTGTATTGCTTTATAAATTAATTAAAAGTAATTAAATATTATGCCATCTTTATACTTTATGCTTGGCAGTAATAATATTAAATGATATTTTTCTTATTTTATTCTAAATATTAAATTATGATTCCAGAATGATGAATATATAGAGTTGAATGAAATGAGAGAGGACTCTGCTTCTAGTAGGCACATGGATCATCTGAGTTCTGGTAAGTTCTTACAATATTGGTATTGGTGGTATGATAAGGAGTTTGCACAGAAATGATTTTTATGGCTATTTAATAATTTTAATATTATCGAGCCTGACTTTTTGTGGAAATTGCAGAGCTCCAAGAAATGAGGAAAATATGAACCTACAGACTACTGAAGCCAAGGAGATCTTAAGAGGCCAGCTCACAAAGAGTAGTTGAGGAAGTTAGAAACTTCTAGAGATGTTCTGCTCTTTTAGTCACTCAGTGCTCTAGCACAATAAAAACAAACCTCCAGAGTTCCTAGTTTAAACTTAAGTAGTAACTTTTTCCCCTACAAATGCTAGAAGAAAGAAGAAAACACATTTGTCACTAACCTGTAAAGTGTTATACACCTCTTACGTTCCGACAATTCACTGGTCACGATAAAGGAGCAGATCTGAAATTAGGCCAAGTCTTCTCCGTATCACTTAATGTCACGAGGGTATGGACGTTTTCAGTGTGACTGAGCAACAAGGGTTAGGATTTCTGGTCTGTTTTTCAGTGACAGCTTTTATTTTATTTTTTTCTCTCTTACATAATTTATTTGCTGATTTTTTTGTGTTTGTTTTTCCCCTCCCTATACTTTCATTCACAGAGCTGAAGTGAGTCTTAGGAACATAAGGTGTCAGATATTGGCCTTTTGTTGTTGCTGTTGTTGTTGTGGAAATGTCTGGATTCACGACCCCGCTGGGTGTTCTAGGCACTGATAACAGATAATTCACAGAGAGACTGGCAGCTTTCATCTTCCCTTCCCTCTAAGTTTCAGAGCTTTTGTCTGCTGTGGTCGAATCAGTCATCTAGTCCAAAAGTCTCAGCAGAGGACGTGGCTCTCTCTGGTGTTCCCAGATGTCTTGGCAGACTTCTCCCTGCCCTGGTTACGTACTGCTGGGAGCCAGGCACATGAATTCTTGGGTGTTTACTGCTGTTGCTCTGTACTAGCAGCAAGGGGAGAAGAGGGACCAAGACAGACCCAGCTGGTTATCTTAAGGCCAAGGGTTCAAGGCAAAGGCTCAGACCAGGTGGGAAAATAAAAATTCTCGTGTGCTAGTGAAAGTGTTGGTTGGACGAACGGGAGTCAGGAAGTGGTGCAGTGAAAGAGGAATTAGGCGTGTTAACCTCTCAAAGCTTCAGGGACAGAGACACAGCCCAGGGATTGTTGACGAAGGACTGGATTACCAGTTAATAGAGCTAGATTAACCATCCAACATTAAATCAGCCATTGAACACCCTGCGGTTCTATTCTGACACACAAGGGATTGCCACGAGTCAGAACTGGTTGTTTGCAACACTCTACGGTGGTTTGTCTGTCTTCGAGTGTGTCTGGGTGGATACGTCCTCTGAGATGGAACCAGTTCAGAGGGTCTTCTGTGCCTCCCCTATCTCTGTCTTTGTCTCTATTTCTGTTTCTCTTTCTGAGGAAGGGGAATTGAACTGTGAGTGGTCTAAGGAGAACTGGGGCTGTGGTTAGCTCTTTTTTTTTTTTTAATTGTGCTTTAGGTGAAAGTTGTTTACAGCTCAAGTTAATTTCTGATACAAAAATTTATATACATAGTCTTTTGTGACATTAGTTGTAATCCCCATAGTGTGACAGCACGCTACCGCTTTCCACCTCGGGTTCCCTGTGTCCATTCAACCAGTTTTGTCCGTTCCTGGCTTCTCATCCTCCCTCTGGACAGGAGCCGCCCATTTGGTCTCTCGTGTATCTGATTGAACTAAGAAGCACATGCCTCATGTGTATTATTTTTTGTTTTATAGTCTGGTCTAATCTTTGTCTGAAGAGTGGGCTTTAGGAATGGTTTCAGTTCTGGGTTAACAGAGCATCCAGGGGCCATAGTTTCAGGGGTTCCTCCAGTCTCTGTCAGACTATTAAGTCTGTTTTTTTTCTGTGAATTTGAGTTCTGCTTCACACTTTTCTTCCACTCCATCCGGGACTCTCTGTTGTGTTCCCTGTGGGGGGAGTCATCAGTGGTAGCTGGGCACCATCTAGTTCTTCTGGTCTCAGGCTGGTAGAATCTCTGGTTTTTGTGGTCCTTGAGTCTCCTGGGTTAGTATTTTCCTTGTATCTTTGGTTTTCTTTATTCTCCTTTGCTCCAGGTGGTATGGGACCAATTCATGCATCTTAGATGGCTGCTCGCAAGCTTTTAAGACCCCAGACACCACTCACCAAAGTGGGATGCAGAACATTTTCCTAATAAAATTTGTCATACCAGTTGACCTAGATGTCCCTCGAAACCATGGTCCCTAGGTCCCAGCCCCAGCTACTTTGTCCCTCAAAGTGTTTGGCTGTGTCCAGGAAACTTTTTAGCTTTTGCTTTGATCCAGTTGTGCTGACTTCCCCGGTATTGTGTGTTGTCCTTCCCTTCACCTAAGATAATTCTTGTCTACTGTCTAGTTAGTGAATTCCCCTCTCCCTACCTCCCCACCCTCGTAACCATCAAAGAATGCTTTTTTTCTGTGTTCAAACCTTTTCTTGAGTTCTTATAATAGTGATCTCATACAATATATTTGTCCTTTTGTGACTGCCTTATTTCACTCAGCATAATGCCCTCCAGATTCATCCATCTTGTGAGATGTTTCACAGATCCGTCATTGTTCTTTATCGTTGCATAGTATTCCATTGTATGTATGTCCCGTAATTTGTTTAGCCATTCATCTGTCAGTGGGCATCGAGGTTGTTTCCATCTTTTAGCTGTTGTGAACAATGCTGCAGTGAACGTGAGTGTGCATATTTTTTGAATCTTACATTTTGTATAAACAAAGGTCTGAATGAGTTCTGTCTCGTATCTGTGCTTAAGTCATATTTGTCCAATTGAGAACTAATATTGAAGTTAAATTTTTAAATGTTTAGATGTTTAGCATCTTTAAATCTTTCAGCCACTATATATGTAACAATTTAATAATAACAATAACGACAGTACATTATAGTACTAACTATATGCCTGGCACCTTTCTGAGTGCTATGTTAACTGATTTAATTGTCAGAGCAACCCTGCAAGATAAGTAATATCCATATTTTACAAATGAGAAAACCGAAGTGCAAAGAATAACTATGCCAAAGGCACACAGCTATTGAATGGTGGAGCAGGTTGAAATCAAGACAGCTTGGCTCTGAAGTATTCTCTTAACCATTACAAATTTAGTGCACATGCCGATTTATTTGCACAGAGAACAATTTTAGTGATTAGGTTATAAAATATAACTATTTGAGATGCTGTTTCAGGCACTAAATTTAATATGGACAGCAAAACTCAGATTTGGTAAAAGGTAGATTTTTTTCCTCCGTTTATTATTCAGTTATTCAACAAATATAAATTAGAGTCTAAGACTGTTGAGAGCAAGAACTTTATCTTATGGACTTATTTGTTGAGTACGTCTGTATTTCACTCTGTCTTCAGTACCTGCATATGGTTGAGCTCAAGTTTTTTATATTGAATGCCTACTATTTGCATAACATTGCCTTTTCCAGGCTTAATTTTGCATGTTTCAAGCTTAATGTATTCTTTTTTTTTTTTTTTTAATTGTGCTTTAGGTAAAAGTTTACAGGGAAAATTGTTTTCCTGTTTGATCGTTTGTACATCAAGTGTTCCGTGACATTGGTTGCATTCCCCACAATGTGTCAGCACTGTCCCCATTTCGCCCTGGGTTTCTTGTTTCCTTTCGTCTGGTTTTTCTACCCCTTCCTGGCTTCTCACCTTTGCTTTTGGGCAAATGTTGTCCTTTTGATCTTGTACAATTGATTGTTCTAAGTGCACATTCCTCTCAGGTGTTATTGTTTGTTTTTTGGACCTGTCTGTTGTTTGGCAGAAAAGTGGTCACTGAGAATGGTGTCAGTTCCAAGTCAGAAGGGTGTCTCAGGGCCATAGTCTCGGGGATTCCTCCAGTCTGTCAGACCAGTAAGTCTGGTCTTTTTTGTGAATTTGATTTTTTGTTCTACATTTTTCTCCCTCTCTGTCCAGGACCCTCTGTTGTGATCCCAGTCAGAGCGGACAGTAGTGGTAGCCAGGCACCATCTAGTTCTTCTGGTCTCGGGGTGTGTAGGCTGTGTTTCATGTGGCCCATTGGTCCTTTGGCCTAATTGCTCCCTTAAATCTTTTTGGTTTTCTTCACTCTCCTTTGCTCTGCATGGGAAGAAACCAATAGTTCTATCTTAGATGGCCCCTCACAAGCTTTTAACGTCTCAGATGCTACTCACCAGAGTAGGATGCAGAACATTGTCTTTATGAACTATGTTGTGCCAATTGATGTAGATGTCCCCCAAGTCTATAGTCCTTTGCCTTCGATCCTAGGAACTTCATCCTGCTAACCGTTTGGTTATGTGTAAGAAGTATCTATGACTGTGCCTCTCGTGTGCGCTATTGTCTGTATTAATGTACATGCAGCACCTACAATTATGTGTGTAGAAATATCCACAACCATACCTATATCTGCGGGTGGGTGGGCTCCCTTAAACCCTCCCAAACCATTTTGGCATACTTATCTACCTATGTATCCATTTGTAAATTATTGTTTGTTAATACTTTTATTGCAGGATTGTCTATGTTGTAGTAATTACTGTGGTTGCCCTTTATTCTTGAGTTCCTCTAAGTATCTTCCTTTGCCTGCGTAATGTTGTGCTGACTTCCCCCATACTGTGTATTGCCTTTCCCTTCACCAGTATTTCAGCCCTGGTGGCGCAGTAGTTAAACATTTGGCTGCTAACTAAAAGGTTGGCAGTTAGAATCCACCATCGGCTTCTTCAGAACCCTATGGGGCAGTTCTTTTCTGTCCTGTAGGGTCACTATGAGTCAGAATTGACTCAACAGCGGTAGGTTTAGGTTTCTTTTTTTCACCAGTATTAACACATGTCTTCTATCTAGTTAGTAATTTTCCCTCCCTCCCCCTGCCATTCCTGGTAACCATCAAAGAATGTTTTTTTTCTGTGTGTAAACTTTTTTTTTTTTTTTTATAATAGTGGTCTCATACAGTGTTTGTCCTATTGTGACTGACTTATTTCACTCAGCATAATGTCCTCCAAATTCATCTATGTTGTGAGATGTTTTGAGGATTCATTGCTGTTCTGTATTATTGTACAGTATTCCATTGTGTGTATGTACCATAATTTGTTTATCTGTTTCATCAGTTGATGGTCGCTTAAGTTGTTTCTGTCTTTTTTGCTATTGTGAATAATGCTGCAGTGAACATGGGGGTGCATATGTCTATTTATGTCATGGCTCTTATTTCTTTCGGGTATATCTCTAGGAGTGGAATTGCTGGATCATATGGTATTTCTATTTCTAGCTTTCTAAGGAAGCACCGTACCATTTTCCGTAGTGGTTGTACCATTTTACATTCCCACCAGCAGTGTGCAAGAGTTCCAATCTCCCTACAACCTTGTCAACATTTATTATTTTCTGTTTTTTTGATTAGTGCTAGTAATGTCAGGGTGAGATGGTATCTCATTGTAGTTTCGATTTGTTTATTTCTCTAATGGCTAACGAATGTGAGCATTTCTTCATGTGTTTGTTAGCCATCTGAATGTCTTCTTTGATGAAGTGTCTGTTCATATCCTTTGCCTGTTTTTTAATTGGATTGTCTTTTTGTTGTTGAGGTATTGAAGTTTTCTATAACATTTAGATATTGGACCCTTGTTGGATATGACGTAGCCTAAAATTTTTTCCCAGTCTAGGTTCTTTTTTCAGTCTTTCGGAGAAGTCTTTTCATGAGCGTAAGTGTTTAACTTTTAGGAGCTCCCATTTATCTAGTTCATCTTCTGCTGTTTGTTCATTTTTAGTTTCATGTTTGATATTCTCTTTATGCCATGTATTAGGGCCCCTAGTATTGTCCCTATTTTTTTTTCCATGATCTTTATAGTTTTAGGTTTTATATTTAGGTCTTGATCCATTTTGAGTTAGTTTTTTGTATGGTGTGAGGTATGGGTCCTGTTTCATTTTTATACAAATAAACATCCAGTTTTGCCAGCACCATTTATTAGACAGTCTCTTCCTCATTTAATGGACTTTGGCTGTTTGTCGAAGATCAGCTGTCCATAGGTGGATGGATTTACATCTGGATTCTCAATTGTGTTCCATTGGTCTATGTGTCTGTCACTGTACCAGTACCAGGCTGTTTTGACTACTGTGACTGTATAGTAGGTTCTGAGATCAGATAGTAGGAGGCCTCCTACTTTGTTCTTCTTCAACAATGCTGTACTTATCTGGGGCCTCTTTCCTTTCTGTATAAAATTGGTGATTAATTTTTCTATCTTGTTCAAGAATGCTGTTGGAATTTGGATTGGGATTGCATTGTATCTATAGATCGCTTTGGGTAGAATTGATATTTTCACAATGTTAGTTCTTCCTATCCGTGAGCATGGCATGTTTTTCCATTTATTTAGGTCTCTTTTGGTTTCTTGCAGTAGTGTTTTGTAGTTTTCTTTATGTAGATCTTTTACGACCCTGATAAGACTTATTCCTAAGTATTTTATCTTTTAGGGGGCTATTGTTTTCCTGATTTCCTTTTTGTCTTTCTCTTTATTGGTGTAGAGGAATCCAACTGATTTTTATATGTTGATCTTGTATCCTGCTACTTTGCTGAATCCTATTAGTTCCAGTAGCTTTCTTGTGGAATCTTGGGATTTTTCTATATATAGTGTCATATCATCTGCAAACAGGGAGAGTTTTACTTCTTCCTTACCAATTTGAATGCCCTTTATTTCCTTTTCTTACCTTTTTGCTCTAGCTAGGACTTCCAGTACAGTGTTGAATGAGAGTGGTGATAAAGGGCATCCTTGTCTCGTTCCCATTCTCAATGGGAATGCTTTCAGTTTCTCTCCATTTAGAATGATGTTGGCTGTTGGTTTTGTATAAATGCCCTTTATTAAGTTGAGGAATTTCCTTTCTATTGTTATTTTGCTGAGAGTTTTTATAAGGAATCGGCTTTGGACTTTATCAATTGCCTTTTCTGCGTTCTTTGAAATGATCATGTGATTATTTATGTGGTGGACTACATTGATTTTCTAATGTTGAACCATCCTTGCATACCTGATATGAGTCCCACTTGGTCATGATGTATTATTTTTTTGATATGCTGTTGAATTCTGTTGGCTAGAAATTTGTTGGGAATTTCTGTGTCTGTATTCATGGTTTAGTGGTTAAGAGCTCGGCTGCTAACCAAAAGGTCAGCAGTTCAAATCTACCAGCCGCTCCTTGGAAACCCTATGGGGCAGTTCTGCTCTGCCCTATAGGGTCGCTATGAGTTGGAACTGACTCGATGGCACCTAACTACAGCAAGGATGTATTCATGAGGGATATTGGTCTATAATTTTTTTTGTTTGTGATGTCTTTTCCTGACTGGTATCAGGGTTATGTTGGCTTCATAGAATGAATTCTGGAGTCTTCCTTCCTTCTCTATGCTGTGAAATAGTTTGAGCAGTATTGATGTGAGCTCTTCTGTCAATGTTTGGTAGAATTCTCCTGGGAAGCCATTCATGTCTCTTTTTTTGTTTGGAGTTTTTTTTGATAACTCTTGAATCTTTTCTCTGGTTATGGGTCTGTTCAGTTTGTAACTCTCAGTTTGTGTTAGTTTAGGTAGGTAGTGTGTTTCTAGGAATATGTCCATTTCCTCTAGGTTTTCAAATTTGTTGGAGTACAATTTTTCAGAATATTCTGTTATCTTTTTTATTTCAATTGGTTCTGTTGTGATGTCACCCATCTCTTTTCTTATTTGGGTGATTTGCTGCTTCTTCTCCTTCTCTTGTTAATTTAGCCCAGTGGTTTGTCGATTTTATTGATCCTTTCAAAGAACCAACTTCTGGTCTTGTTGATTCTTCCTATTGTTTTTCTGTTCTCTTTCATTTATTTCTGCTCTAATCTTTATTATTTCGTTTCTTCTGGTGGCTGTGAGCTTCTTTTGCTGCTCTTTTTCCATTTGTTTGAGTTAGAGGTAAATGTTTTGATTTTGTCCCTTTTTTGGTGTGTGCATTTACTGCTATAAATTGACCTCTGAGCGCTGCTTTTTCTGTGTCCCAAAGGTTTTGGTATGTTGTGTTTTCATTCTCATTTGATTCTTGGATTTTTTTTTAAATTTCATCTTTGGTTTCCTCTATTATTCAGTTGTTTTTAAGCAAAGTGTTATTCAGGTTCTGTGTATTTGATTATTTTTTCCCCTTGTTCTTCCTGTTAATGATTTCTGGTTTTATAGTGTTGTGATCAGAGAAAATGCTTTGTATTATTTTGATATTTTGGATTTTATTGAAGCTTGCTTTGTGGTCTAAAACATGGTGTATTCTGGAAGATGATCCATATGCGTTAGAAAAGAATGTGTACTTTGCTGCTGTTGGGTAGAGTGTTCTGTATGTGTCTGTGGGGTCAAGTTAGTTGACTGTGGCATTTAGGTCTTGTGTATCTTTGTGAAGTTTCTTTCTAGTTGTTCTATCCTTTACCGAAAATGGTATGTTGAAGTCTCTTACTATTATTGTGAAACTGTCGATTTTTCTTTTCAGTGCTGTTAGAGTTTGTTTTATGTATTTTGGACATCTGTCACTGGTTGGGTGTATATTTATATTATGGTTATGTTCTCTTGGTGGATTGACCTTTTAATCATTATATAATGTCCTTCCTTACCTTCTATTGTGGATTTTGCCTTAAAGTATATTTTATCAGAGATTAATATTGCCACTTCTACTCTTTTTTGGTTATTGTTTGATATATTTTGTCCATCCTTTGAGTTTTAGTTTATTTATGTTTTTGTGTCTAAAGTGTGTCTCTTGTAGACAGCATATAGGTGGATCATTTTTTTTTTTTTTAATCCATTCTGCCACTCTGTCTCTTTACTGGTGCATTTAAGCCAGTTACAGTCAGTGTAATTATCTCTAGGTATGAGTTTACTGCTGTCATTTTGTTGTGCTTTTTTTTTTTCGTAGTATTGGCAGTTTCTTTGTTCCACTTAATTTCCTGTGCTCTTGGCATGGGTGGCTGGGCAGAGAAGTGGGCACTGCTGTTCCCTGGGTCCCCAGCACCAGTGGCTGCATGGAGAGGTGGGCACTGCCATTCCCTGGGTCCCCAGCACCCGTGGCTGGGTGGAGAGGTGGGCA
>NW_004444161.1:2628584-2637537 GCF_000243295.1 Trichechus manatus latirostris
CTGGGTGGAGAGGTGGGCAGTGCCGTTCCCTGGGTCCCCAGCACCCGTGGCTGGGTGGAGAGGTGGGCACTGCCGTTCCCTGGGTCCCCAGCACCAGTGGCTGGGTGGAGAGGTGGGCACTGCCGTTCCCTGGGTCCCCAGCACCAGTGGCTGGGTGGAGAGGTGGGCACTGCTGTTCCCTGGGTCCCCAGCACCAGTGGCTGGGTGGAGAGGTGGGCGCCATCAGTCCATAGGTCTCTGGTGTGAGTGGCTGATCAAGGGGCAGCACCACCAGTCTGTGGGCCCCTGGCTCGGGGTAGGGTAGTGATGGGTGCCACTGGACCACGATCACAAGCGGGTGGGGGATGCATGAGAGGGTTAGAGGGGCACTGCAGGTCCCTAGACCTCCAGCGTGGGTGGCTGGAGGAGGCGCAGTGGGTGAAGTGAGTGCACTTAACTTTGACAGGGTGGGGAGCACTCCTGCCTGGCTCTGGATGTGGGTACAGAGTCCCCTCTGCTTGGCTGTGCCAGGTGATGGGGGCTTCGGCTGAGAACACTGCTTGCTTTGTCTCGATATGGCCGCGCAGTTTCGGCTGGCAGGGTGCCAGTGATCTGTAAGTCTCTGTGTCCGCTGTTTTTGTACAGTCCTTCCTTCTACTTGGCACTTGGTCTGATTCTTCAGCCTTACCTTTGATGCTGAGGGTTCCAGAGTTGTCATTTATATCTGATTCACTTGTTTTCTCGGGTCTTTGTTGTACGAGAGACATTATGAGGCATCTGACTATGCTGGGATGCCCTTCTTAATATAGTCTTATGTTATTATAGAACCTACTTTTAACCCATTTATGTAAAGATACAAACAAATTTAAGCCACTGTGCTAGGACTTCGAGTGATGAGCAGATAGGGCATTACCGAGATAGAGTATAGATTATGAATAAAGTGAATATCTTATAATTTGGTCTACATAAATTGAAAGAGTCAAATTTATAAAGCCTTACACATTGTGCCTTGCATATGCATGCTGCTTGGAGCCAGAGGGTCTGATTTCGTTTGGATGCAGAGAGCATTAATTCACCACTTTAATCTTGGAAGGAGCCCTGGTAGCACAACACTGAAGCTCTCGGCTACTAACTGAACAGTAGGTGGTTCTGTGGGAAGAAGACCTGGCGATCTGCTTCTGTAAAGATTACAGCCAGGAAGACCCTGTGGGGCAGTGTGCCTGTCACATGGGGTCGCTGTGAGTCGAAAGTGACTTGACAGCATCTAACAGCAACAACCACACCCCTATTTTACAGATAAGAATGCTGCGTTTGTTATTTTCCAAAGTCACACAGCATGTAAATAATAGTCGGACTCCAAAGCCTATGTTTTTATTCTGAAACAACGTGCGATCATATAGTTTAGAAAATGTAGTAGCAAAACCCTTTAACAATGTTAAGTAGCTACAAAGGAGTCCCCCTTCTTGAGTGACACTTTAGAAAAGCAAACAGTCATTGTTTTTAGCCAGTTGTTACCAGTTTCTCAAGAGGAAATTGTTCAAGTAGAATATATGTTTGAAAACCATGATTTTAAAAGCAGTGTTTTGACATTAACAAGTGCTGCTCCTTATGTTTCCTGCATAATAATTATAGTTGATCAACTACTATTTGTACTTTTTGCAGAACTCTTAATTACATGATACAGTAGAGTTGTCAGATGGGAAATTTGATATTGATAGAATTTGAAACTTCAGAATTTTTATGGGATATATGAATACCTAGTGATATTACTAGGCTTTAAAATTAAGCATATTGTCTTAACTGTAGTGTTCTGTAATTTAGTTGTAGGGAAGATTTGCCATCATTCATTCTGCTGAATGTATGATATCAAGATGATAGAAATGGAAAGTTGTTCAATTCTTTAGACATAGAAGATTGAATCCTAAATTCTAGGCATTATTTTTTACATATACATCAACTCAGAATATTAAATGTTTCTTGATTTATAAGAAGTATATATAGTCAGTTTTAGGAATAATTGCCAACTCACACAGAACAATCTTGAAAAGATAGTGAAATGCTTAGACACTGCTGGATAAAAGCATCGTGACATATTTTTTGATACTCACTATTTAATATAAATGCCACCAGTAACTTATTTTTAAAATAAGCATATTATTATTAACTCATCTCTTTATTCAAATTGATTACTGTCATGATAAAAATAATATTACCTTCAGTAATTTTTATTGGCCAATTTTTAACATCCAGGCCATCATCTTAAAAGAATATTAAAAACTCATCTTTTATCTCTACCAGTAGCTGTTGTATATTAAAATAATGTTTTTCTTCCATCTATACATAAAATTTTAAAATATTTGACTGCATTGCGAAGGGAAAAGGTAACCTAAAAGTTATTTCCTCCACAGATAGAACAAGCAAAGAGGAGAGGCCAGCAAGTCTTCCTCTGTCCTCTGGGTATAGCACATCATCATCGGAGTCAGCTCCCAGAACCTTGACTATCAATTACTGTGGTTTGAGAGATGATTCAGAGGTAAGGCAAACTGGCAAGTGCTTAGACGATTTCCTTTCTAAGGTCAGGAGAACAAGCAAGTATTAGTTTTAGTTGTATATACTACTGGCAAGAAAAATAGTGAAACTGTGTAAATCTTAATCTCTTGTAAAAGCTCTTTCTGATAAGTAAACAGTACTTACTGTAATGTTTTAGACTGTGTTTTATGTGTTCAGGGTCCATCTTTGATGATGGTTGACTTCGAGAAATTGCCTAAATTTGTTGCTTTTTAAATTAAAGGAAACAACAATCCAGAAAATGGAAAGGATGAAAAAAATGTAAGTAACAGAAAGGGGCAACAGAAATTTATTTCTCTATAGGGAATTGGATTGGATGGCAGTAAATATAGAATGTGCATATGTGTTTCAAACCTCAAAGGCCTCTCAGTCAGGTGTGGAATTTCCTTCATGACTCCAGTGGATAATAAATCCACCTACAGTTGTGTGTTAGTGAGATGAGTCACTGTTCGCTTTCTAACGAGTCATGTAAAACATTGTTAATGGAGTTAACTGGGGATTAAAGAGGGCAGAGGGGCTTTTTTTGGGGGTTGATAGTTAATCCAAGAGTATTATCTATATTTCATAACTTATTTATCAAAATGTTAATAATATATACTTAGAAATTTTAAATATTGTTGAAGTATTGCTAGTCTTTTTTGGCAAGTTACTGTTTATATGAAAAGTAATACTCCTAGCTAATACAAATATGAAGTTACATAGGATTTTTTAAAGAGCAGTTCAAAAGAAATACAAAATGAAACTTGTGTAAGGTTACTATGCAGCATCGTACTTAAAACAACTGTAATATTCTTTTTGAAATTTTATAAGTACTGAAATAATTTATGCTTCGAAAATTAAAGGCTCATAATCGACTCTAGTTGTTTTTCCTCTTGAACCATATCGTATGTTTAGTTTATTAGTAATAACTGCACCTGTAAGTAAGAACAGTGTTCAAATCTGTTTTAGGCTCAAAAGCATAATTTCAAGAACTTAAATGCTTAATTAAAAATTTCTTTTTACTTAATATATTATTGCTGATTATATTTCAGGTTTGAAGAAACTGCAGAGTTACTGAAATGTCCAGCTCACTAACTGGAGACTTTTCTGCGGGAACTTCTCTAGGACGTTGGCTATTGTACATGTTCCATATTTTAAGAATTCTCCTTACGATTTTAATATACTGCAATATTTTTATTAAGAATTTGAATTCCATCTGGTATATGAGGTTTTTCATTCAATAATGAATAAATAATTTTTTTGAGCTATGACTATACCGCTTTACTGTATTTTACTTTTCTTAGGAAAAACTTCTGTTCCAGTACATTTCTTTTACAGAGTGAAGTCATTACAGCACTGTATTTTTGTGTTGACATTTGTTGGCAGTGTGCTAAGTAATATGTTTTTTAAAGTCCAGACTTGAGGACTGTGGTTTACATCCTGTTGGAAATACTCCAACTGGGACTTGCATATTGTACCCAGGAGGCTCTCATACATACCATCTTGCCATCTGTACTTTTGAATACATTGTAATGAAAAGTTAAATATGCTCATTGAAAATTAAATAAAACAAAAACAGTTATTTCATGCTTTGTAAAAGAGAGCAACACGTTTTCAGTTAACACTAAGAAAGTAAGGATGTGATTCTCCTTTTGTGTTTGGAAGTGAAGTAGGTCTGAAGGTTCAGTGTGAGAAATGTGTTGAGTATTTTAGTGCTCTATTCTGTAACACATTTTAAGACCAGCAGCACAGACACAGATGGTGGCCGTCCAGTATTACTAGATACACAGGGAGATTTTTTTTAATGATGGGAAGTTATAAATTTTGGTGGGGGAGAAAAGAGATGTTTATGAAAGTCTTAGATGAATTTAAATCAAGAGAAAAAAGAAAACATTTTTTAAAAAATTACTAGATTATCTTTTTAACTTTATAAATTAAAAAAAGATATTAATAATGTTGGGTAATTGTCAAGAAAAATTATTCCACTATTTGGAAGGAAAAAGGAGAGGTTCTTAAAATTCTAATACAGATAATCTGATTACATTTTTTTTATTCATCTGTTTGTATTATATGTATAATTTTATACATACATATGTATAATTGGATAAGTGTTAAATATAAATCATTAAGTTACGATTCTAAGTAGGAATATTTTTTAAGAGTCAAAGCGTTTCTGGTATTCTAATACATGTTTTGTCATTAGACTCTCAAATTCTGAACTTTTGAAAAGTTAGCATACAGAAGTATACAACCTTGAGTTTAGTGGAATTTCAATAAATATTTCTAGCATGAATGAATCTTGTTACTTTACCTTTTCATTTGCAAAAGAGGTACATTTATATAAATCAGGAGATTAGTTACAAGAGAAAAAACGACATCAATTAACTTCTGAAATATCAGTACCAGCATGGAATTATAGCACCACCTTGTGGTTTGGATGCCAATATTTTTATTAAAACAAATGCTTTCCCATAGACCATAGGAACATACTTTTTCTTTTGAGAAATTCAATTCTAATTTTAAAAAGAAAATTTTTTGAAGTTTTGTAGTGGGAGAAAGAAGAAAAAGTAAGTCTGTCTCTTTGTCTCTACTCTTCCTGTCCTTTTTTTCCCTTTATATCGTGTACATGTACACACACTAAAAGAATTTTGAAAATTCTAGTTTATTTTTAGTGTGCAAAATGTAGATATTTGTTGCAAATATAGTAAAATATATCTTGTATGTTTTCAGGAAATTTGAAGTCCACATTTTCTTATACTTCTCTAAAACAATCTTTTATCTAACAACCAGGAACTAATAAAAACAACTCATTATAACTTTTACACTTACGAAGATTCTCGCTATTTTGACAACATAAGCCTTGGGAAAAAGAAAGTGAATTTGGTTTTGTTGAGGTTACTGAAGGATAGCCAAATTACTTATTATTCTAACTCTTGGTAAATAGTAGAAAAAGTTGTTTTATCTCAGACAATATGGTAAATGATTTATAACCATAAACTAGTCCTTTTTGATTAACTTGAAGGTCTTGAGAATGTGAAGCAGAGGTGTCATGGATAGATTACCTGGAATTACATAATTAACCCTTAGTTAACTGCAATTTTCACTAGCTACATCCCGTTAATTATAAACTGGATGAAAAAGTAGTTACCATACGACTAAACAAAGGCATCAGCAGCTTGTGCTGCCCTATCTGTACTATACTCTGAATAAATCTTGATAGAACTCATAGAGGAACACCATGGAAAAAAGCTTAAAATACTAATCCGAAAAGACTAAAAAGTAGTAGTGTCAGCTATATAAAAATTCTAGGCAAAGCTAAGGACTATTAAGTTGAAAAAAATTCTATTATGTTTTTTGATTTACTCTATCATTTTTAATGAAATGTTTTAACATGGAAAATATTCCCTAAAAAATAAAACTTAAAGACTTTGGAACTGTTTAATGCCATTTATTGCTTACAGCTTTATATCGTTGACAGGCACTTGGGGAAGCATTAAAAAGTAAAAGAACCTTGTCAATTTTACAAACTGCAACACTTTTTAGCTCAAATAACATTATAGCTTTAATTTTGCTTTTTTACAATCCCCAGGTTTGTTTCTCTCCTTTCTTTGAAGCTAAAGAGGTGGAGGCGGTATGAAACTTTAAAGCTAAACTACAAAATTAAAACTTTAATTGTTGAGTCACTGAGCTTTAGTGATGTTTCTAGAGAAAATGGCAAGTTTCTTACATTACTTGAAGAGTGAAGAAAGCTGGAAAACAACACCGACAGCAGAACAACACTGAAAACGTGCAATTTGTTTTAGAAAAGTCTTAAAAATCTGTATTATCATTTATGTTTATTTTTAATACTTGTAGCAGGAATAGGTGTATATGTATATAGTGTGTGTGTTTATGTTTTTTCTCAGAAGTTCGCTAAGTCACTAATAAAAACTTTTAACTTGTTTTTTTAAATGTAAAATATTCAACTCAACGTTAAAATTAAGAGGACTTAATGATCCCAAAATGCATAAATTATTTGAAGTTTATATTATTGATGGGTATTAAAAAGAAAGGAGGAGGAGAGAATCACAGTATTAATAATCCAGGGAAGTTGAACCGTCTAGAAATTAGAGTGATGGGAAGAATGAATATTTTGGAACGAGTCCTAATTTGTAGGTCCAATCCTTCAGTTCATTTAAATTGATACGTACTTGAAGTGTATGTATCAGCTTACTAAATCATTGAGGGTGGTCGTGTATCATCAAGTAGATTCCAACTCACAGCAACACTATAGGACAGAGTATAACTGCCTGATAGGGTTTCCAAGGCTGTAATCTTTACAGAAGCAGACTGCCACCTCTTTCTCCTGCTGAGCAGCTGGTGGGTTCGAACCGCCTACCTTTCAGTTAGCAGCCGTGCACTTAATCATTGTGCCACCAGGGCTTCTTCACTGGGTGTAGCTCTTCAATTTATTTGGTGTTTAAATCCTGAGAGATACTTGAGGGAATACACCAGAGTTGCTCTGTACCCGTTTCCTTATGTCTGTATTGACTGGATTGGCCAATAAGCTCCTTCGTGTACTACCACCACTTTTCACTTCTGTAGTTGACCAGTAGAATCTACCCAAAGGAGTCCCTTTCTGGGTCCTCAGGAGATGGGGTTTCCACTTTTGTTGTTACTTTGCTGTCTCTGAAACTTCCGAGATTTTCTAATAATGTATCTCTGTTAAGAATATTATGAAATAAAAGTTTAAAAATAAGGTAATTATAAATGTGAAACTATTACTGTGAATGAAACCGGGATGGATTATTTTTACACCCCTTCCTGGTTTTTTTCTTTTCATTTTCCCCTTCGTCCGCTTTGATGAGGAAGCATTACCTCTCCAAGTCCTAATTCAGGTGGTTTGTTTTATTTGTTTTAGTGTCCTTTGCTATAAAGAACGTGACACAGTATCCCACTCAGCCAGAGATAACCACTACTGCTACTAACGCCCCTCCCAGCAACCTAAGTCCTATCCTTTATACTGTTCACACACCGTCCTTTATACTCTCCCTTATCCTATTCCGGCCATTCACCTCCTTACCCATTGTCACTGCATTGCCTCAGTTTCTTCCTCATTCTTTGCTTGCACTATTCACTGGTTTCTCTGCTTACAGTCTTGCTCCCTTCAGTCTGTCCACACTGCTACCAAGTGTGTTTTCTGAAATGTTTCTTTGAATATGCCACGTCACCACTTAAAGCGTTATGTTTGAGTTTCTCTTATCCCTACTTGAGCAAAGTCCAAATTTGTTACCCTGGACAACAGAGACCTTTTTCTTTGAAGTCCTTGTCTGCCTTTCCTGCATCACCTCCAACGATTTTATATAGAGTCTATTCACAGTGCTCTTTTAAATCTGTGCCTCTGCACAATACCCTTTTGCCTAGAATGACTTTCCCTTACATCTGGCAAATTCCTGCGTATACTCAAAGACACTGTACCTTCCTTGAAAAGGTTTTTCTCAGCTACAGAGGCCAAATCAAATGCTTCTGTCTCTTTGCTGTCTTAATGCTTTGTTTATACTTTTGCTTTTTGTACTTATAGCTATTATTTATTTACATAACTATGATCTTTGTCAGACTAAAAACTGAAGGACAGGACTTTCTCCTAAAAAGTAAATACTGAATGCCTAACATTTATTTACTTACTCATTTACTTATTTTTTCATTACAACCTAAGTGGTGCTTAATGATTGTTGACTGAATGAATATTGAATAAATTATAATCAAATTTCTGAGATAAGTGAGATTTTTATCAAGTTGAAACGAGGCTTAGTCAGTCATGTCCTATTATTTCTATAGAAGAAAGATATTGACAGAATGAAGATGAAATCAGCATGAATTCTAGAAAAGAGTTACTCAAAGAAGATTCCTGATCAAAAGGGGTAAATGCAGGAGAATTGCAAATTCTCAATGGAATCCGGAATTTCTGGAGCCATTGAGGCCGGATGAACCCCCAAAACTATTGCCATGAGATAAAAGTTTAAGCCAAAACTATCCCAAGTCTTTAAACCAAAAAAAAAAAAAAAAAAGCTTAATTAGTAAAGTACATGTGCCTTGAGCATTGTACTCTTGTAAAGAATTATCTGTGTGAGGTCAAACTGACAATAGCAACTCAAAAGGTTGGATGAGAAACTTAGGGGACAGTGAGTTTAAGATAATGGTGGTGGAATAATCTGCAAAAGGATAGCAAGAACAGTAGCACAGCTTGAAGAATGTAATCAATGTCACTGAATTGTACATGTAGAAATTGTTGAAATGGTGTATCTTTGGCTGTATATACTTTCACCAAAATAAAATTTAAAAAAAAATGATGAATACCTTGTGTCTTGGTTATCTAGTGCTGCTGTAACAGAAATACCACAAGTGGATGGCTTTAACAAAGAGAAATTTATTCTCTCACAGTCTAGTA